>NC_134687.1:264653462-264955962 GCF_050947455.1 Rhinoderma darwinii
AGACGCTCGATCTTGGTTGCATTCGTTTCAGCGCTTGGCAGCAAGTTCAGAACCACTGTCGTTGACTTCTCTGGCTGTTTCTGAGGCTAGCTATAGACCCGTAAGTCATAGACGCTCGATCTTGGTTGCATTTGTTTCAGCGCCTGGCAGCCAGTATAGAAGCACTATCTTTGACTTCTCTGGCTTTATCTGAGGCTAGCTATTGACCCGTAAGTCATAGACGCTCGATCTTGGTTGCATTCGTTTCAGCGCCTGGCAGCAAGTTCAGAACCACTGTGTTTGACTTCTCCTGCTGTTTCTGAAGCTAGCTATTGACCCGTAAGTCATAGACGCTCGATCTTGGTTGCATTAGTTTCAGTGCCTGGCAGCCAGTATATAAGCACTGTCTTTGACTTCTCTGGCTGTTTCTGAGGCTAGCTATTGACCCGTAAGTCATAGACGCTCGATCTTGGTTGCATTCATTTCAGCGCCTGGCAGCAAGTTCAGAACCACTGTCTTTGACTTCTCTGGCTGTTTCTGAGGCTAACTATTGACCCGTAAGTCTTAGACGCTCGATCTTGTTTGCATTCGTTTCAGCGCTTGGCAGCAAGTTCAGAACCACTGTCTTTGACTTCTCTGGCTGTTTCTGAGGCTAGCTATAGACCCGTAAGTCATAGACGCTCGATCTTGGTTGCATTTGTTTCAGCGCCTGGCAGCCAGTATAGAAGCACTATCTTTGACTTCTCTGGCTTTATCTGAGGCTAGCTATTGACCCGTAAGTCATAGACGCTCGATCTTAGTTGCATTCGTCTCAGCGCCTGGCAGCAAGTTCAGAACCACTGTCATTGACTACTCTGGCTATTTCTGAGGCTAGCTATTGACCCGTAAGTCATAGACGCTCGATCTTGGTTGCATTCATTTCAGCGCCTGTCAGCAAGTTCAGAACCACTGTCTTTGACTTCTCTGGCTGTTTCTGAGGCTAACTATTGACCCGTAAGTCTTAGACGCTCGATCTTGTTTGCATTCGTTTCAGCGCTTGGCAGCAAGTTCAGAACCACTGTCTTTGACTTCTCTGGCTGTTTCTGAGGCTAGCTATAGACCCGTAAGTCATAGACGCTCGATCTTGGTTGCATTTGTTTCAGCGCCTGGCAGCCAGTATAGAAGCACTATCTTTGACTTCTCTGGCTTTATCTGAGGCTAGCTATTGACGCGTAAGTCATAGACGCTCGATCTTGGTTGCTTTCGTTTCAGCGCCTAGCAGCAAGTTCAGAACCACTGTCTTTGACTTCTCTGACTGTTTCTGAGGCTAGCTATTGACCCGTAAGTCATAGACGCTCGATCTTGGTTGCATTCGTTTCAGCGCCTTGCAGCCAGTATAGAAGCACTGTCTTTGACTTGTCTGGATTTTTCTGAGGCTAGCTATTGACCCGTAAGTCTTAGGCACTCGATCTTGATTGCATTCGATTCAGCGTCTGGCAGCCAGTTCAGAACCACCGTCTTTCACTTCTCTGGCTGTTTCTGAGGCTAGCTATTGACCCGTAAGTCATAGACGCTCGATCTTGGTTGCATTAGTTTCAGTGCCTGGCAGCCAGTATAGAAGCACTGTCTTTGACTTCTCTGGCTGTTTCTGAGGCTAGCTATTGACCCGTAAGTCATAGACGCTCGATCTTAGTTGCATTCGTCTCAGCGCCTGACAGCAAGTTCAGAACCACTGTCATTGACTTCTCTGGCTATTTCTGAGGCTAGCTATTGACCCGTGAGTCATAGACGCTCGATCTTGGTTGCATTCATTTCAGCGCCTGGCAGCAAGTTCAGAACCACTGTCTTTGACTTCTCTGGCTGTTTCTGAGGCTAACTATTGACCAGTAAGTCTTAGACGCTCGATCTTGGTTGCATTCGTTTCAGCGCTTGGCAGCAAGTTCAGAACCACTGTCGTTGACTTCTCTGGCTGTTTCTGAGGCTAGCTATAGACCCGTAAGTCATAGACGCTCGATCTTGGTTGCATTTGTTTCAGCGCCTGGCAGCCAGTATAGAAGCACTATCTTTGACTTCTCTGGCTTTATCTGAGGCTAGCTATTGACCCGTAAGTCATAGACGCTCGATCTTGGTTGCATTCGTTTCAGCGCCTGGCAGCAAGTTCAGAACCACTGTCTTTGACTTCTCTGGCTGTTTCTGAGGCTAGCTATTGACCCGTAAGTCATAGACGCTCGATCTTGGTTGCATGCGTTTCAGCGCCTTGCAGCCAGTATAGAAGCACTGTCTTTGACATGTCTGGATTTTTCTGAGGCTAGCTATTGACCCGTATGTCTTAGGCACTCCATCTTGATTGCATTCGATTCAGCGCCTGGCTGCCAGTTCAGAACCACCGTCTTTCACTTCTCTGGCTGTTTCTGAGGCTAGCTATTGACCCGTAAGTCATAGACGCTCGATCTTGGTTGCATTTGTTTCAGCGCCTGGCAGCAAGTTCAGAACCACTGTCTTTGACTTCTCTGGCTGTTTCTGAGGCTAGCTATAGACCCGTAAGTCATAGACGCTCGATCTTGGTTGAATTCGTTTTAGCGCCTGGCATCAAGTATAGAAGCACTATCTTTGACTTCTCTGGCTTTATCTGAGGCTAGCTATTGACCTGTAAGTCATAGACGCTCGATCTTGGTTGCATTCGTTTCAGCGCCTGGCAGCAAGTTCAGAACCACTGTCTTTGACTTCTCTGGCTGTTTCTGAGGCTAGCTATTGACCCGTAAGTCATAGACGCTCGATCTTGGTTGCATTCGTTTCAGCGCCTGGCAGCCAGTATAGAAGCACTGTCTTTGACTTGTCTGGATTTTTCTGAGGCTAGCTATTGACCCGTAAGTCTTAGGCTCTCGATCTTGATTGCATTCGATTCAGCGCCTGTCTGCCAGTTCAGAACCACCGTCTTTCACTTCTCTGGCTGTTTCTGAGGCTAGCTATTGACCCGTAAGTCATAGACGCTCGATCTTGGTTGCATTCGTTTCAGCGCCTGGCAGCCAGTATAGAAGCACTGTCTTTGACTTGTCTGGATTTTTCTGAGGCTAGCTATTGACCCGTAAGTCTTAGGCGCTCGATCTTGATTGCATTAGTTTCAGCGCCTGGCAGCCAGTTCAGAACCACCGTCTTTCACTTCTCTGGCTTTTTCTGAGGCTAGCTATTGACCCGTAAGTCATAGACGCTCGATCTTGGTTGCATTCGTTTCAGCGCCTGGCAGCAAGTTCAGAACCACTGTCTTTGACTTCTCTGGCTGTTTCTGAGGCTAGCTATTGACCCGTAAGTCATTGACGCTCGATCTTGGTTGCGTTCGTTTCAGCGCCTGGCAGCAAGTTCATTAGCACTGTCTTTGACTTCTCTGGCTGTTTCTGATGCTAGCTATTGACCCGTACGTCATAGACGTTCGATCTTGGTGGCATTTGTTTCAGCGCCTTTTAGCAAGTTCAGAACCACTGTCTTTGACTTCTCTGGCTGTATCAGAGGCTAGCTACTGACCCGTAAGTCATAGACGCTCAATCTTGATAACATTCGTTTCAGCGCCTGGCAGCCAGTTTAGAAGCACTGTCTTTGACTTCTCTGGCTGTTTCTGAGGCTAGCAATAGACCCGTAAGTCATAGACGCTCGATCTTAGTTGCATTCGTCTCAGCGCCTGACAGCAAGTTCAGAACCAATGTCTTTGACTTCTCTGGCTGTTTCTGAGGCTAGCTATTGACCCGTAAGTCATAGACGCTCGATCTTGGTTGCATTCGTTTCAGCGCCTGGCAGCCAGTATAGAAGCACTGTCTTTGACTTGTCAGGATTTTTCTGAGGCTAGCTATTGACCCGTAAGTCTTAGGCGCTCGATCTTGATTGCATTCGTTTCAGCGCCTGGCAGCCAGTTCAGAACCACCGTCTTTCACTTCTCTGGCTTTTTCTGAGACTAGCTATTGACCCGTAAGTCATAGACGCTCGATCTTGGTTGCATTCGTTTCAGCGCCTGGCAGCAAGTTCAGAACCACTGTCTTTGACTTCTCTGGCTGTTTCTGAGGCTAGCTATTGACCCGTAAGTCATTGACGCTCGATCTTGGTTGCGTTCGTTTCAGCGCCTGGCAGCAAGTTCATAAGCACTGTCTTTGACTTCTCTGGCTGTTTCTGATGCTAGCTATTGACCCGTACGTCATAAACGTTCGATCTTGGTGGCATTTGTTTCAGCGCCTGGCAGCAAGTTCAGAAGCACTGTCTTTGAGTTCTCTGGCTGTTTCTGAGGCTAAATATTGACCCGTAAGTCTTAGACGCTCGATCTTGGTTGCATTCGTTTCAGCGCTTGGCAGCAAGTTCAGAACCACTGTCTTTGACTTCTCTGGCTGTTTCTGAGGCTAGCTATAGACCCGTAAGTCATAGACGCTCGATCTTGGTTGCATTTGTTTCAGAGCCTGGCAGCCAGTATAGAAGCACTATCTTTGACTTCTCTGGCTTTATCTGAGGCTAGCTATTGACCCGTAAGTCATAGACGCTCGATCTTGGTTGCATTCGTTTCAGCGCCTGGCAGCAAGTTCAGAACCACTGTCTTTGACTTCTCTGGCTGTTTCAGAGGCTAGCTACTGACCCGTAAGTCATAGACGCTCGAACTTGATAGCATTCGTTTCAGCGCCTGGCAGCCAGTTTAGAAGCACTGTCTTTGACTTCTCTGGCTGTTTCTGAGGCTAGCAATAGACCCGTAAGTCATAGACGCTCGATCTTGGATCAGCGCCTGACAGCCAGTATAGAAGCACTGTCTTTGACTTCTCTGGCTTTATCTGAGGCTAGCTATTGACCCGTAAGTCATAGGCGCTCGATCTTGGTTGCATTCGTTTCAGCGCCTGGCAGCCAGTATAGAAGCACTGTCTTTGACTTATCTGGCTGTTTCTGAGGCTAGCTATTGACCCGTAAGTCATAGACGCTCGGTATTGGTTGCATTCGTTTCAGCGCCTGGCAGCAAGTTCAGAACAACTGTCTTTGACTTGTCTGGCTGTTTCTGAGGCTAGCTATTGACCCGTAAGTCATAGATGCTCGATCTTGGTTGCATTCGTTTCAGAGCCTGGCAGCAAGTTCAGAACCACTGTCTTTGACTTCTCTGGCTGTTTCTGAGGCTAGCTATTGACCCGTAAGTCATAGACGCTCGATCTTGGATCAGCGCCTGGCAGCCAGTATAGAAGCACTGTCTTTGACTTCTCTGGCTTTATCTGAGGCAAGCTATTGACCCGTAAGTCATAGGCGCTTGATCTTGGTTGCATTCATTTCAGCGCCTGGCAGCAAGTTCAGAACCACTGTCTTTGACTTCTCTGACTGTTTCTGAGGCTAGCTATTGACCCGTAAGTCATAGATGCTCGATCTTGGTTGCATTAGTTTCAGAGCCTGGCAGCAAGTTCAGAACCACTGTCTTTGACTTCTCTGGCTGTTTCTGAGGCTAGCTATTGACCCGTAAGTCATAGACGCTCGATCTTGGATCAGCGCCTGGCAGCCAGTATAGAAGCACTGCCTTTGACTTCTCTGGCTTTATCTGAGGCTAGCTATTGACCCGTAAGTCATAGACGCTCGATCTTGGTTGCATTAGTTTCAGCGCCTGGCAGCCAGTATAGAAGCACTGTCTTTGACTTATCTGGCTGTTTCTGAGGCTAGCTATTGACCCATAAGTTATAGACGCTCGATCTTGATTGCATTCGTTTCAGCGCCTGGCAGCAAGTTCAGAACAACTGTCTTTGACTTCTCTGGCTGTTTCTGAGGCTAGCTGTTGACCTGTAAGTCATAGATGCTCGATCTTGGTTGCATTCGTTTCAGCGCCTGGCAGCCAGTATAGAAGCACTGTTTTTGACTTCTCTGGCTGTTTCTGAGGCTAGCTATTGACCCGTAAGTCTTAGGCGCTCGAACTTGATTACATTCGTTTCAGCGCCTGGCAGACAGTTTAGAAGCACTGTCTTTGACTTCTCTGGCTTTTTCTGAGGCTAGCTATTGACCCGTAAGTCATAGATGCTCGATCTTGATTGCATTCGTTTCAGTGCCTGGCAGCCAGTTTAGAAGCACTGTCTTTGACTTCTCTGGCTTTTTCTGAGGCTAGCTATTGACCCGTAAGTCATAGGCGCTCGATCTTGGTTGCATTCGTTTCAGCGGCTTGCAGCAAGTTCAGAAGCACTGTCTTTGACTTCTCTGGCTGTTTCTTATGCTAGCTATTGACCCGTACGTCATAGACGCTCGATCTTGGTAGCATTCGTTTCAGCGCCTGGCAGCCAGTATAGAAGCACATCTTTGACTTCTCTGGCTGTTTCTGAGGCTAGCTATTGACCCGTAAGTCATTGACGCTCGATCTTGGTTGCATTTGTTTCAGCGCCTGGCAGCAAGTTCATAAGCACTGTCTTTGACTTCTCTGACTGTTTCTGATGCTAGCTATTGACCCGTACGTCATAGACGATCGATCTTGGTGGCATTTGTTTCAGCGCCTTGCAGCAAGTTCAGAACCACTGTCTTTGACTTCTCTGGCTGTTTCTGAGGCTAGCTATTGACCCGTAAGTCATAGATGCTCGATCTTGGTAGCATTCGTTTCATCGCCTGGCAGCCAGTATAGAAGCACATCTTTGACTTCTCTGGCTGTTTCTGAGGCTAGCTATTGACCCGTAAGTCATTGACGCTCGATCTTGGTTGCATTTGTTTCAGCGCCTGGCAGCAAGTTCATAAGCACTGTCTTTGACTTCTCTGGCTGTTTCTGATGCTAGCTATTGACCCGTACGTCATAGACGATCGATCTTGGTGGCATTTGTTTCAGCGCCTTGCAGCAAGTTCAGAACCACTGTCTTTGACTTCTCTGGCTGTTTCTGAGGCTAGCTATTGACACGTAAGTCATAGACGCTCGATCTTGGATCAGCGCCTGGCAGCCAGTATAGAAGCACTCTCTTTGACTTCTCTGGCTTTATCTGAGGCTAGCTTTTGACCCGTTAGTCATAGGCGCTCGATCTTGGTTGCATTTGTTTCAGCGCCTGTTTTTGACTTATCTGGCTGTTTCTGAGGCTAGCTATTGACCCGTAAGTCATAGACGCTCGGTCTTGGTTGCATTCGTTTCAGCGCCTGGCAGCAAGTTCAGAACCACTGTCTTTGACGTCTCTGGCTGTTTCTGAGGCTAGCTATTGACCCGTAAGTCATAGATGCTCGATCTTGGTTGCATTCGTTTTAGAGCCTGGCAGCAAGTTCAGAACCACTGTCTTTGACTTCTCTGGCTGTTTCTGAGGCTAGCTATTGACCCGTAAGTCATAGACGCTCGATCTTGGATCAGCGCCTGGCAGCCAGTATAGAAGCACTTTCTTTGACTTCTCTGGCTTTATCTGAGGCTAGCTATTGACCCGTAAGTCATAGGCGCTCGATCTTGGTTGCATTAGTTTCAGCGCCTGGCAGCCAGTATAGAAGCACTGTCTTTGACTTCTCTGGCTGTTTCTGAGGCTAGATATTGACCCGTAAGTCATAGACGCTCGATCTTGGTTGCATTCGTTTCAGCGCCTGGCAGCAAGTTCAGAACCACTGTCTTTGACTTCTCTGACTGTTTCTGAGGCTAGCTATTGACCCGTAAGTCATAGATGCTCGATCTTGGTTGCATTCGTTTCAGAGCCTGGCAGCAAGCTCAGAACCACTGTCTTTGACTTCTCTGGCTGTTTCTGAGGCTAGCTATTGACCCGTAAGTCATAGACGCTCGATCTCGGTTGCATTCGTTTCAGCGCCTGGCAGCCAGTATAGAAGCACTGTTTTTGACTTCTCTGGCTGTTTCTGAGGCTAGCTATTGACCCATAAGTCATAGATGCTCGATCTTGATTGCATTTGTTTCAGTGCCTGGCAGCCAGTTTAGAAGCACTGTCTTTGACTTCTCTGGCTGTTTCTGAGGCTAGCTATTGACCCGTAAGTCATAGACGCTCGGTCTTGGTTGCATTTGTTTCAGCGCCTGGCAGCAAGTTCAGAACCACTGTCTTTGACTTCTCTGACTGTTTCTGAGGCTAGCTATTGACCCGTAAGTCATAGATGCTCGATCTTGGTTGCATTCGTTTCAGCGCCTGGCAGCCAGTATAGAAGCACTGTTTTTGACTTCTCTGGCTGTTTCTGAGGCTAGCTATTGACCCATAAGTCATAGACGCTCGATCTTGATTGCATTTGTTTCAGTGCCTGGCAGCCAGTTTAGAAGCACTGTCTTTGACTTATCTGGCTTTTTCTGAGGCTAGCTATTGACCCGTAAGTCATAGATGCTCGATCTTGATTGCATTCGTTTCAGCGCCTGGCAGACAGTTTAGAAGCACTGTATTTGACTTCTCTGGCTGTTTCTGAGGCTAGCTATTGACCCGTAAGTCATTGACGCTCGATCTTGGTTGCATTCGTTTCAGCGCCTGGCAGCAAGTTCATAAGCACTGTCTTTGACTTCTCTGGCTGTTTCTGATGCTAGCTATTAACCCGTACGTCAAAGACGCTTGATCTTGGTGGCATTTGTTTCAGCGCCTTGCAGCAAGTTCAGAACCACTGTCTTTGACTTCTCTGGCTGTTTCTGAGGCTAGCTATTGACACGTAAGTCATAGACGCTCGATCTTGGATCAGCGCCTGGCAGCCAGTATAGAAGCACTGTCTTTGACTTCTCTGGCTTTATCTGAGGCTAGCTATTGACCCGTAAGTCATAGGCGCTCGATCTTGGTTGCATTCGTTTCAGCGCCTGGCAGCCAGTATAGAAGCTCTGTCTTTGACTTATCTGGCTGTTTCTGAGGCTAGCTATTGACCCGTAAGTCATAGACGCTCGGTATTGGTTGCATTCGTTTCAGAGCCTGGCAGCAAGTTCAGAACCACTGTCTTTGACTTCTCTGGCTGTTTCTGAGGCTAGCTATTGACCCGTAAGTCATAGACGCTCGATCTTGGTTGCATTCGTTTCAGCGCCTAGCAGCCAGTATAGAAGCACTGTTTTTGACTTCTCTGGCTGTTTCTGAGGCTAGCTATTGACCCGTAAGTCATAGACGCTCTATCTTGATTGCATTCGTTTCAGTGCCTGGCAGACAGTTTAGAAGCACTGTCTTTGACTTCTCTGGCTTTTTCTGAGGCTAGCTATTGACCCGTAAGTCATATAGGCTCGATCTTGATTGCATTTGTTTCAGTGCCTGGCAGCCAGTTTAGAAGCACTATCTTTGACGTTTCTGGCTGTTTCTGAGGCTAGCTATTGACACGTAAGTCATAGACGCTCGATCTTGGATCAGCGCCTGGCAGCCAGTATAGAAGCACTGTCTTTGACTTCTCTGGCTTTTTCTGAGGCTAGCTATTGACCCATAAGTCATAGACGCTCGATCTTGATTGCATTCGTTTCAGCGCCTGGCAGCCAGTTCAGAACCACCGTCTTTCACTTCTCTGGCTGTTTCTGAAGCTAGCTATTGACCTGTAAGTCAAAGATGCTCGATCTTGCTTGCATTCTTCTCAGCGCCTGGCAGCAAGTTCAGAACCACTGTCTTTGACTTCTCTGGCTGTTTCTGAGGCTAGCTATTGACCCGTAAGTCATAGACGCTCGATCTTGGTTGCATTTGTTTCAGCGCCTGGCAGCAAGTTCAGAACCACTGTCTGACTTCTCTGGCTGTTTCTGAGGCTAGCTATTGACCCATAAGTCATAGACGCTCGATCTTGATTGCATTCGTTTCAGCTCCTGGCAGCCAGTTTAGAAGCACTATCTTTGACATCTCTGGATTTTCTGAGGCTAGCTATTGACCCGTAAGTCATAGACGCTCGATCTTGATTGCATTCGTTTCAGCGCCTGGCAGCCAGTTTAGAAGCACTGTCTTTGACTTCTCTGGCTTTTTCTGAGGCTAGCTATTGAACCGTAAGTCATAGACACTTGATCTTGATTGCATTCGTTTCAGCGCCTAGCAGTAAGTTTAGAAGCACTGTCTTAGACGTCTCTGTTTTTTTCTGAGGCTAGCTATTGACCTGTAAGTCATAGACGCTCGATCTTGATTGCATTCGTTTCAGTGCCTGGCAGCCAGTTTAGAAGCACCGTCTTTGACTTCTCTGTCTTTTTCTTAGACTAGCTATTGACCCATAAGTCATAGACGCTCGATCTTGATTGCATTCGTTTCAGCTCCTGGCAGCCAGTTTAGAAGCACTATCTTTGACGTCTCTGGCTTTTTCTGAGGCTAGCTATTGACCCGTAAATCATAGACGCTCGATCTTGATTGAATTCGTTTCAGCGCCTGGCAGCCAGTTGAGAAGCACTGTCTTTGACTTCTCTGGCTTTTTCTGAGGCTAGCTATTGACCCGTAAGTCATAGACGCTTGATCTTGATTGCATTCGTTTCAGCGCTTAGCAGTAAGTTTAGAAGCACTGTCTTTGACTTCTCTGGCTTTTTCTGAGGCTAGCTATTGACCTGTAAGTCATAGACGCTCGATCTTGATTGCATTGGATTCAGCGCCTGGCAACCAGTTTAGAAGCACTGTCTTTGACTTCTCTGGCTTTTTCTGAGGCTAGCTATTGACCCGTAAGTCATAGACGCTTGATCTAAATTGCATTCGTTTCAGCGCCTAGCAGTAAGTTTAGAAGCACTGTCTTTGACGTCTCTGGCTTTTTCTGAGGCTAGCTATTGACCCGTAAGTCATAGACGCTCGATCATGATTGCATTAGTTTCAGCGCCTGGCAGCCAGATTAGAAGCACTGTCTTTGACTTCTCTGGCTTTTTCTGAAGCTAGCTATTGACCCGTAAGTCATAGACGCTTGATCTTGATTGCATTCGTTTCAGCGCTTAGCAGTAAGTTTAGAAGCACTGTCTTTGACGTCTCTGGCTTTTTCTGAGGCTAGCTATAAACCCGTAAGTCTTAGGCGCTCGATCTTGATTGCATTCGTTTCAGCGCCTGGCAGCCAGTTCAGAACCACCGTCTTTTACTTCTCTGGCTGTTTCTGAGGCTAGCTATTGACCCGTAAGTCATAGACACTCGATCTTGGTTCAGCGCCTGGCAGCCAGTATAGAAGCACTGTCTTTGACTTCACTGGCTTTATCTGAGGCTAGCTATTGACCTGTAAGTCATAGGCGCTCGATCTTGGTTGCATTAGTTTCAGCGTTTGGCAGCCAGTGTAGAAGCACTGTCTTTGACTTCTCTGGCTGTATCTAAGGCTAGCTATTTACCCGTAAGTTATAAATGCTCGATCTTTATGGCATTCGTTTCAGCGCCTGGCAGCCAGTTTAGAAGCACTGTCTTTGACTTCTCTGGATTTTTCTGAGGCTAGCTATTGACCTGTAAGTCATAGACGCTCAATCTTGATTGCATTAGTTTCAGCTCCTGTCAGCCAGTTTAGAAGCACTATCTTTGACGTCTCTGGCTTTTTCTGAGGCTAGCTATTGACCAGTAAGTCATATACGCTCGATCTTGAATGCATTCGTTTCAGCGCCTGGCAGCCAGTTTAGAATCACTGTCTTTGACTTCTCTGGCTTTTTCTGAGGCTAGCTATTGAACCGTAAGTCATAGACACTTGATCTTGATTGCATTCGTTTCAGCGCCTAGCAGTAAGTTTAGAAGCACTGTCTTAGACGTTTCTGTTTTTTTCTGAGGCTAGCTATTGACCAGTAAGTCATACACGCTCGATCTTGAATGCATTCGTTTCAGTGCCTGGCAGCCAGTTTAGAAGCACTGTCTTTGACTTCTCTGGCTTTTTCTTAGACTAGCTATAGACCCATAAGTCATAGACGCTCGATCTTGATTGCATTCGTTTCAGCTCCTGGCAGCCAGTTTAGAAGCACTATCTTTGACGTCTCTGGCTTTTTCTGAGGCTAGCTATTGACCCGTAAGTCATAGACGCTCGATCTTGATTGAATTCGTTTCAGCGCCTGGCAGCCAGTTTAGAAGCACTGTCTTTGACTTCTCTGGCTTTTTCTGAGGCTAGCTATTGACCCGTAAGTCATAGACGCTCGATCTTGATTGAATTCGTTTCAGCGCCTGGCAGCCAGTTTAGAAGCACTGTCTTTGACTTCTCTGGCTTTTTCTGAGGCTAGCTACTGAACCGTAAGTCATAGACGCTTGATCTTGATTGCATTCGTTTCAGCGCCTAGCAGTAAGTTTAGAAGCACTGTCTTTGACGTCTCTGGCTTTTTCTGAGGCTAGATATAAACCCGTAAGTCTTAGGCGCTCGATCTTGATTGCATTCGTTTCAGCGCCTGGCAGCCAGTTCAGAACCACCGTCTTTTACTTCTCTGGCTGTTTCTGAGGCTAGCTATTGACTCGTATGTCATAGACGCTCGATCTTTGTGGCATTCGTTTCAGCGCCTGGCAGCAAGTTCAGAACCACTGTCTTTGACTTCTCTGGCTGTTTCTGAGGCTAGCTATTGACCCGTAAGTCATAGACACTCGATCTTGGTTCAGCGCCTGGCAGCCAGTATAGAAGCACTGTCTTTGACTTCACTGGCTTTATTTGAGGCTAGCTATTGACCTGTAAGTCATAGGCGCTCGATCTTGGTTGCATTAGTTTCAGCGTTTGGCAGCCAGTATAGAAGCACTGTCTTTGACTTCTCTGGCTGTATCTAAGGCTAGCTATTGACCCGTAAGTTATAAATGCTCGATCTTTATGGCATTCGTTTCAGCGTCTGGCAGCCAGTTTAGAAGCACTGGCTTTGACTTCTCTGGATTTTTCTGAGGCTAGCTATTGACCTGTAAGTCATAGACGCTCAATCTTGATTGCATTAGTTTCAGCTCCTGTCAGCCAGTTTAGAAGCACTATCTTTGACGTCTCTGGCTTTTTCTGAGGCTAGCTATTGACCAGTAAGTCATACACGCTCGATCTTGAATGCATTCGTTTCAGCGCCTGGCAGCCAGTTTAGAATCACTGTCTTTGACTTCTCTGGCTTTTTCTGAGGCTAGCTATTGACCCGTAAGTCATAGACGCTTGATCTTGATTGCATTGTTTCAGCGCCTGGCAGTAAGTTTAGAAGCACTGTCATTGACGTCTCTGGCTTTTTTTGAGGCTAGCTATTGACCCGTAAGTCTTAGGCGTTCGATTTTGATTGCATTCGTTTCAGCGCCTTGCAGCCAGTTCAGAACCACCGTCTTTCACTTTTCTGGCTGTTTCTTAGGCTAGTTATTGAGCAGTAAGTCATAGACGCTCGATATTGGTTGCATTCGTTTCAGCGCCTGGCAGTAAGTTCAGAACCACTGTCTCACTTCTCTGGCTTTATCTGAGGCTAGCTATTGACCCGTAAGTCATAGGCGCCCGATCTTGGTTGCATTCGTTTCAGCGCCTGGCAGCCAGTATAGAAGCACTGTCTTTGACTTATCTGGTTGTTTCTGAGGCTAGCTATTGACCCATAAGTCATAGACGCTCGGTCTTGGTTGCATTCGTTTCAGCGCCTGGCAGCAAGTTCTGAACCACTGTCTTTGACTTCTCTGGCTGTTTCTGAGGCTAGCTATTGACCCGTAAGTCATAGATGCTCGATCTTGGTTGCATTCGTTTTAGAGCCTGGCAGCAAGTTCAGAACCACTGTCTTTGACTTCTCTGGCTGTTTCTGAGGCTAGCTATTGACCCATAAGTCATAGACGCTCGATCTTGGATCAGCGCCTGGCAGCCAGTATAGAAGCACTGTCTTTGACTTCTCTGGCTTTATCTGAGGCTAGCTCTTGACCCGTAAGTCATAGGCGCTCGATCTTGGTTGCATTCGTTTCAGCGCCTGGCAGCCAGTATAGAAGCACTGTCTTTGACTTCTCTGGCTTTTTCTGAGGCTAGCTATTGACCCATAAGTCTTAGGCGCTCGATCTTGATTGCATTCGTTTCAGCGCCTGGCAGCCAGTTCAGAACCACCGTCTTTCACTTCTCTGGCTGTTTCTGAGGCTAGCTATTGACCCGTAAGTCATTGACGCTCGATCTTGGTTGCATTCGTTTCAGCGCCTGGCAGCAAGTTCATAAGCACTGTCTTTGACTTCTCTGGCTGTTTCTGATGCTAGCTATTGACCCGTACGTCATAGACGCTCGATCTTGGTGGCATTTGTTTCAGCGCCTTGCAGCAAGTTCAGAACCACTGTCTTTGACTTCTCTGGCTGTTTCTGAGGCTAGCTAATGACACGTAAGTCATAGACGCTCGATCTTGGATCAGCGCCTGGCAGCCAGTATAGAAGCACTGTCTTTGACTTCTCTGGCTTTTTCTGAGGCTAGCTATTGACCCATAAGTCTTAGGCGCTCGATCTTGATTGCATTCGTTTCAGCGCCTGGCAGCCAGTTCAGAACCACCGTCATTCACTTCTCTGGCTGTTTCTGAGGCTAGCTATTGACCCGTAAGTCATAGATGCTCGATCTTGGTAGCATTCGTTTCAGCGCCTGGCAGCCAGTATAGAAGCACTATCTTTGACTACTCTGGCTGTTTCTGAGGCTAGCTATTGACCCGTAAGTCATTGACGCTCGATCTTGGTTGCATTTGTTTCAGCGCCTGGCAGCAAGTTCATAAGCACTGTCTTTGACTTCTCTGGCTGTTTCTGATGCTAGCTATTGACCCGTACGTCATAGACGCTCGATCTTGGTGGCATTTGTTTCAGCGCCTTGCAGCAAGTTCAGAACCACTGTCTTTGACTTCTCTGGCTGTTTCTGAGGCTAGCTATTGACACGTAAGTCATAGACGCTCGATCTTGGATCAGCGCCTGGCAGCCAGTATAGAAGCACTGTCTTTGACTTATCTGGCTTTATCTGAGGCTAGCTATTGACCCGTAAGTCATAGGCGCTCGATCTTGGTTGCATTCGTTTCAGCGCCTGACAGCCAGTATAGAAGCACTGTCTTTGACTTATCTGGCTGTGTCTGAGGCTAGCTATTGACCCGTAAGTCATAGACGCTCGGTCTTAGTTGCATTCGTTTCAGCGCCTGGCAGCAAGTTCAGAACCACTGTCTTTGACTTTCTGGCTGTTTCTGAGGCTAGCTATTGACCCGTAAGTCATAGATGCTCGATCTTGATTGCATTTGTTTCAGAGCCTGGCAGCAAGTTCAGAACCACTGTCTTTGACTTCTCTGGCTGTTTCTGAGGCTAGCTATTGACCCGTAAGTCATAGACGCTCGATCTTGGATCAGCGCCTGGCAGCCAGTATAGAAGCACTGTCTTTGACTTCTCTGGCTTTATCTGAGGCTAGCTATTGACCCGTAAGTCATAGGCGCTCGATCTTGGTTGCATTCGTTTCAGTGCCTGGCAGCCAGTATAGAAGCACTGTCTTTGACATATCTGGCTGTTTCTGAGGCTAGCTATTGACCCGTAAGTCATAGACGCTCGGTCTTGGTTGCATTCGTTTCAGCGCCTGGCAGCAAGTTCAGAACCACTCTCTTTGACTTATCTGGCTGTTTCTGAGGCTAGCTATTGACCCGTAAGTCATAGACGCTCGGTCTTGGTTGCATTCGTTTCAGCGCCTGGCAGCAAGTTCAGAACCACTGTCTTTGACTTTCTGGCTGTTTCTGAGGCTAGCTATTGACCCGTAAGTCATAGATGCTCGATCTTGATTGCATTTGTTTCAGAGCCTGGCAGCAAGTTCAGAACCACTGTCTTTGACTTCTCTGGCTGTTTCTGAGGCTAGCTATTGACCCGTAAGTCATAGACGCTCGATCTTGGTTGCATTCGTTTCAGCGCCTGGCAGCCAATTTAGAAGCACTGTCTTTGACGTCTCTGGCTTTTTCTAGGGCTAGCTATTGACCCGTAAGTCTTAGGCGCTCGATCTTGATTGCATTCGTTTCAGCGTCTGGCAGACAGTTTAGAAGCACTGTCTTTGACTTCTATGGCTTTTTCTGAGGCTAGCTATTGACCCGTAAGTCATAGACACTCGATCTTGATTGCATTTGTTTCAGTGCCTGGCAGCCAGTTTAGAAGCACTGTCTTTGACTTCTCTGGCTTTTTCTGAGGCTAGCTATTGACCCGTAAGTCATAGATGCTCGATCTTGATTGCATTCGTTTCAGCGCCTGGCAGACAGATTAGAAGCACTGTCTTTGACTTGTCTGGCTGTTTCTGAGGCTAGCTATTGACCCGTAAGTCTTAGGCGCTCGATCTTGATTGCATTCGTTTCAGCGCCTGGCAGACAGTTTAGAAGCACTGTCTTTGACTTCTATGGCTTTTTCTGAGGCTAGCTATTGACCCGTAAGTCATAGACGCTCGATCTTGATTGCATTTGTTTCAGTGCCTGGCAGCCAGCTTAGAAGCACTGTCTTTGACTTCTCTGGCTTTTTCTGAGGCTAGCTATTGACCCGTAAGTCATAGATGCTCGATCTTGATTGCATTCGTTTCAGCGCCTGGCAGACAGATTAGAAGCACTGTCTTTGACTTCTCTTGCTTTTTCTGAGGCTAGCTATTGACCCGTAAGTCATAGATGCTCGATCTTGATTACATTGGTTTCAGCGCCTAGCAACCGGTTTAGAAGCACTGTCTTTGACTTCTCTGGCTGTTTCTGAGGCTAGCTATTGACCCGTAAGTCATAGATGCTCGATCTTGGTAGCATTCGTTTCAGCGCCTGGCAGCCAGTATAGAAGCACATCTTTGACTTCTCTGGCTGTTTCTGAGGCTAGCTATTGACCCGTAAGTCATTGACGCTCGATCTTGGTTGCATTTGTTTCAGCGCCTGGCAGCAAGTTCATAAGCACTGTCTTTGACTTCTCTGGCTGTTTCTGATGCTAGCTGTTGACCCGTACGTCATAGACGATCGATCTTGGTGGCATTTGTTTCAGCGCCTTGCAGCAAGTTCAGAACCACTGTCTTTGACTTCTCTGGCTGTTTCTGAGGCTAGCTATTGACACATAAGTCATAGACGCTCGATCTTGGATCAGCGCCTGGCAGCCAGTATAGAAGCACTCTCTTTGACTTCTCTGGCTTTATCTGAGGCTAGCTATTGACCCGTTAGTCATAGGCGCTCGATCTTGGTTGCATTTGTTTCAGCGCCTGGCAGCCAGTATAGAAGCACTGTTTTTGACTTATCTGGCTGTTTCTGAGGCTAGCTATTGACCCGTAAGTCATAGACGCTCGGTCTTGGTTGCATTCGTTTCAGCGCCTGGCAGCAAGTTCAGAACCACTGTCTTTGACGTCTCTGGCTGTTTCTGAGGCTAGCTATTGACCCGTAAGTCATAGATGCTCGATCTTGGTTGCATTAGTTTTAGAGCCTGGCAGCAAGTTCAGAACCACTGTCTTTGACTTCTCTGGCTGTTTCTGAGGCTAGCTATTGACCCGTAAGTCATAGACGCTCGATCTTGGATCAGCGCCTGGCAGCCAGTATAGAAGCACTTTCTTTGACTTCTCTGGCTTTATCTGAGGCTAGCTATTGACCCGTAAGTCATAGACGCTCGATCTCGGTTGCATTCGTTTCAGCGCCTGGCAGCCAGTATAGAAGCACTGTTTTTGACTTCTCTGGCTGTTTGTGAGGCTAGCTATTGACCCATAAGTCATAGATGCTCGATCTTGATTGCCTTTTTTTTCAGTGCCTGGCAGCCAGTTTAGAAGCACTGTCTTTGACTTCTCTGGCTTTTTCTGAGGCTAGCTATTGACCCGTAAGTCATAGATGCTCGATCTTGATTGAATTAGTTTCAGCGCCTGGCAGACAGTATAGAAGCACTGTTTTTTACTTCTCTGGCTGTTTCTGAGGCTAGCTATTGACCCATAAGTCATAGACGCTCGATCTTGATTGCATATGTTTCAGTGCCTGGCAGCCAGTTTAGAAGCACTGTCTTTGACTTCTCTGGCTGTTTCTGAGGCTAGCTATTGACCCGTAAGTCATAGACGCTCGGTCTTGGTTGCATTCGTTTCAGCGCCTGGCAGCAAGTTCAGAACCACTGTCTTTGACTTCTCTGGCTGTTTCTGAGGCTAGCTATTGACCCATAAGTCATAGACGCTCGATCTTGATTGCATTTGTTTCAGTGCCTGGCAGCCAGTTTAGAAGCACTGTCTTTGACTTCTCTGGCTTTTTCTGAGGCTAGCTATTGACCCGTAAGTCATAGATGCTCGATCTTGATTGCATTCGTTTCAGCGCCTGGCAGACAGTTTAGAAGCACTGTATTTGACTTCTCTGGCTTTTTCTGAGGCTAGCTATTGACCTGTAAGTCATAGACGCTCGATCTTGATTGCATTTGTTTCAGCGCCTGGCAGCCAGTTCAGAACCACCATCTTTCCCTTCTCTGGCTGTTTCTGAGGCTAGCTATTGACCCGTAAGTCATAGATGCTCGATCTTGGTAGCATTCATTTCAGCGCCTGGCAGCCAGTATAAAACCACCGTCTTTCACTTCTCTGGCTGTTTCTGAGGCTAGCTATTGACCCGTAAGTTATTGACGCTCAATCTTGGTTGCATTCGTTTCAGAGACTGGCAGCAAGTTCATAAGCACTGTCTTTGACTTCTCTGGCTGTTTCTGATGCTAGCTATTAACCCGTACGTCAAAGACGCTTGATCTTGGTGGCATTTGTTTCAGCGCCTTGCAGCAAGTTCAGAACCACTGTCTTTGACTTCTCTGGCTGTTTCTGAGGCTAGCTATTGACACGTAAGTCATAGACGCTCGATCTTGGATCAGCGCCTGGCAGCCAGTATAGAAGCACTGTCTTTGACTTCTCTGGCTTTATCTGAGGCTAGCTATTGACCCGTAAGTCATAGGCGCTCGATCTTGGTTGCATTCGTTTCAGCGCCTGGCAGCCAGTATAGAAGCTCTGTCTTTGACTTATCTGGCTGTTTCTGAGGCTAGCTATTGACCCGTAAGTCATAGACGCTCGGTCTTGGTTGCATTCGTTTCAGCGCCTGGCAGCAAGTTCAGAACAACTGTCTTTGACTTCTCTGGCTGTTTCTGAGGCTAGCTATTGACCCGTAAGTCATAGACGCTCGATCTTGGATCAGCGCCTGGCAGCCAGTATAGAAGCACTGTCTTTGACTTCTCTGGCTTTATCTGAGGCTAGCTATTGACCCGTAAGTCATAGGCGCTCGATCTTGGTTGCATTCGTTTCAGCGCCTGGCAGCCAGTATAGAAGCAATGTCTTTGACTTATCTGGCTGTTTCTGAGGCTAGCTATTGACCCGTAAGTCATAGACGCTCGGTATTGGTTGCATTCGTTTCAGCGCCTGGCAGCAAGTTCAGAACCACTGTCTTTGACTTCTCTGACTGTTTCTGAGGCTAGCTATTGACCCGTAAGTCATAGATGCTCGATCTTGGTTGCATTCGTTTCAGAGCCTGGCAGCAAGTTCAGAACCACTGTCTTTGACTTCTCTGGCTGTTTCTGAGGCTAGCTATTGACCCGTAAGTCATAGACGCTCGATCTTGGTTGCATTCGTTTCAGCGCCTGGCAGCCAGTATAGAAGCACTGTTTTTGACTTCTCTGGCTGTTTCTGAGGCTAGCTATTGACCCATAAGTCATAGACGCTCGATCTTGATTGCATTTGTTTCAGTGCCTGGCAGCCAGTTTAGAAGCACTGTCTTTGACTTCTCTGGCTTTTTCTGAGGCTTGCTATTGACCCGTAAGTCATAGATGCTCGATCTTGATTGCATTTGTTTCAGCGCCTGGCAGACAGTTTAGAAGCACTGTATTTGACTTCTCTGGCTTTTTCTGAGGCTAGCTATTGACCTGTAAGTCATAGACGCTCGATCTTTATTGCATTCGTTTCAACGCCTAGCAACCAGTTTAGAAACACTGTCTTTGACTTCTCTGGCTTTTTCTGAGGCTAGCTATTGACCCATAAGTCTTAGGCGCTCGATCTTGATTGCATTTGTTTCAGCGCCTGGCAGCCAGTTCAGAACCACCATCTTTCACTTCTCTGGCTGTTT
Source organism: Rhinoderma darwinii (assembly GCF_050947455.1). NCBI lineage: Eukaryota > Metazoa > Chordata > Amphibia > Anura > Rhinodermatidae > Rhinoderma > Rhinoderma darwinii. The sequence continues at coordinate 264,673,180 of NC_134687.1, forward strand.
CTGAGGCTAGCTATTGACCCGTAAGTCATAGATGCTCGATCTTGGTAGCATTCATTTCAGCCCCTGGCAGCCAGTATAAAACCACCGTCTTTCACTTCTCTGGCTGTTTCTGAGGCTAGCTATTGACCCGTAAGTCATTGACGCTCGATCTTGGTTGCATTCGTTTCAGAGACTGGCAGCAAGTTCATAAGCACTGTCATTGACTTCTCTGGCTGTTTCTGATGCTAGCTATTAACCCGTACGTCAAAGACGCTTGATCTTGGTGGCATTTGTTTCAGCGCCTTGCAGCAAGTTCAGAACCACTGTCTTTGACTTCTCTGGCTGTTTCTGAGGCTAGCTATTGACACGTAAGTCATAGACGCTCGATCTTGGATCAGCGCCTGGCAGCCAGTATAGAAGCACTGTCTTTGACTTCTCTGGCTTTATCTGAGGCTAGCTATTGACCCGTAAGTCATAGGCGCTCGATCTTGGTTGCATTCGTTTCAGCGCCTGGCAGCCAGTATAGAAGCTCTGTCTTTGACTTATCTGGCTGTTTCTGAGGCTAGCTATTGACCCGTAAGTCATAGACGCTCGGTCTTGGTTGCATTCGTTTCAGCGCCTGGCAGCAAGTTCAGAACAACTGTCTTTGACTTCTCTGGCTGTTTCTGAGGCTAGCTATTGACCCGTAAGTCATAGACGCTCGATCTTGGATCAGCGCCTGGCAGCCAGTTTAGAAGCACTGTCTTTGACTTCTCTGGCTTTATCTGAGGCTAGCTATTGACCCGTAAGTCTTAGGCGCTCGATCTTGATTGCATTCGTTTCAGCGTCTGGCAGACAGTTTAGAAGCACTGTCTTTGACTTCTATGGCTTTTTCTGAGGCTAGCTATTGACCCGTAAGTCATAGACGCTCGATCTTGATTGCATTTGTTTCAGTGCCTGGCAGCCAGTTTAGAAGCACTGTCTTTGACTTCTCTGGCTTTTTCTGAGGCTAGCTATTGACCCGTAAGTCATAGATGCTCGATCTTGATTGCATTCGTTTCAGCGCCTGGCAGACAGATTAGAAGCACTGTCTTTGACTTCTCTGGCTTTTTCTGAGGCTAGCTATTGACCTGTAAGTCATAGACGCTCGATCTTGATTACATTGGTTTCAGCGCCTAGCAACCAGTTTAGAAACACTGTCTTTGACTTCTCTGGCTTTTTCTGAGGCTAGCTATTGACCCATAAGTTATAGACGCTCGATCTTGATTGCATTCGTTTCAGCGCCTGGCAGCCAGTTTAGAAGAACTGTCTTTGACTTGTCTGGCTGTTTCTGAGGCTAGCTATTGACCCGTAAGTCTTAGGCGCTCGATCTTGATTGCATTCGTTTCAGCGCCTGGCAGACAGTTTAGAAGCACTGTCTTTGACTTCTATGGCTTTTTCTGAGGCTAGCTATTGACCCGTAAGTCATAGACGCTCGATCTTGATTGCATTTGTTTCAGTGCCTGGCAGCCAGTTTAGAAGCACTGTCTTTGACTTCTCTGGCTTTTTCTGAGGCTAGCTATTGACCCGTAAGTCATAGATGCTCGATCTTGATTGCATTCGTTTCAGAGCCTGGCAGACAGATTAGAAGCACTGTCTTTGACTTCTCTTGCTTTTTCTGAGGCTAGCTATTGACCCGTAAGTCATAGATGCTCGATCTTGATTACATTGGTTTCAGCGCCTAGCAACCGGTTTAGAAGCACTGTCTTTGACTTCTCTGGCTGTTTCTGAGGCTAGCTATTGACCCGTAAGTCATAGATGCTCGATCTTGGTAGCATTCGTTTCAGCGCCTGGCAGCCAGTATAGAAGCACATCTTTGACTTCTCTGGCTGTTTCTGAGGCTAGCTATTGACACATAAGTCATAGACGCTCGATCTTGGATCAGCGCCTGGCAGCCAGTATAGAAGCACTCTCTTTGACTTCTCTGGCTTTATCTGAGGCTAGCTATTGACCCGTTAGTCATAGGCGCTCGATCTTGGTTGCATTTGTTTCAGCGCCTGGCAGCCAGTATAGAAGCACTGTTTTTGACTTATCTGGCTGTTTCTGAGGCTAGCTATTGACCCGTAAGTCATAGACGCTCGGTCTTGGTTGCATTCGTTTCAGCGCCTGGCAGCAAGTTCAGAACCACTGTCTTTGACGTCTCTGGCTGTTTCTGAGGCTAGCTATTGACCCGTAAGTCATAGATGCTCGATCTTGGTTGCATTAGTTTTAGAGCCTGGCAGCAAGTTCAGAACCACTGTCTTTGACTTCTCTGGCTGTTTCTGAGGCTAGCTATTGACCCGTAAGTCATAGACGCTCGATCTTGGATCAGCGCCTGGCAGCCAGTATAGAAGCACTTTCTTTGACTTCTCTGGCTTTATCTGAGGCTAGCTATTGACCCGTAAGTCATAGACGCTCGATCTCGGTTGCATTCGTTTCAGCGCCTGGCAGCCAGTATAGAAGCACTGTTTTTGACTTCTCTGGCTGTTTGTGAGGCTAGCTATTGACCCATAAGTCATAGATGCTCGATCTTGATTGCCTTTTTTTTCAGTGCCTGGCAGCCAGTTTAGAAGCACTGTCTTTGACTTCTCTGGCTTTTTCTGAGGCTAGCTATTGACCCGTAAGTCATAGATGCTCGATCTTGATTGAATTAGTTTCAGCGCCTGGCAGACAGTATAGAAGCACTGTTTTTTACTTCTCTGGCTGTTTCTGAGGCTAGCTATTGACCCATAAGTCATAGACGCTCGATCTTGATTGCATATGTTTCAGTGCCTGGCAGCCAGTTTAGAAGCACTGTCTTTGACTTCTCTGGCTGTTTCTGAGGCTAGCTATTGACCCGTAAGTCATAGACGCTCGGTCTTGGTTGCATTAGTTTCAGCGCCTGGCAGCAAGTTCAGAACCACTGTCTTTGACTTCTCTGGCTGTTTCTGAGGCTAGCTATTGACCCATAAGTCATAGACGCTCGATCTTGATTGCATTTGTTTCAGTGCCTGGCAGCCAGTTTAGAAGCACTGTCTTTGACTTCTCTGGCTTTTTCTGAGGCTAGCTATTGACCCGTAAGTCATAGATGCTCGATCTTGATTGCATTCGTTTCAGCGCCTGGCAGACAGTTTAGAAGCACTGTATTTGACTTCTCTGGCTTTTTCTGAGGCTAGCTATTGACCTGTAAGTCATAGACGCTCGATCTTGATTGCATTTGTTTCAGCGCCTGGCAGCCAGTTCAGAACCACCATCTTTCCCTTCTCTGGCTGTTTCTGAGGCTAGCTATTGACCCGTAAGTCATAGATGCTCGATCTTGGTAGCATTCATTTCAGCGCCTGGCAGCCAGTATAAAACTACCGTCTTTCACTTCTCTGGCTGTTTCTGAGGCTAGCTATTGACCCGTAAGTTATTGACGCTCAATCTTGGTTGCATTCGTTTCAGAGACTGGCAGCAAGTTCATAAGCACTGTCTTTGACTTCTCTGGCTGTTTCTGATGCTAGCTATTAACCCGTACGTCAAAGACGCTTGATCTTGGTGGCATTTGTTTCAGCGCCTTGCAGCAAGTTCAGAACCACTGTCTTTGACTTCTCTGGCTGTTTCTGAGGCTAGCTATTGACACGTAAGTCATAGACGCTCGATCTTGGATCAGCGCCTGGCAGCCAGTATAGAAGCACTGTCTTTGACTTCTCTGGCTTTATCTGAGGCTAGCTATTGACCCGTAAGTCATAGGCGCTCGATCTTGGTTGCATTCGTTTCAGCGCCTGGCAGCCAGTATAGAAGCTCTGTCTTTGACTTATCTGGCTGTTTCTGAGGCTAGCTATTGACCCGTAAGTCATAGACGCTCGGTCTTGGTTGCATTCGCTTCAGCGCCTGGCAGCAAGTTCAGAACAACTGTCTTTGACTTCTCTGGCTGTTTCTGAGGCTAGCTATTGACCCGTAAGTCATAGACGCTCGATCTTGGATCAGCGCCTGGCAGCCAGTATAGAAGCACTGTCTTTGACTTCTCTGGCTTTATCTGAGGCTAGCTATTGACCCGTAAGTCATAGGCGCTCGATCTTGGTTGCATTCGTTTCAGCGCCTGGCAGCCAGTATAGAAGCAATGTCTTTGACTTATCTGGCTGTTTCTGAGGCTAGCTATTGACCCGTAAGTCATAGACGCTCGGTATTGGTTGCATTCGTTTCAGCGCCTGGCAGCAAGTTCAGAACCACTGTCTTTGACTTCTCTGACTGTTTCTGAGGCTAGCTATTGACCCGTAAGTCATAGATGCTCGATCTTGGTTGCATTCGTTTCAGAGCCTGGCAGCAAGTTCAGAACCACTGTCTTTGACTTCTCTGGCTGTTTCTGAGGCTAGCTATTGACCCGTAAGTCATAGACGCTCGATCTTGGTTGCATTCGTTTCAGCGCCTGGCAGCCAGTATAGAAGCACTGTTGTTGACTTCTCTGGCTGTTTCTGAGGCTAGCTATTGACCCATAAGTCATAGACGCTCGATCTTGATTGCATTTGTTTCAGTGCCTGGCAGCCAGTTTAGAAGCACTGTCTTTGACTTCTCTGGCTTTTTCTGAGGCTTGCTATTGACCCGTAAGTCATAGATGCTCGATCTTGATTGCATTTGTTTCAGCGCCTGGCAGACAGTTTAGAAGCACTGTATTTGACTTCTCTGGCTTTTTCTGAGGCTAGCTATTGACCTGTAAGTCATAGACGCTCGATCTTTATTGCATTCGTTTCAACGCCTAGCAACCAGTTTAGAAACACTGTCTTTGACTTCTCTGGCTTTTTCTGAGGCTAGCTATTGACCCATAAGTCTTAGGCGCTCGATCTTGATTGCATTTGTTTCAGCGCCTGGCAGCCAGTTCAGAACCACCATCTTTCACTTCTCTGGCTGTTTCTGAGGCTAGCTATTGACCCGTAAGTCATAGATGCTCGATCTTGGTAGCATTCATTTCAGCCCCTGGCAGCCAGTATAAAACCACCGTCTTTCACTTCTCTGGCTGTTTCTGAGGCTAGCTATTGACCCGTAAGTCATTGACGCTCGATCTTGGTTGCATTCGTTTCAGAGACTGGCAGCAAGTTCATAAGCACTGTCATTGACTTCTCTGGCTGTTTCTGATGCTAGCTATTAACCCGTACGTCAAAGACGCTTGATCTTGGTGGCATTTGTTTCAGCGCCTTGCAGCAAGTTCAGAACCACTGTCTTTGACTTCTCTGGCTGTTTCTGAGGCTAGCTATTGACACGTAAGTCATAGACGCTCGATCTTGGATCAGCGCCTGGCAGCCAGTATAGAAGCACTGTCTTTGACTTCTCTGGCTTTATCTGAGGCTAGCTATTGACCCGTAAGTCATAGGCGCTCGATCTTGGTTGCATTCGTTTCAGCGCCTGGCAGCCAGTATAGAAGCTCTGTCTTTGACTTATCTGGCTGTTTCTGAGGCTAGCTATTGACCCGTAAGTCATAGACGCTCGGTCTTGGTTGCATTCGTTTCAGCGCCTGGCAGCAAGTTCAGAACAACTGTCTTTGACTTCTCTGGCTGTTTCTGAGGCTAGCTATTGACCCGTAAGTCATAGACGCTCGATCTTGGATCAGCGCCTGGCAGCCAGTTTAGAAGCACTGTCTTTGACTTCTCTGGCTTTATCTGAGGCTAGCTATTGACCCGTAAGTCATAGGCGCTCGATCTTGGTTGCATTCGTTTCAGCGCCTGGCAGCCAGTATAGAAGCAATGTCTTTGACTTATCTGGCTGTTTCTGAGGCTAGCTATTGACCCGTAAGTCATAGACGCTCGGTATTGGTTGCATTCGTTTCAGCGCCTGGCAGCAAGTTCAGAACCACTGTCTTTGACTTCTCTGACTGTTTCTGAGGCTAGCTATTGACCCGTAAGTCATAGATGCTCGATCTTGGTTGCATTCGTTTCAGAGCCTGGCAGCAAGTTCAGAAAAACTGTCTTTGACTTCTCTGGCTGTTTCTGAGGCTAGCTATTGACCCGTAAGTCATAGACGCTCGATCTTGGTTGCATTCGTTTCAGCGCCTGGCAGCCAGTATAGAAGCACTGTTTTTGACTTCTCTGGCTGTTTCTGAGGCTAGCTATTGACCCGTAAGTCATAGACGCTCTATCTTGATTGCATTCGTTTCAGTGCCTGGCAGACAGTTTAGAAGCACTGTCTTTGACTTCTCTGGCTTTTTCTGAGGCTAGCTATTGACCCGTAAGTCATATAGGCTCGATCTTGATTGCATTTGTTTCAGTGCCTGGCAGCCAGTTTAGAAGCACTATCTTTGACGTTTCTGGCTGTTTCTGAGGCTAGCTATTGACACGTAAGTCATAGACGCTCGATCTTGGATCAGCGCCTGGCAGCCAGTATAGAAGCACTGTCTTTGACTTCTCTGGCTTTTTCTGAGGCTAGCTATTGACCCATAAGTCATAGACGCTCGATCTTGATTGCATTCGTTTCAGCGCCTGGCAGCCAGTTCAGAACCACCGTCTTTCACTTCTCTGGCTGTTTCTGAGGCTAGCTATTGACCTGTAAGTCAAAGATGCTCGATCTTGCTTGCATTCTTCTCAGCGCCTGGCAGCAAGTTCAGAACCACTGTCTTTGACTTCTCTGGCTGTTTCTGAGGCTAGCTATTGACCCGTAAGTCATAGACGCTCGATCTTGGTTGCATTTGTTTCAGCGCCTGGCAGCAAGTTCAGAACCACTGTCTGACTTCTCTGGCTGTTTCTGAGGCTAGCTATTGACCCATAAGTCATAGACGCTCGATCTTGATTGCATTCGTTTCAGCTCCTGGCAGCCAGTTTAGAAGCACTATCTTTGACGTCTCTGGATTTTTCTGAGGCTAGCTATTGACCCGTAAGTCATAGACGCTCGATCTTGATTGCATTCGTTTCAGCGCCTGGCAGCCAGTTTAGAAGCACTGTCTTTGACTTCTCTGGCTTTTTCTGAGGCTTGCTATTGAAGCGTAAGTCATAGACACTTGATCTTGATTGCATTCGTTTCAGCGCCTAGCAGTAAGTTTAGAAGCACTGTCTTAGACGTCTCTGGTTTTTTCTGAGGCTAGCTATTGACCTGTAAGTCATAGACGCTCGATCTTGATTGCATTCGTTTCAGTGCCTGGCAGCCAGTTTAGAAGCACTGTCTTTGACTTCTCTGGCTTTTTCTGAGGCTAGCTATTGACCCATAAGTCATAGACGCTCGATCTTGATTGCATTCGTTTCAGCGCCTGGCAGCCAGTTCAGAACCACCGTCTTTCACTTCTCTGGCTGTTTCTGAGGCTAGCTATTGACCTGTAAGTCAAAGATGCTCGATCTTGGTTGCATTCGTCTCAGCGCCTGGCAGCAAGTTCAGAACCACTGTCTTTGACTTCTCTGGCTGTTTCTGAGGCTAGCTATTGACCCGTAAGTCATAGACGCTCGATCTTGGTTGCATTTGTTTCAGCGCCTGGCAGCAAGTTCAGAACCACTGTCTTTGACTTCTCTGGCTGTTTCTGAGGCTACATAGTGACCCGTAAGTCATAGACACTCGATCTTGGTTCAGCGCCTGGCAGCCAGTATAGAAGCACTGTCTTTGACTTCACTGGCTTTATCTGAGGCTAGCTATTGACCCGTAAGTCATAGGCGCTTCATCTTGGTTGCATTCGTTTCAGCGCTTGGCATCCAGTATAGAAGCACTGTCTTTGACTTCTCTGGCTTTTTCTGAGGCTAGCTATTGACCTGTAAGTCATAGACGCTCGATCTTGATTGCATTGGATTCAGCGCCTGGCAACCAGTTTGGAAGCACTGTCTTTGACTTATCTGGCTTTTTCTTAGACTAGCTATTGACCCATAAGTCATAGACGCTCGATCTTGATTGCATTCGTTGCCAGTTTAGAAGCACTGTCTTTGACTTTTCTGGCTTTTTCTGAGGCTAGCTATTAACCCGTAAGTCATAGACGCTTGATCTAAATTGCATTCGTTTCAGCGCCTAGCAGTAAGTTTAGAAGCACTGTCTTTGACGTCTCTGGCTTTTTCTGAGGCTAGCTATTGACCCGTAAGTCATAGACGCTCGGTCTTGGTTGCATTCGTTTCAGCGCCTGGCAGCTAGTTCAGAACCACTGTCTTTGACTTATCTGGCTGTTTCTAAAGCAAGCTATTGACCCGTAAGTCATAGACGCTCGATCTTGGATCAGCGCCTGGCAGCCAGTATAGAAGCACTGTCTTTGACTTCACTGGCTTTATCTGAGGCTAGCTATTGACCCGTAAGTCATAGGCGCTTCATCTTGGTTGCATTCGTTTCAGCGCTTGGCATCCAGTATAGAAGCACTGTCTTTGACTTCTCTGGCTTTTTCTGAGGCTAGCTATTGACCTGTAAGTCATAGACGCTCGATCTTGATTGCATTGGATTCAGCGCCTGGCAACCAGTTTGGAAGCACTGTCTTTGACTTATCTGGCTTTTTCTTAGACTAGCTATTGACCCATAAGTCATAGACGCTCGATCTTGATTGCATTCGTTGCCAGTTTAGAAGCACTGTCTTTGACTTTTCTGGCTTTTTCTGAGGCTAGCTATTAACCCGTAAGTCATAGACGCTTGATCTAAATTGCATTCGTTTCAGCGCCTAGCAGTAAGTTTAGAAGCACTGTCTTTGACGTCTCTGGCTTTTTCTGAGGCTAGCTATTGACCCGTAAGTCATAGACGCTCGGTCTTGGTTGCATTCGTTTCAGCGCCTGGCAGCTAGTTCAGAACCACTGTCTTTGACTTATCTGGCTGTTTCTAAAGCAAGCTATTGACCCGTAAGTCATAGACGCTCGATCTTGGATCAGCGCCTGGCAGCCAGTATAGAAGCACTGTCTTTGACTTCTCTGGCTTTATCTGAGGCTAGCTATTGACCCGTAAGTCATAGGCGCTCGATCTTGGTTGCATTCGTTTCAGCGCCTGGCAGCAAGTTCAGAACCACTGTCTTTGACTTCTCTGACTGTTTCTGAGGCTAGCTATTGACCCGTAAGTCATAGATGCTCGATCTTGGTTGCATTCGTTTCAGAGCCTGGCAGCAAGTTCAGAACCACTGTCTTTGACTTCTCTGGCTGTTTCTGAGGCTAGCTATTGACCCGTAAGTCATAGATGCTCGATCTTGGTTGCATTCGTTTCAGCGCCTGGCAGCAAGTTCAGAACCACTGTCTTTGACTTCTCTGACTGTTTCTGAGGCTAGCTATTGACCCGTAAGTCATAGATGCTCGATCTTGGTTGCATTCGTTTCAGAGCCTGGCAGCAAGTTCAGAACCACTGTCTTTGACTTCTCTGGCTGTTTCTGAGGCTAGCTATTGACCCGTAAGTCATAGACGCTCGATCTTGGTTGCATTCGTTTCAGCGCCTGGCAGCCAGTATAGAAGCACTGTTTTTGACTTCTCTGGCTGTTTCTGAGGCTAGCTATTGACCCGTAAGTCATAGACGCTCGATCTTGATTGCATTCGTTTCAGCGCCTGGCAGCCAGTTTAGAAACACTGTCTTTGACTTCTCTGGCTTATTCTGAGGCTAGCTATTGACCCGTAAGTCATAGACGCTCGATCTTGATTGCATTCGTTTCAGCGCCTGGCAGCCAGTTTAGAGGAACTGTCTTTGACTTGTCTGGCTGTTTCTGAGGCTAGCTATTGACCCGTAAGTCTTAGGGGCTCGATCTTGATTGCATTCGTTTCAGCGCCTGGCAGACAGTTTAGAAGCACTGTCTTTGACTTCTCTGGCTTTTTCTGAGGCTAGCTATTGACCCGTAAGTCATATACGCTCGATCTTGATTGCATTTGTTTCAGTGCCTGGCAGCCAGTTTAGAAGCACTGTCTTTGACTTCTCTGGCTTTTTCTGAGGCTAGCTATTGACCTGTAAGTCATAGACGCTCGATCTTGATTGCATTTGTTTCAGTGCCTGGCAGCCAGTTTAGAAGCACTGTCTTTGACTTCTCTGGCTTTTTCTGAGGCTAGCTATTGACCCATAAGTCATAGACGCTCGATCTTGATTGCATTCGTTTCAGCGCCTGGCAGCCAGTTCAGAACCACCGTCTTTCACTTCTCTGGCTGTTTCTGAGGCTAGCTATTGACCTGTAAGTCAAAGATGCTCGATCTTGGGGGCGGAGTCTGACCGCTGAGACTAATGGCTGCTTGATCTCTGCTCTCCTGCATCGTAGCAGCTCAAATCAGTTCATAGCGACACTATCTCCTCCATTGTCCGACTAAGATACCTGCTGGGGTTTGAGGCTGGACCGGAGCATACATTGGGAAGTTTCCCCACAAGTTTACTCACTGTGCCGGGATCTCAAACTTGACTCTTCTTCCAGCGACGCCATCCACAAGACGATCTGCCACGAGGTGAGAGGAAACACTAGCCAGGTCCTGCTCTCTCCTAGGCTGTGCTCGTCTGCCTGCCGCCTGTCAGCTGCTTAGAGATCGCAGCCTCTGTGTCTCCCTCTGTGTCTCCCTCTGTGTCTCCCTCTGCAGAGGGCTCTCCTCGGTGCTGTAGTGAGGACAGTTATCTAGCTGCACTGTGCACAGAAGCTGCCTCTCACCCATCCCCCCTCTGGCTCAAGTTACATAGAGCAGGGACGCCAAGACTGCTGAAGATAAATCTGTCAGGTTCCACTTATCTCACCTCCTGCTGGGTTCTCCACAGCCTGTGAAGGGGTGAGTGACTCATTTTATCTTCTGGGGGAAGTTGCCTGGTTTTCTCCAGCTCCAGGAGCTAACATAGCTCAGCACAAGAGGTGTCAAGGTGGGAATACAATCGGAATTAGCAGTATCTACTGACACGATCCCTCCTTTTGGTGAAGTTCTTTCTAGCTTCTTCACAGTCAGCTACCATGGCAAAAAAGAGGGGGAAATCGACTGCTCCCAGAAAAATGACAGAATTTTTCGGCTCTTCAGCCCCTGATTTGGAGGAATCTTCATCTTCACCGTTACATAATGTGGAGATGCCTTCCCCATTGAGTTTACAAGCCCAGTCTTCAGTCGCTCAGGTCCTCCCGGGGGCGCCTGATCCGAACCCAGATGGACAGAAACGTAGAGTTGCTGCCTCTTCCCCGGCTTCTCCCAAATCCATGGAACCTGCACAAAAAAAAAGCAGTCCCGAGGGGGACACATCATTGTCCTCGACCCTTTTAAACCCGCAATATGATATAGCTCTCTTTCCATCATCTGGAGAACCCATTACGGTGGATACCCTCAAGGATATGCTCGTTCTTCTGCAAAATGGGATTACCACTAGTATGTCTTCCATGATCCGCAAGTTGCAATCTAACGTGAATATTCTAGGTGAAAGAACGGATCACTTGGAAAGAAAGATGGAAGAATATTCTGCTGCCCATAACGAACTGGTTGATGCACACCTTGCTTGGGCTGACGATGTAAAGTGGCTCAAGACCAAAACTACGGACGCGGAGGACAGATCACGGAGGAACAATTTAAAAATACGGGGCATCTCGGAGGAGGTCCCTCCATCGGATCTTGCAAAATATATCAAATTATTGTTTCTCTCCATAGTGCCAACGCTCTCAGAACTGGACTTGACAATAGATCGTGCTCATAGGCTGCCTAAGTCCAAACAAGCTCCGGACTCGGCCCCTAGAGACTCTCTGGTTAGAGTTCACTTTTATCATATTAAGGAACTTATTATGTTCACATCCAGGAAACTCGGCCGTTTTTCTACTCCGTATTCCTCCATTTCCATATTTCCGGATTTGTCTGCCGCCACGTTGCAAGCACGCAGGATTCTCCAACCAGTTACCAAGCCTCTACGGGACAACAATATCAAGTACCGCTGGGGATTCCCCACCAAACTAATAATTTCTTATAAAGGCTCATCCCATGTCGTCCCCTCGGTGGAGGAGGGCATGTCTTTGCTGCAAAAATGGCATATCCTTCATCCGGGATACGACCCGCCACCTGAGGGTCTTTCTCCACCTAGACTTTCTCCTGACTGGCTTCCTGCTAAACCTAGACGATCCCCCACATGAAGGGTGGTAAGATGCCGATATTGATTTTGCACTCACCCATATTGTATTCTGATACAAGATAGTGTCCATTATTTTCTTGTTGTTTTTTTTTTGTATTACGCTTTTTGGACATCCATGTTTTTCCTACCAAAAATTTGGTGTCTTGTCTCCCCCCCGGAGTCCATAGTGCGCATACGCGCTGAATCTACTGTTGCATGTGTTAATGCTGATATGTTATTGTTATGTTGCTTTTGTTCCTGGTTCTATACTGTGACTGCTGCAACTCTCTCTCACATAGTAAAATGTCTGCAATACTGTTGTTGTAACTCTGATCTGTGTGTCCCTATATGCTCCACCGTGCTGACACTGAGCCATCTTTCATGTCGTAGCTTTATTTGGAACGCTAATGGTTCTGAAAATATCATCTATTAACGTTAAGGGGCTAAACAGCCCCTTCAAGCGTAGTATGTTTTGGCGGGAGGCTAAAGGGTTGAATTGTGATGTTGTTCTTGCTCAGGAGACACATTTCCATATAGACAAAGATGCTCGATCTTGGTTGCATTAGTCTCAGCGCCTGGCAGCAAGTTCAGAACCACTGTCTTTGACTTCTCTGGCTGTTTCTGAGGCTAGCTATTAAAACACAAAAGAGGAAGACCCCAGGCAGTTGGTAGGAATTATTAGTAATATATATACAAGAAACTGTTACCAGCAGGACAATTCCACTAACTCCAACTACCATTGATAATTGCATAAACAAATAAATTTGAATTTTATTAGGCTCCTTGGAGCAAAAATAGAGAAGAAAACTAACTACACTAGTTCATTTAAAATGTCACCTCCATTTAACAGTAGAACAGACTGTGCACCAAGTGTATGTATCTCAGTTGCAGTGCCGCTCCTGGCTGCAGCTCAGCGAGTCAGACACTCTGCATATATGATAGGCAATGGAGGTAAGTATTTAGATTAAAAGGTGAGTATTAGAGCCCCCCCGACATGTTTCGCTGTGCTACACAGCGTCCTCAGGGGTTCAGGGGCTTTGTGAGATCGCGCCGAAAAAGACACGCTGTTTTAAGCTGTCACGGCGGAACAGCTGGAGAATCACTGCCACCAATCACAATGCATCATGGTGGGCCGAGCCCCCATGACGCTATGATTGACAGTTTTTCCGGCCACTCGGTGATTTGACACCGAAGGCCAATGGGAGGGAGACCTATTCCTCCAGCTAACGCCATGCAAGGAGGAGGGACCCGGACTCCACCCCCCTCTCACGCCGTAACTGACATCCATAGTGAGGCTAACTAGTGGGCGACGGAGGCATATGTTGGATAGTGCAGGGAGCCAAGAGCGGCTTGCTCAGTGCGGCACCGCAGACAATGGACATGTCGACATCTGCCATGTCAAAACATGGAACCCGTGCAGTGCTCTGCTCACATACATCTATACCCAATGGGGCTTGTAATGCTTAGTGATAAGTAGAAGAGCTAGGCTGCTACCACACATCGCCACTCTCACAAAGTCGCACGATGTGAACAGGCACCCACTATATGCTCAAATGTTTGTAGAATCGCGTGGTGTAAACAGACGCCAATTGGATGCACAACTGTGTATGGGATCCAAAGGGACCCAGCTCCGATTCGAACATTATATCTCCCACTGGTTATCAAAAGGTCAATACATATGCATATATCTCTCCCATGTCAATATAAATATAAATGTCGCAATCTCACAATACATTTTAAAAAATAAGATAATAAAAGACACAGAGTAGAAAACGTTTTCTCATTAATATATAGTATATAGTGTCAGTTATGCAAAAAGGGCACCATACCCTACAATAAAGTTGGTAAGTAAATACAGTATATATGGTGGTCAGCCCAACCACGTTGCCTGAGGATACGTGCATCTATATGTGTCGCACGCATCTAAAGCTAACAGAAGTACTCTCATCAAATGAAAGCTGCAAAGTTGAAACCCTCATTAAGGCCTGTGGGGCTCAAAGTGTTGAGGCGATATATCCATCTGGCCTCTTCCTGCAATAATCTGCGGTCAAGATTGCCCGAACGTGGGCCCATCTTGACCAAAGACACACCCCAGAATTTCAGTGCCCGGGTGTCACCACCGTGGAGAGAACGAACATGTCTCGACAGTGGCGTATCCTCCTTCCCAGTGATGGAAAAGCAATGTCGAGAAATTCTCCTCCTAAGCTCCTGAATAGTCTTTCCTATGTACAATTTTGGGCATGGGCATTGAGCCGCATAAACCAGGCCACTGCTCTGACAGTTCATGAACTGTTTTATCTGATAGGTCTTGCCATCAGAAGTATTAGAGAAATTTTTAGTGACGGGCATATAGGGGCAGAATGAGCACCTGCCGCACGGATGTGAGCCCATAGTTGTAGTCATAAGCCAGCATTTGGGAGTAGATGACGGTTTTGAATAGTGACTGTGAACTAAATGTTCACGTACATTTTTCCCCCTTCTATATGTGACACTAGGGACTGGGGAGATCCGGTCATGTAGATCAGGGTCTGCTCTTAAAATAGGCCAATGTTTCTCCAGAATCTTTCTGACCTGGAGGGAACATGCGTCATAGGTCCCAATGCATCTAATGACCGAAGTGGGCACAACGGAATTAGCATTTTTAGTGGACACTGATCCACATAAGAGATCCTGCCTTTTTGTTGCCCTGGCCCTGGCGTAGGCCCTATGTAGGTGTTTTTTTGGGTAACCACGAGCCGTGAATTTGTGAAAAAGACCGTCACATTCAGTCTCAAAGGATGCTTCATCTGAGCAGTTCCTTCTAGCTCTCAAGTACTGACCCACCGGGATACCCCTCTTTAGAGCCGGGGGATGGTGACTTTCCCAGTGGAGAAGACTGTTGGTGGCCGTAGGCTTACGGCTAATCGTGGTCTGGACACTACCATCAGAATCCAGAGATATCCGAAGATCTAGAAATATAATTTCTTTATGATGAATTTCATACGTAAATCTCATACCTATGGCATTGTTATTCAGTATAGACATGAAGTCCAGGAAGGCGGTGGAGTCTCCCTCCCAAAGTATCAAAATGTCATCTATATAGCGACCCCAGAATAGTATGTGACAGGTGTAGCAGAGTAGATCATCCGTGAAAACTATTGTGTCTTCCCACCACCCCAAAAATAAATTTGCGTAGGTGGGAGCACATGCTGTGCCCATTGCTGTGCCTTTCGTCTGGTGATAAAATTTTCTATCGAAAACAAAGTAGTTGTGAGTCAAAAGAAACCGTAGGAGTGACAGAACGAAATTATTGTGCATCTGAAATTGTGTACCTCTGGTGCTCAAGAAATGGGTGACTGCAGTGATGCCTAGTTCGTGTTGTATACTTGTATATAAAGACTCCACGTCTATACTGGCAATTAGGGTAGATGAATTGACCTGGATATCCTGGATCCTGGTGATAGTGTCTTTGGTGTCCTTGAGATATGATGGCAGTGAAGTGACAAAGGATGACAATACCTCGTCCACATACAGGCTAATGCCTTGGGTGAGGCTATCATTGCCTGATACAATGGGCCTGCCAGGGACAGGGCGAGTGGTCTTGTGTATCTTAGGGAGCGCATAAAAAGTAGGAATTGTCGGACTGGAAATGAACATAGATTTAAATTCATCTTTAGTGATGATATTATGTGTCTTTGCCTCGACAAGGATGGTTCTGAGTTCAGTAAGGTAGTTGTCTGTAGGGTTTTTGTCTAAGATGGTATATGTGGACTTGTCGTCCAACAACCTATGTACCATTAGGACATAGTCTTTTTCGTCCATTACGACAATATTACCACCCTTGTCAGAGGGTTTGATGATAAGTTGTCCATTTTGACATAAGTCCTCAAGTGCTACTCTCTCTGTCGCGTTCAGATTACTGAATCTATTCTCTCTGTTTGATCTCAATTTTTTCAAGTCTGCGCTCACCATCTTAACAAAGACGTCTATGTGAGCGTATTGTGAGAACGGGGGGGTAAGTTTAGTTCTGGGTTTGAGAGATGAAAAGGGACCCACTGCGACAGTGCCACCCACCTCGCTTTCAAGTAACAACGTCTCAAGGTCACGTAAAGTCCTGACCTCCATCCCTGCAATACCACCGTCACCAGTTGCACTGTTTTTAAAATATTTCCCCAAGGCCAATTTGCGGGCAAAGAGATTCACATCCTTGACCCAATTAAATTCATCGAAAGCGGGGACCGGAGTGTAAGAGAGGCCCCTACGTAAAAGGGTTTCATGGTGTAAGCTTAACTGGGTAGATGAAATATTGCAGATCTGTTTATCGTCATCGTCTACATATGATCTGGCTGCACCCATCACTGTTTTAGGCCCCAATGCAAGTTTGGTGGTCCTAAAAAAGGAAACCCATTTGAGGGGGGAGCACTGGCAACACCTGTGTTGATTAGTTGTCTGGTGTTCGGACGGGAGATCGATGGTGTATTCGAGATGGTAGGCACAAAAGGAGATATAGATAAGGAACTTGACCCAGCACCAGATTGTGTTGCTAGATTGGTTTGACATATTGGTACCGATTTAGCCTGAGTAGGAGGTCTCTTGGAGGAATTAAATTTAATATTTCTAATTTTGCGCTTAGTTCCGATCCTGGAACTATTGGACTCGTCTGTACCCGAGATGTCAGATTCCGACAAATCAGTGGTATATGCCGTCTGTCTGGGTGCAGGGTATGATCGAGTTTTATAAGTGTAGGCTTGACCGGTTTCAAAATCTTTCTTGTCCCTAATATATTTCCGGTGCTTTCTTTCCTTAATCTCGCCCTGTAGTTTTGTAATATTATTCTGTCGTTTATTTTCACAGCTAGCGAATTCTGGCAATGCACTGAATGTTCGTATGTCAGTGATCTCTCTCTCCAATTGTACACTGACTTTATCAAAGTCTTTCTTTTCAAACTCCAAGATGTAAGCAAGCATACGTAATGAGTTAGATGTTAATAATTCCTCCCACCCCTTTACAAATTCAGGATCCCCACGGAAAGAGTTGGGAGTCAAACTGATGCGTAGGCCCCTATATACGATTTGCTGTTCTATGTACGTTTGCAGGCTCGCTATCTCCCAGCATGATCGTACATATCTTTGGTATGTCTTTTGCAGATCTTTAAAAGCTGTCAGGATGTCAAATTGATGCAGGGGGATACTTTCTGTTGAAAAAACGTAAGCTACCTCTGCGGATAGGCTATCAGGGTTGGGCTTCTGGGACAGGAAACCTGCCATATCAAATAACTAAAAAGTGTATATGTGTTCCCAGGTGGGAACGGGGTCGCAAAACAGGGTGATTAACCCAGTATCAACAAAACACAAAAGAGGAAGACCCCAGGCAGTTGGTAGGAATTATTAGCAATATATATACAAGAAACTGTTACCAGCAGGACAATTCCACTAACTCCAACTACCATTGATAATTGCATAAACAAATAAATTTGAATTTTATTAGGCTCCTTGGAGCAAAAATAGAGAAGAAAACTAACTACACTAGTTCATTTAAAATGTCACCTCCATTTAACATTAGAACAGACTGTGCACCAAGTGTATGTATCTCAGTTGCAGTGCCGCTCCTGGCTGCAGCTCAGCGAGTCAGACACTCTGCATATATGATAGGCAATGGAGGTAAGTATTTAGATTAAAAGGTGAGTATTAGAGCCCCCCCGACATGTTTCGCTGTGCTACACAGCGTCCTCAGGGGTTCAGGGGCTTTGTGAGATCGCGCCGAAAAAGACACGCTGTTTTAAGCTGTCACGGCGGAACAGCTGGAGAATCACTGCCACCAATCACAATGCATCATGGTGGGCCGAGCCCCCATGACGCTATGATTGACAGTTTTTCCGGCCACTCGGTGATTTGACACCGAAGGCCAATGGGAGGGAGACCTATTCCTCCAGCTAACGCCATGCAAGGAGGAGGGACCCGGACTCCACCCCCCTCTCACGCCGTAACTGACATCCATAGTGAGGCTAACTAGTGGGCGACGGAGGCATATGTTGGATAGTGCAGGGAGCCAAGAGCGGCTTGCTCAGTGCGGCACCGCAGACAATGGACATGTCGACATCTGCCATGTCAAAACATGGAACCCGTGCAGTGCTCTGCTCACATACATCTATACCCAATGGGGCTTGTAATGCTTAGTGATAAGTAGAAGAGCTAGGCTGCTACCACACATCGCCACTCTCACAAAGTCGCACGATGTGAACAGGCACCCACTATATGCTCAAATGTTTGTAGAATCGCGTGGTGTAAACAGACGCCAATTGGATGCACAACTGTGTATGGGATCCAAAGGGACCCAGCTCCGATTCGAACATTATATCTCCCACTGGTTATCAAAAGGTCAATACATATGCATATATCTCTCCCATGTCAATATAAATATAAATGTCGCAATCTCACAATACATTTTAAAAAATAAGATAATAAAAGACACAGAGTAGAAAACGTTTTCTCATTAATATATAGTATATAGTGTCAGTTATGCAAAAAGGGCACCATACCCTACAATAAAGTTGGTAAGTAAATACAGTATATATGGTGGTCAGCCCAACCACGTTGCCTGAGGATACGTGCATCTATATGTGTCGCACGCATCTAAAGCTAACAGAAGTACTCTCATCAAATGAAAGCTGCAAAGTTGAAACCCTCATTAAGGCCAGTGGGGCTCAAAGTGTTGAGGCGATATATCCATCTGGCCTCTTCCTGCAATAATCTGCGGTCAAGATTGCCCGAACGTGGGCCCATCTTGACCAAAGACACACCCCAGAATTTCAGTGCCCGGGTGTCACCACCGTGGAGAGAACGAACATGTCTCGACAGTGGCGTATCCTCCTTCCCAGTGATGGAAAAGCAATGTCGAGAAATTCTCCTCCTAAGCTCCTGAATAGTCTTTCCTATGTACAATTTTGGGCATGGGCATTGAGCCGCATAAACCAGGCCACTGCTCTGACAGTTCATGAACTGTTTTATCTGATAGGTCTTGCCATCAGAAGTATTAGAGAAATTTTTAGTGACGGGCATATAGGGGCAGAATGAGCACCTAGCTATTGACCCGTAAGTCATAGACGCTCGATCTTGGTTGCATTTGTTTCAGCGCCTGGTAGCAAGTTCAGAACCACTGTCTTTGACTTCTCTGGCTGTTTCTGAGGCTAGATAGTGACCCGTAAGTCATAGACACTCGATCTTGGTTCAGCGCCTGGCAGCCAGTATAGAAGCACTGTCTTTGACTTCACTGGCTTTATCTGAGGCTAGCTATTGACCCGTAAGTCATAGGCGCTTCATCTTGGTTGCATTCGTTTCAGCGCTTGGCAGCCAGTATAGAAGCACTGTCTTTGACTTCTCTGGCTTTTTCTGAGGCTAGCTATTGACCTGTATGTCATAGACGCTCAATCTTGATTGCATTCGTTTCAGCGCCTGGCAGCCAGTTTAGAAGAACTGTCTTTGACTTGTCTGGCTTTTTCTGAGGCTAGCTATTGACCCGTAAGTCTTAGGCGCTCGATCTTGATTGTATACGTTTCAGCGCTTGGCAGAAATTTTAGAAGCACTGTCTTTGACTTCTCTGGCTTTTTCTGAGGCTAGCTATTGACCCGTAAGTCATAGAAGCTCCATCTTTATTGCATTTGTTTCAGTGCCTGGCAGCCAGTTTAGAAGCACTGTCTTTGACTTCTCTGGCTTTTTCTGAGGCTAGCTATTGACCCGTAAGTCATAGAAGCTCGATCTTGATTGCATTCGTTTCAGCGCCTGGTAGACAAATTAGAAGCACTGTCTTTGACTTCTCTGGCTTTTTCTGAGGCTAGCTATTGACCTGTAAGTCATAGACGCTCGATCTTGATTGCATTGGATTCAGCGCCTGGCAACTAGTTTAGAAGCACTGTCTTTGACTTATCTGACTTTTTCTTAGACTAGCTATTGACCCATAAGTCATAGACGCTCGATCTTGATTGCATATTTTTCAGCTCCTGGCAGCCAGTTTAGAAGCACTATCTTTGACGTCTCTGGCTTTTTCTGAGGCTAGCTATTGACCCGTAAGTCATAGACGCTCGATCTTGATTGCATTTGTTTCAGCGTCTGGCAGCCAGTTTAGAAGCACTGTCTTTGACTTCTCTGGCTTTTTCTGAGGCTAGCTATTGACCCGTAAGTCATAGACGCTTGATCTAAATTGCATTTGTTTCAGCGCCTAGCAGTAAGTTTAGAAGCACTGTCTTTGACGTCTCTGGCTTTTTCTGCTTTTTCTGTGGCTAGCTATTGACCCGTAAGTCATAGACGCTCGATCTTGATTGCATTCGTTTCAGCTCCTGGCAGCCAGTTTAGAAGCACTATTTTTGACGTCTCTGGCTTTTTCTAAGGCTAGATATTGACCCGTAAGTCATAGACGCTCGATCTTGATTGCATTCGTTTCAGCTCCTGGCAGCCAGTTTAGAAGCACTATTTTTGACGTCTCTGGCTTTTTCTAAGGCTAGATATTGACCCGTAAGTCATAGACGCTCGATCTTGACTGCATTCGTTTCAGCGCCTGGCAGCCAGTTTAGAAGCACTGTCTTTGACTTCTCTGGCTTTTTCTGAGGCTAGCTATTGAACCGTAAGTCATAGACGCTTGATCTTGATTGCATTCGTTTCAGCGCCTAGCAGTAAGTTCAGAAGCACTGTCTTTGACGTCTCTGGCTTTTTCTGAGGCTAGCTATTGACCCGTAAGTCATAGACGCTCGATCTTGATTGCATTCGTTTCAGCGCCTGGCAGACAGATTAGAAACACTGTCTTTGACTTCTCTGTTTTTTTCTGAGGCTAGCTATTGACCTGTAAGTCATAGACGCTCGATCTTGATTGCATTTGTTTCAGCGTCTGGCAGCCAGTTTAGAAGCACTGTTTTTGACGTCTCTGGCTTTTTCTGAGGCTAGCTATAAACCCGTAAGTCTTAGGCGCTTGATCTTCATTGCATTCGTTTCAGCGCCTGGCGGCCAGTTCAGAACCACTGTCTTTGACTTCTCTGGCTGTTTCTGAGGCTAGCTATTGACCCGTAAGTCATAGACACTCGATCTTGGTTCAGCGCCTGGCAGCCAGTATAGAAGCACTGTCTTTGACTTCACTGGCTTTATCTGAGGCTAGCTATTAACCCGTAAGTCATAGGCGCTCGATCTTGGTTGCATTAGTTTCAGCGTTTGGCAGCCAGTATAGAAGCACTGTCTTTGACTTCTCTGGCTGTTTCTAAGGCTAGCTATTGACCCGTAAGTTATAAATGCTCGATCTTTATGGCATTCGTTTCAGCGCCTGGCAGCCAGTTTAGAAGCACTGTCTTTGACTTCTCTGGCTTTTTCTGAGGCTAGCTATTGACCTGTAAGTCATAGACGCTCAATCTTGATTGCATTAGTTTCAGCTCCTGGCAGCCAGTTTAGAAGCACTATCTTTGACGTCTCTGGCTTTTTCTGAGGCTAGCTATTGACCAGTAAGTCATACACGCTCAATCTTGATTGCATTCGTTTCAGCGCCTGGCAGCCAGTTTGGAATCACTGTCTTTGACTTCTCTGGCTTTTTCTGAGGCTAGCTATTGACCCGTAAGTCATAGACGCTTGATCTTGATTGCATTCGTTTCAGCGCCTGGCAGTAAGTTCAGAACCACTGTATGACTTATCTGGCTGTTTCTGAGGCTAGCTATTGACCCATAAATCATAGACACTCGATCTTGGTTCAGCGCCTGGCAGCCAGTATAGAAGCACTGTCTTTGACTTCACTGGCTTTATCTGAGGCTAGCTATTGACCCGTAAGTCATAGGCGCTCGATCTTGGTTGCATTAGTTTCAGCGCTTGGCAGCCAGTATAGAAGCACTGTCTTTGACTTCTCTGGCAGTTTCTAAGGCTAGCTATTGACCCGTAAGTTATAGATGCTCGATCTTTATTGCATTTGTTTCAGCGCCTGGCAGCCAGTTTAGAAGCACTGTCTTTGACTTCTCTGGCTTTTTCTGAGGCTAGCTATTGACCTGTAAGTCATAGACGCTCGATCTTGATTGAATTAGTTTCAGAGCCTGGCAGACAGTTTAGAAGCACTGTCTTTGACGTCTCTGGCTTTTTCTGAGGCTAGCTATTGACCCGTAAGTCATAGACGATTGATATTGATTGCATTCGTTTCAGCACCTGGCAGCAAGTTCAGAACCACTGTCTTTGACTTCTCTGGCTGTTTCTGAGGCTAGCTATTGACCCGTAAGTCAAAGGCGCTCGATCTTGGTTGCATTAGTTTCAGCGCCTGGCAGCGAGTATAGAAGCACTGTCTTTGACTACTCTGGCTGTTTCTGAGGCTAGCTATTGACCCTAAGTCATAGACGCTCGATCTTGGTTGCATTCGTTTCAGCACCTGTTAGCAAGTTCAGAACCACTGTCTTTGACTTCTCTGGCTTTTTCTGAGGCTAGCTATTGACCCGTAAGTCATAGACGCTCGATCTTGGTTGCATTCGTTTCAGCGCCTGGCAGCCAGTATAGAAGCACTGTTTTTGACTTCTCTGGCTGTTTCTGAGGCTAGCTATTGACCCGTAAGTCATAGACGCTCGATCTTGGTTGCATTCGTTTCAGCGCCTGGCAGCCAGTATAGAAGCACTGTCTTTGACTACTCTGGCTGTTTCTGAGGCTAGCTATTGACCCTAAGTCATAGACGCTCGATCTTGGTTGCATTCGTTTCAGCACCTGTTAGCAAGTTCAGAACCACTGTCTTTGACTTCTCTGGCTTTTTCTGAGGCTAGCTATTGACCCGTAAGTCATAGACGCTCGATCTTGGTTGCATTCGTTTCAGCGCCTGGCAGCCAGTATAGAAGCACTGTTTTTGACTTCTCTGGCTGTTTCTGAGGCTAGCTATTGACCCGTAAGTCATAGACGCTCGATCTTGGTTGCATTCGTTTCAGCGCCTTGCAGCCAGTATAGAAGCACTGTTTTTTACTTCTCTGGCTGTTTCTGAGGCTAGCTATTGACCCGTAAGTCATAGACGCTCTATCTTATTTTTCTGAGGCTAGCTATTGACCCGTAAGTCATAGACGCTCGATCTTGATTGCATTCGTTTCAGCGCCTGGCAGCCAGTTTAGAAGCACTGTCTTTGACTTGTCTGGATTTTTCTGAGGCTAGCTATTGACCCGTAAGTCTTAGGCGCTCGATCTTGATTGCATTCATTTCAGCGCCTGGCAGCCAGTTCAGAACCACCGTCTTTCACTTCTCTGGCTGTTTCTCAGGCTAGCTATTTACCCGTAAGTTATAGACGCTCAATCTTGGTTGCATTCGTTTCAGCGCCTGGCAGCCAGTATAGAAGCACTGTCTTTGACTTCTCTGGCTGTTTCTGAGGCTAGCTATTGACCCGTAAGTCATAGACGCTTGATCTTGATTGAATTCGTTTCAGCGCCTGGCAGCCAGTTTAGAAGCACTGTCTTTGACATATCTGGCTTTTTCTGAGGCTAGCTATTGACTTGTAAGTCATAAACACTCGATCTTGGTTGCATTCGTTTCAGCGCCTGGCAGCAAGATCAGAACCACTGTCTTTGACTTCTCTGGCTTTATCTGAGGCTAGCTATTGACTTGTAAGTCATAAACGCTCGATCTTGGTTGCATTCGTTTCAGCGCCTGGCAGCAAGTTCTGAACCACTGTCTTTGACTTCTCTGGCTGTTTCTGAGGCTAGCTATTGACCCGTCAGTCAAAGGCGCTCGATCTTGGTTGTATTCGTTTCAGCGCCTGGCTGCGAGTATAGAAGCACTGTCTTTGACTACTCTGGCTGTTTCTGAGGCTAGCTATTAACCCGTAAGTCATAGACGCTCGATCTTGGTTGCATTCGTTTCAGCGCCTGGCAGCAAGTTCAGAACCACTGTCTTTGACTTCTCTGGCTATTTCTGAGGCTAGCTATTGACCCGTTGGTTATAGATGCTCGATCTTGGTTGCATTCGTTTCAGCACCTGGCAGCCAGTATAGAAGCACTGTTTTTTACTTCTCTGGCTGTTTCTGAGGCTAGCTATTGACCCGTAAGTCATAGACGCTCTATCTTGATTGCATTTGTTTCAGCGCCTGGCAGCCAGTCTAGAAGCACTGTCTTTGACGTCTCTGCCTTTTTCTGAGGCTAGCTATTGACCTGTATGTCATAGACGCTCAATCTTGATTGCATTCGTTTCAGCGCCTGGCAGCCAGTTTAGAAGAACTGTCTTTGACTTGTCTGGCTTTTTCTGAGGCTAGCTATTGACCCGTAAGTCTTAGGCGCTCGATCTTGATTGTATACGTTTCAGCGCTTGGCAGAAATTTTAGAAGCACTGTCTTTGACTTTTCTGGCTTTTTCTGAGGCTAGCTATTGACCCGTAAGTCATAGAAGCTCCATCTTTATTGCATTTGTTTCAGTGCCTGGCAGCCAGTTTAGAAGCACTGTCTTTGACTTCTCTGGCTTTTTCTGAGGCTAGCTATTGACCCGTAAGTCATAGAAGCTCGATCTTGATTGCATTCGTTTCAGCGCCTGGTAGACAAATTAGAAGCACTGTCTTTGACTTCTCTGGCTTTTTCTGAGGCTAGCTATTGACCTGTAAGTCATAGACGCTCGATCTTGATTGCATTGGATTCAGCGCCTGGCAACTAGTTTAGAAGCACTGTCTTTGACTTATCTGACTTTTTCTTAGACTAGCTATTGACCCATAAGTCATAGACGCTCGATCTTGATTGCATATTTTTCAGCTCCTGGCAGCCAGTTTAGAAGCACTATCTTTGACGTCTCTGGCTTTTTCTGAGGCTAGCTATTGACCCGTAAGTCATAGACGCTCGATCTTGATTGCATTTGTTTCAGCGTCTGGCAGCCAGTTTAGAAGCACTGTCTTTGACTTCTCTGGCTTTTTCTGAGGCTAGCTATTGACCCGTAAGTCATAGACGCTTGATCTAAATTGCATTTGTTTCAGCGCCTAGCAGTAAGTTTAGAAGCACTGTCTTTGACGTCTCTGGCTTTTTCTGCTTTTTCTGTGGCTAGCTATTGACCCGTAAGTCATAGACGCTCGATCTTGATTGCATTCGTTTCAGCTCCTGGCAGCCAGTTTAGAAGCACTATTTTTGACGTCTCTGGCTTTTTCTAAGGCTAGATATTGACCCGTAAGTCATAGACGCTCGATCTTGATTGCATTCGTTTCAGCTCCTGGCAGCCAGTTTAGAAGCACTATTTTTGACGTCTCTGGCTTTTTCTAAGGCTAGATATTGACCCGTAAGTCATAGACGCTCGATCTTGACTGCATTCGTTTCAGCGCCTGGCAGCCAGTTTAGAAGCACTGTCTTTGACTTCTCTGGCTTTTTCTGAGGCTAGCTATTGAACCGTAAGTCATAGACGCTTGATCTTGATTGCATTCGTTTCAGCGCCTAGCAGTAAGTTCAGAAGCACTGTCTTTGACGTCTCTGGCTTTTTCTGAGGCTAGCTATTGACCCGTAAGTCATAGACGCTCGATCTTGATTGCATTCGTTTCAGCGCCTGGCAGACAGATTAGAAACACTGTCTTTGACTTCTCTGTTTTTTTCTGAGGCTAGCTATTGACCTGTAAGTCATAGACGCTCGATCTTGATTGCATTTGTTTCAGCGTCTGGCAGCCAGTTTAGAAGCACTGTTTTTGACGTCTCTGGCTTTTTCTGAGGCTAGCTATAAACCCGTAAGTCTTAGGCGCTTGATCTTCATTGCATTCGTTTCAGCGCCTGGCGGCCAGTTCAGAACCACTGTCTTTGACTTCTCTGGCTGTTTCTGAGGCTAGCTATTGACCCGTAAGTCATAGACACTCGATCTTGGTTCAGCGCCTGGCAGCCAGTATAGAAGCACTGTCTTTGACTTCACTGGCTTTATCTGAGGCTAGCTATTAACCCGTAAGTCATAGGCGCTCGATCTTGGTTGCATTAGTTTCAGCGTTTGGCAGCCAGTATAGAAGCACTGTCTTTGACTTCTCTGGCTGTTTCTAAGGCTAGCTATTGACCCGTAAGTTATAAATGCTCGATCTTTATGGCATTCGTTTCAGCGCCTGGCAGCCAGTTTAGAAGCACTGTCTTTGACTTCTCTGGCTTTTTCTGAGGCTAGCTATTGACCTGTAAGTCATAGACGCTCAATCTTGATTGCATTAGTTTCAGCTCCTGGCAGCCAGTTTAGAAGCACTATCTTTGACGTCTCTGGCTTTTTCTGAGGCTAGCTATTGACCAGTAAGTCATACACGCTCAATCTTGATTGCATTCGTTTCAGCGCCTGGCAGCCAGTTTGGAATCACTGTCTTTGACTTCTCTGGCTTTTTCTGAGGCTAGCTATTGACCCGTAAGTCATAGACGCTTGATCTTGATTGCATTCGTTTCAGCGCCTGGCAGTAAGTTCAGAACCACTGTATGACTTATCTGGCTGTTTCTGAGGCTAGCTATTGACCCATAAATCATAGACACTCGATCTTGGTTCAGCGCCTGGCAGCCAGTATAGAAGCACTGTCTTTGACTTCACTGGCTTTATCTGAGGCTAGCTATTGACCCGTAAGTCATAGGCGCTCGATCTTGGTTGCATTAGTTTCAGCGCTTGGCAGCCAGTATAGAAGCACTGTCTTTGACTTCTCTGGCAGTTTCTAAGGCTAGCTATTGACCCGTAAGTTATAGATGCTCGATCTTTATTGCATTTGTTTCAGCGCCTGGCAGCCAGTTTAGAAGCACTGTCTTTGACTTCTCTGGCTTTTTCTGAGGCTAGCTATTGACCTGTAAGTCATAGACGCTCGATCTTGATTGAATTAGTTTCAGAGCCTGGCAGACAGTTTAGAAGCACTGTCTTTGACGTCTCTGGCTTTTTCTGAGGCTAGCTATTGACCCGTAAGTCATAGACGATTGATATTGATTGCATTCGTTTCAGCACCTGGCAGCAAGTTCAGAACCACTGTCTTTGACTTCTCTGGCTGTTTCTGAGGCTAGCTATTGACCCGTAAGTCAAAGGCGCTCGATCTTGGTTGCATTAGTTTCAGCGCCTGGCAGCGAGTATAGAAGCACTGTCTTTGACTACTCTGGCTGTTTCTGAGGCTAGCTATTGACCCTAAGTCATAGACGCTCGATCTTGGTTGCATTCGTTTCAGCACCTGTTAGCAAGTTCAGAACCACTGTCTTTGACTTCTCTGGCTTTTTCTGAGGCTAGCTATTGACCCGTAAGTCATAGACGCTCGATCTTGGTTGCATTCGTTTCAGCGCCTGGCAGCCAGTATAGAAGCACTGTTTTTGACTTCTCTGGCTGTTTCTGAGGCTAGCTATTGACCCGTAAGTCATAGACGCTCGATCTTGGTTGCATTCGTTTCAGCGCCTGGCAGCCAGTATAGAAGCACTGTCTTTGACTACTCTGGCTGTTTCTGAGGCTAGCTATTGACCCTAAGTCATAGACGCTCGATCTTGGTTGCATTCGTTTCAGCACCTGTTAGCAAGTTCAGAACCACTGTCTTTGACTTCTCTGGCTTTTTCTGAGGCTAGCTATTGACCCGTAAGTCATAGACGCTCGATCTTGGTTGCATTCGTTTCAGCGCCTGGCAGCCAGTATAGAAGCACTGTTTTTGACTTCTCTGGCTGTTTCTGAGGCTAGCTATTGACCCGTAAGTCATAGACGCTCGATCTTGGTTGCATTCGTTTCAGCGCCTTGCAGCCAGTATAGAAGCACTGTTTTTTACTTCTCTGGCTGTTTCTGAGGCTAGCTATTGACCCGTAAGTCATAGACGCTCTATCTTATTTTTCTGAGGCTAGCTATTGACCCGTAAGTCATAGACGCTCGATCTTGATTGCATTCGTTTCAGCGCCTGGCAGCCAGTTTAGAAGCACTGTCTTTGACTTGTCTGGATTTTTCTGAGGCTAGCTATTGACCCGTAAGTCTTAGGCGCTCGATCTTGATTGCATTCATTTCAGCGCCTGGCAGCCAGTTCAGAACCACCGTCTTTCACTTCTCTGGCTGTTTCTCAGGCTAGCTATTTACCCGTAAGTTATAGACGCTCAATCTTGGTTGCATTCGTTTCAGCGCCTGGCAGCCAGTATAGAAGCACTGTCTTTGACTTCTCTGGCTGTTTCTGAGGCTAGCTATTGACCCGTAAGTCATAGACGCTTGATCTTGATTGAATTCGTTTCAGCGCCTGGCAGCCAGTTTAGAAGCACTGTCTTTGACATATCTGGCTTTTTCTGAGGCTAGCTATTGACTTGTAAGTCATAAACACTCGATCTTGGTTGCATTCGTTTCAGCGCCTGGCAGCAAGATCAGAACCACTGTCTTTGACTTCTCTGGCTTTATCTGAGGCTAGCTATTGACTTGTAAGTCATAAACGCTCGATCTTGGTTGCATTCGTTTCAGCGCCTGGCAGCAAGTTCTGAACCACTGTCTTTGACTTCTCTGGCTGTTTCTGAGGCTAGCTATTGACCCGTCAGTCAAAGGCGCTCGATCTTGGTTGTATTCGTTTCAGCGCCTGGCTGCGAGTATAGAAGCACTGTCTTTGACTACTCTGGCTGTTTCTGAGGCTAGCTATTAACCCGTAAGTCATAGACGCTCGATCTTGGTTGCATTCGTTTCAGCGCCTGGCAGCAAGTTCAGAACCACTGTCTTTGACTTCTCTGGCTATTTCTGAGGCTAGCTATTGACCCGTTGGTTATAGATGCTCGATCTTGGTTGCATTCGTTTCAGCACCTGGCAGCCAGTATAGAAGCACTGTTTTTTACTTCTCTGGCTGTTTCTGAGGCTAGCTATTGACCCGTAAGTCATAGACGCTCTATCTTGATTGCATTTGTTTCAGCGCCTGGCAGCCAGTCTAGAAGCACTGTCTTTGACGTCTCTGCCTTTTTCTGAGGCTAGCTATTGACCGGTAAGTCATAGACGCTCGATCTTGATTGCATTCGTTTCAGCGCCTGGCAGACAGTATAGAAGCAATTTCTTTGACTTCTCAGGCTTTTTCTGAGGCTAGCTATTGACACGTAAGTCACAGACGCTCGATCTAGATTGCATTTGTTTCAGCGCCTGGCAGCCAGTTTAGAAGCACTGTCTTTGACTTGTCTGGATTTTTCTGAGGCTAGCTATTGACCCGTAAGTCTGAGGCGCTCGATCTTGATTGCATTCGTTTCAGCGCCTGGCAGCCAGTTCAGAACCACCGTCTTTCACTTCTCTGGCTGTTTCTCAGGCTAGCTATTTACCCGTAAGTCATAGACGCTCGATCTTGGTTGCATTCGTTTCAGCGCCTTGCAGCCAGTATAGAAGCACTGTCTTTTACTTCTCTGGCCGTTTCTGAGGCTAGCTATTGACCCGTAAGTCATAGACGCTTGATCTTGATTGAATTCGTTTCAGCGCCTGGCAGCCAGTTTAGAAGCACTGTCTTTGACATATCTGGATTTTTCTGAGGCTAGCTATTGACCCGTAAGTCATAGACGCTCGATCTTGGTTGCATTCGTTTAAGCGCCTTGCAGCAAGTTCAGAACCACTGTCTTTGACTTCTCTGGCTTTACCTGAGGCTAGCTATTTACTTGTAAGTCATAAACGCTCTATCTTGGTTGCATTCGTTTCAGCGCCTGGCAGCAAGTTCAGAACCACTGTCTTTGACTTCTCTGGCTTTATCTGAGGCTAGCTATTGACTTGTAAGTCATAAACGCTCGATCTTTGTTGCATTCGTTTCAGCGCCTGGCAGCAAGTTCTGAACCACTGTCTTTGACTTCTCTGGCTGTTTCTGAGGCTAGCTATTGATCCGTAAGTCATAGACGCTCGATCTTGGTTGCATTCATTTCAGCGCCTGGCAGCCAGTATAGTAGCACTGTCTTTGACTTCTCTGGCTGTTTCTGAGGCTAGCTATTGACCCGTAAGTCATAGACGCTCGATCTTGGTTGCATTCGTTTCAGCGCCTGGCAGCAAGTTCTGAACCACTGTCTTTGATTTCTCTGGCTGTTTCTGAGGCTAGCTATTGACCCGTAAGTCATAGACGCTCGATCTTGGTTGCATTCGTTTCAGCGCCTGGCAGCAAGTTCAGAACCACTGTCTTTGACTTCTCTGGCTGTTTCTGAGGCTAGCTATTGACCCAAAAGTTATAGATGCTCGATCTTGGTTGCATTTGTTTCAGCGCCTGGCAGCAAGTTCAGAAACACTATCTTTGACTTCTCTGGCTTTATCTGAGGCTAGCTATTGACCCGTAAGTCATAGACGCACGATCTTGGTTTGCATTTGTTTCAGCGCCTGGCAGGCAGTATAGAAGCACTTTCTTTGACTTCTCTGGCTTTTTCTGAGGCTAGCTATTGACCCGTAAGTCATAGACGCTTGATCTTAATTGCATTTGTTTCAGCGCCAGGCAGCCAGTTTAGGAGCACTGTCTTTGACTTATCTGGCTTTTTCTGAGGCTAGCTATTGACCCGTAAGTCATAGACACTCGATCTTGGTTGCATTCGTTTAAGCGCCTGGCAGCAAGTTCAGAACCACTGTCTTTGATTTCTCTGGCTTTATCTGAGGCAAGCTATTGACCCGTAAGTCATAGACGCTTGATCTTAATTGCATTCGTTTCAGCGCCTGGCATCCAGTTTAGAAGCACTGTATTTGACTTCTCTGGCTTTATCTGAGGCTAGCTATTGACCCGTAAGTCATAAACGCTCGATCTTGGTTGCATTCGTATCAGCGCCTGGCAGCCAGTATAGATGCACTTATTTTGACTTCTCTGGCTGTTTCTGAGGCTAGCTATTGACCCGTAAGTCATAGACGCTCGATCTTGGTTGCATGCGTTTCAGCGCCTGGCAGCCAGTATAGAAGCACTGTCTTTGACTTCTCTGGCTTTTTCTGAGGCTAGCTATTGACCATTAAGTCACAGACGCTCGATCTAGATTGCATTTGTTTCAGCGCCTGGCAGCCAGCTTAGAAGCACTTATTTTGACTTGTCTGGATTTTTCTGAGGCTAGCTATTGACCCGTAAGTCTTAGGTGCTCGATCTTGATTGCATTCGTTTCAGCGCCTGGCAACAAGTTCAGAACCACCGTCTTTCACTTCTCTGGCTGTTTCTGAGGCTAGATATTGACCCGTAAGTCATAGACGCTCCATCTTGGTTGCATTCGTTTCAGCGCCTGCCAGCAATTTAGCTGTCTGCCATGGGCTGAAGTGAAAGCCAACAAGAACGAGCGACTATTACTTACGAGTCAAAAGATAACTTCAGGAATAGCCAACATTGTCAGAGAAGGTGCAACCTAGCCGTCTGCCATAAGCAGAAGTGAAAACCAACAAGAACGAGCGCTAATGACTTACGAGTCAAAAGATATCTTCAGGAACAGCCAACAACGTCAGAGAAGGTGTTCCTAAGCCGTCTGCTACGCGCAGAAGTGAAAGCCAACAAGAACGAGCGCCTATGACTTAGGAGTCAAAAAATAGTCTCAGGAAATGCCAACAATGTCAGAGAAGGTGCTCCTATGCCGTCTGCCACGAGTAGAAGTGAAAGCCAACAAGAACGAGCGCCTATGATTTACAAGTCAAAAGATAGCTTCAGGGACAGCCAACAACATCAGAGAAGGTGCTGTTAAGCCGTCTGCCACGAGCAGAAATGAGAGCCAACAAGAAAGAGTGCCTTTGACTTATGAGTCAAAAGATAGCTTAAGAATCAGCCAACAACATCAGAGAAGGAGCTCCTTAGCTGTCTGCCACGAGCAGAAGTGAAAACCAACAAGAACAAGCGCCTATGACTTACGAGTCAAAGGATAGCTTCAGGAGCAGCCAACAACTTCAGAGAAGGTGCAACTTAGCCGTCTGCCATGAGCAGAAGTGAAAACCAACAAAATTGAGCGCCTATGATTTACGAGTCAAAAGATTGCTTTAGGAACAGCCAACAACTCAGAGAAGGTGCTCCTAAGCCGTCTGACATGAGTTGAAGTGAAAGCCAAAAAGAATGAGCGCCTATGACTTACAAGTCAAAAGATAGCTTCAGGAACAGCCAACAACGTCAGAGAAGGTACTCCTAAGCCGTCTGCCACGTGCAGAAGTGAAAGGCAACAAGAACAAAAGCCTATGACTTACGAGTCAAAAGATAGCTTCAGGACCAGCCAACAACGTCAAAGAAGGTGCTCCTAAGCCGTCTGCAACGAGTAGAAGTGAAAGCCAACACGAACGAGCGCCTATGACTTACGAGTCAAAAGAAAGCTTCAGGTACAGCCAACAACGTTAGAGAAGGTGCACCTAAGCCGTCTACCAGGCGCAGAAGTAAAATAAAACAAAAACGAATGCCTATGACTTACGAATCAAAAGATAGCTTCAGGAACAGCCAACAACATCTTGAGAAGGTGCTCCTAAGCCTTCTGTCATGAGTAGAATTGAAAGCCAACAAGAACAAGCGCCTATGACTTACGAGTCAAAAGATAGCTTAAGGAACAGCCATCAACGTCAGAGAAGTTGCTTCTAAGCCGTTTGCCCCGTGCAGAAGTGAAAGCCAACAAGAACGAGTGCCTATGACTTACGAGTCAAAAGATAGCTTCAGGAACAGCCAACAAGTTCAAAGAAGGTGCTCCTAAGCTGTCTGCTACGTGCAGAAGTGAAAGCAAACAAGAACGAGCGCCTTTGACTTACGATATAAAACATAGCTTCAGGAATAGCCAACAACGTCAGAGAAGGTGCTCCTAAGCCGTCTGCCATGAACAGAAGTGAATGCAAACAAAAACGAGCACCTATGACTTACAAGGCAAAATATAGATTCAGGAACAGCCAACAACGTCAGAGAAGGTGCTTGTAAGCCATCTGCCCCGTGCAGAAGTAAAAACCAACAAGAACGAGCGTGTATGACTTACTAGTCAAATTATAGCTTCAGGAACAGCCAACAATGTCAGAGATGGTGCTCCTAAGCCATCTGCCTCGATTAGAAGTGAAAGCCAACAAGAATGAGCGCCTATGACTTACGAGTCAAGAGATATCTTCAGGAACTGCCAATAACGTCAGAGAAGGTGCTCCCTAGCCGTCTGCAATGAGCAGAAGTGAAAGCCAACAAGAACGAGCGCATATGACTTACGAGTCAAAATATAGCTTCAGGAACAGCCAACAACGTCAGAGAAGGTGCTCCTAAGCCGTCTGCCACGAGCAGAAGTGAAAGCCAACAAGAACGAGGGCCTCTGACTTACAAGTCAAAAGATAGCTTCATTAACAGCCAACAACATCACAGAAGGTTCTCCTAAGCCGTCTGCCACGAGCAGAAGTGAAAGCCAACATGAACGAGTGCCTATGACTTACGAGTCAAAAGATAGCTTCAGGAACAGCCAACAACATCAGAGAACGTGCTACTTAGCCGTCCGCCATTAGCAGAAGTAAAAGCCAACAAGAACGAGCACCTATGACTTACGAGCCAAAAGATAGCTTCAGGAACAGCCAACAACGTCAAAGAAGGTGCTCCTAAGGGTATGTTCACACGAGGGCGTCCGTTACGGCTGAAATTACGGGGATGTTTCAGCCTGAAAACATCCCCGTAATTTCAGCCGTAACGGCATGTGCAAGCGCTTGAACGCCGCGTCCATTACGGCCGTAATTAGCGCTGCTATTCATTGGAGTCAATGAATAACGGCTCCAATTACGGCCAAAGAAGTGACAGGTCACTTCTTTGACGCGGGCGTCTATTTACGCGCCGTCATTTGACAGCGGCACGTAGATTTACGCCTCGTGTGAACAGACAAACGTCTGCCCAATGCTTTCAATGGGCAGATGTTTGTCAGCGCTATTGAGGCGCTATTTTCAGACGTAATTCGGGGCAAAAACGCCCGAATTACGTCCGTAAATAGGCCGTGTGAACATACCCTTAGCCGTCAGCCACGAGCAGAAGTGAAAGCCAACAAGAACAAGCGCCTGTGACTTACGAGTCAAAAGATAGCTTCAGGAACAGCCAACAACGTCAGAGAAGGTGCTACCTAGCCGTCCGCCATGAGCAGAAGTGAAAGCCAACAAGAACGAGCGCCTATGACTTACGAGTCAAAAGATAGCTTCAGGAAGAGTCAACAACGTCAGAGAAGGCGCTCCTGAGCCGTCTGCCACGAGCAGAAGTGAATGCCAACAAGAACGAGCGCCTATGACTTACGTGTTAAAAGATAGCTTTAGGAACAGCCAACAACGTCAGAGAAGGTGCTACTAAGCCGTCTGCCACGAGCAGAAGTGAAAGCCAACAAGAACGAGCGCCTATGACTTACGAGTCAAATGATAGCTTCAGGAACAGCCAACAACGTCAGAGAAGGTGCTACTTAGCCGGCTGCCATGTGCAGAAGTCGAATCCAGCAAGAATGAGCTCCTATGACTTACAAGTCAAAAGACAGCTTTAGGAACAGCCAACTACGTCAGAGAAGGTGCTCCTAAGCCGTCTGCCACGAGCAGAATTGAAAGCCAACAAGAACAAGCGCCTATGACTTACGAGCCAAAAGATAGCTTCAGGAACAGCCAACAACGTCAGCGAAGGCGCTACTAAGCCGTCTGCCATGAGCAGAAGTGAATGTCAACAAGAACGAGAGCCTATCACCTACGAGTCAAAAGATAGCTTCAGGAAAAGCCAACAATGTCAGAGAAGTGATACAAAGCCGTCTGCCACGAGCAGAAGTGAAAGCCAACAAGAACGAGCGCCTATGACTTACGAGTCAAAAGATAGCTTCAGGAACAGCCAGCAACTTCAGAAAAGGTGCTCCTATGGACTTGTTTAACCTGACCCTAGATGTGTCTCTATCCCCCAACCCCTCAGTCCCTATCACTCATTCTTACTTGCTTTGGCAATGCTAATGTGTATTTGGCCCTGCCTATAAAGCTTCTTTGAATTGAATTGGATAGATAGATATATAGATAGATAGATAGATAGATAGATAGATAGAATTCAGCAGCACAGGCTTCAATGAAAGGGGGTGCAAGCCTTAGGGAACGGACCACTGTCCTTCTAGACAAAAAGCAGTAAATAGGCAGCACTCACAAAGGCTTATAGTGAACAAAATGGGTGCTTTATTGACCCCAAGAGTGGTACGTTTCGGTTCAATCAGTTTGTTAGTGGGTATACACACGTATATAAAGGATGAGCATGTGAATAAGAAATTTACAATCATCAGTGAACAATCAAGCAAAGTATCAAATTACAGTTCATATAGTGGATGCCTGCAAGCATCCCAGTGAGGAGGGTGATACACATTACAATTATGCATATATGGCATATAAATAGATCTGAAATAACATTCATAGTATAGTGTAGCAGTCTGTTTTATGGTAATAAGTAAAAAAGTGCATCTGTGCTTATTATGTGAATATACAAATGAGGAGGACTCACATATGATCCAGCATGGTAGGAAGTGTTTACTATGGGAGCTCGCCCAACATCGTTACAGTGCTAATGCACCTGTGCAGGGGAGAAATCAATAGGACATTGCTGTGTTGATGCTCACATGAGCGCACATGTGCAGAAGAGTGGAAAAATCTACTGCGGCCATATTACTAGAGGGCAAGTACTCATACATGAGTGAGGGAGTGTTTATGAGCGTCATAGCAACACTCACTGGCCTCATGAACAGCACAAGTCCAATGGCCGGGTTGTGAAGTTAACCCTGTGTGTGCCTGCACACAGTGCTAAAACATGTCTAAAAGTATTGTACTCATAGCCTGTGACAGCATAAAATAACAATACGGGGAGCTATTGGAGTGAAAGAAAAAAAATGAAATTAAGGGAGTATGGCCATAGAATATAATAACTATTAGGCAATAATACGGTTTATTAAAGGCTATATAACCCCAAAAAGTTGCTGATCAGGTACAAATGCAACTTCAAGAACACGGAAAGGGGACAAGAGCTAGAGACCACCAGATGGGTGGGTGAAGCCCAAACCCAGAGGTGTGTACCAGCACTCAGTCCGTGTATATTACTGCAGAGGCTCCACATTCTATCTCGCTAAAATGAACAATTGCGCATGCGCTACTTTGCTAGTGACTGTGGGATTCTATTTCCCCGCTGTGGTCTAGTGCGCATGTGACACTTTCGCTATGCCTCATTGGTTCTTGCATGCTGAATGTGCTATTTGTTCTGTCGCCTGTCCATCACTGTTGTGGAGGCTCGACCTTCAATATCAGTTTCTATTGGCCACTATGTTAATTAGGTAACAGCTGAAGGCAATTCTTCCTGCATATAACTCTCTGAATTTTGTGGGACGTTATCATTAGCCCCGATAACCCTGAAGACGCTGCATCTGCAGTGAAACATGTCGGGGGGGGCTATTTTGAAATTGTAACTTGTTACTGCTGATCTCTGATACTGCTGATCTCTGATATTGACTTTGACCTTGGCCGCTGACACTTTGAATCTTGCTACTGACACTTTGAATCTTGCTACTGGCACACAATGCACTATGCTGGTTACTATCAGCAGTGAACATAACTTTTAATTTCTATATGTGTGTCATTGCTATAATAGCCTAATAAAAATGTGTTATTTTATCTTGCTTGTAGTTGTTAAAAAGGGCCTTTTGCCGGCAGGTAAATATTTCTATTGATTGTTAATTAGCCCACCAACTATCTGGGTCTTGCTTCCATTATTATTGAAAAGATAGCTTCAGGAACAGCCAACAACGTCAGAGAAGGTGCTCCTACGCCATCTGTCACGAGCAGAAGTGAAAGCCAACAAGAACGAGGGCCTTTGACTTACAAGTCAAAAGATAGTTTCATTAACAGCCAACAACATCAGAGAAGGTGCTCCTAAGCCGTCTGACACGAGCAGAAGTGAAAGCCAACAAGAACGAGCGCCTATGAATTAAGAGTCAAAAGATAGCTTCAGGAACAGCCAACAACGTCAGAGTAGGTGCTAACTAGCCGTCCGCCATGAGCAGAAGTGAAAGCCAACAAGAACGAGCACCTATGACTTACGAGTCAAAAGATAGCTTCAGGAACAGCCATCAACGTCAGAGAAGGTGCTCCTAAGCCATCTGCCACACGCAGAAGTGAAAGCCAACAAGAACAAGCGCCTATGACTTACGAGTCAAAAGATAGCTTCAGGAACAGCCAACAACGTCAGCAAAGGTTCTACTAAGCCGTCTGCCATGAGCAGAAGTGAATGCCAACAAGAACGAGCGCCTATCACTTCCGAGTCAAAAGATAGCTTCAGGAACAGCCAACAACGTCAGAGAAGGTGCTACTAAGCCGTCTGCCACACGCAGAAGTGAAAGCCAACAAGAACAAATGCCTATGACTTACGAGTCAAAAGATACCTCCAGGAACAGCCAACAACGTCAGCAAAGGTTCTACTAAGTCGTCTGCCATGAGTAGAAGAGAATGCCAACAAGAACGAGCACCTGTCACTTACGATTCAAAAGATAGCTTCAGGAACAGCCAACAATGTCAGAGTAGGTTCTTCTAAGCCGTCTGCAATGAGCAGAAGTGAAAGCCAGCAAGAACGAGCGCCTATGACTTACGAGTCAAAAGACAGCTTCAGGAACAGCCAACTACGTCAGAGAAGGTGCTCCTAAGCCATCTGCCACGAGCTGAAGTGAAAGCCAACAAGAACGAGGGCCTATGACTTACAAGTAAAAAGATAGCTTCAGTAACAGCCAACAACATCAGAGAAGGTGCTCCTAAGCCATCTGCCATGAGCAGAAGTGAAAGCCAACAAGAACGAGCGCTTATGACTTACAAGTCAAAAGGTAGCTTCAGGAACAGCCAACAATGTCAGAGTAGGTTCTCCTAAGCCGTCTGCCACGCGCAGAAGTGAAAGCCAACAAGAACGAGCGCCTATGACTTACAAGTCAAAAGATAGCTTCAGGAACAGCCAACAATGTCAGAGAAGGTTCTCTTAAGCCGTCTGCCACGAGCAGAAGTGAAAGCCAACATGAATGAGCGCCTATGAATTACGAGTCAAAAGATAGTTTCAGGAACAGCCAACAATGTCAGAGAAGGTGCTACTAAGCCGTCTGCAACGAGCAGAAGTAAAAGTCAACAAGAACGAGCGCCTATGACTTACGAGTCAAAAGATAGCTTCAGCAAAAGCCAACAATGTCAGAGAAGGTGATACAAAGCCGTCTGCCACGAGAAGAAGTGAAAGCCAACAAGAACGAGCGCCTATGACTTACGAGTCAAAAGATAGCTTCAGGAACAGCCAGCAACTTCAGAGAAGGTGCTCCTATGGACTTGTTTAACCTGACCCTAGATGTGTCTCTATCCCCCAACCCCTCAGTCCCTATCACTCATTCTTACTTGCTTTGGCAATGCTAATGTGTATTTGGCCCTGCCTATAAAGCTTCTTTGAATTGAATTGGATTGATAGATAGATAGATAGATAGATAGATAGATAGATAGATAGATAGATAGATAGATAGATAGATAGATAGATAGATAGATAGATAGAATTCAGCAGCACAGGCTTCAATGAAAGGGGGTGCAAGCCTTAGGGAACGGACCACTGTCCCTCTAGACAAAAAGCAGTAAATAGGCAGCACTCACAAAGGCTTATAGTGAACAAAATGGGTGCTTTATTGACCCCAAGAGTGGGACGTTTCGGCTCAATCAGTTTGCTAGTGGGTATACACACGTATATAAAGGATGAGTATGTGAATAAGAAATTTACAATCATCAGTGTACAATCAAGCAAAATATCAAATTACAGTTCATATAGTGGATGCCGGCAAGCATCCCAGTGAGGAGGGTGATACACATTACAATTATGCATATATGGCATATAAATAGATCTGAAATAACATTCATAGTATAGTGTAGCAGTCTGTTTTATGGTAATAAGTAATAAAGTGCATCTGTGCTTATTATGTGAATATACAAATGAGGAGGACTCACATATGATCCAGCATGGTAGGAAGTGTTTACTATGGGAGCTCGCCCAACATCGTTACTGTGCTAATGCACCTGTGCAGGGGAGAAATCAATAGGACATTGCTGTGTTGATGCTCACATGTGCGCACATGTGCGCACATGTGCAGAAGAGTGGAAAAATCCACTGCGGCCATATTACTAGAGGGAAAGTGCTCATACATGAGTGAGGGAGTGTTTATGAGCGTCATGGCAACACTCACTGGCCTCATGAACAGCACAAGTCCAATGGTCGGGTTGTGAAGTTAACCCTGTGTGTGCCTGCACACAGTGCTAAAACATGTCTAAAAGTATTGTACTCATAGCCTGTGACAGCATAAAATAACAATACGGGGAGCTATCGGAGTGAAAGAAAAAAAAATGAAATTAAGGGAGTATGGCCATAGAATACAATAACTATTAGGCAATAATAAGGTTTATTAAAGGCTATATAACCCCAAAAAGTTGCTGATCAGGTACAAATGCAACTTCAAGAACACGGAAAGGGGACAAGAGCTAGAGACCACCAGATGGGTGGGTGAAGCCCAAACCCAGAAGTGTGTACCAGCACTCAGTCCGTGTATATGACACAGATAGGTGCAATGGCGCACACCAAAGCGGATGTACAGCAAATAACCTGTTAAGTGTGCAACATTAGGACAGCCAGGGTACAAGAGGACAATGCTTGCAACGTAGTAGTATATAGTCATACCAATGAGTACACCCCAATATCGCTACTTAAAGGGGAGCATACCAACAAAATAGAAATAGAGTTTGTGTGCAGGTAACCACGGGTAACGAGGAAGCCTCAGGCTTGAGAAAGGCTCTAGTGGACAGAGAAGAAACGTTGCATGCGCAATAAACTACCCACTTTTTTCACCTATATCTTTGGAGTTGCTTCTCATTTTTTTTACTTCTGTGTATCTGAGACTCTGGTTTGTCCCTCAGAGCTTGCACCCATACACTGCTGGTGCTGCTGGATTTTGTACATACAGTGAAGGAAATAAGTATTTGATCCCTTGCTGATTTTGTAAGTTTGCCCACTGTCAAAGTCATGAACAGTCTAGAATTTTGAGGCTAGGTTAATTTTACCAGTGAGAGATAGATTATATAAAAAAAAAAATCATATAGTCAAAATTATATACATTTATTTGCATTGTGCACAGAGAAATAAGTATTTGTTCCCCTACCAACCATTAAGAGTTCAGCCTCCTCCAGACAAGTTACCCGCTCCAAATCAACTTGGTGCCTGCATTAAAGACAGCTGTCTTAAATGGTCACCTGTATAAAAGACTCCTGTCCACAGACTCAATTAATCAGTCTGACTCTAACCTCTACAACATGGGCAAGACCAAAGAGCTTTCTAAGGATGTCAGGGACAAGATCATAGACCTGCACAAGGCTGGAATGGGCTACAAAACCATAAGTAAGATGCTGGGTGAGAAGGAGACAACTGTTGGTGCAATAGTAAGAAAATGGAAGACATACAAAATGACTGTCAATCGACATCGATCTGGGGCTCCATGCAAAATCTCACCTCGTGGGGTATCCTTGATCCTGAGGAAGGTGAGAGCTCAGCCGAAAACTACATGGGTGGAACTTGTTAATGATCTCAAGGCAGCTGGGACCACAGTCACCAAGAAAACCATTGGTAACACATTACGCCGTAATGGATTAAAATCCTGCAGTGCCTGCAAGGTCCCCCTGCTCAAGAAGGCACATGTACAGGCCCGTCTGAAGTTTGCAAATGAACATCTGGATGATTCTGAGAGTGATTGGGAGAAGGTGCTGTGGTCAGATGAGACTAAAATTGAGCTCTTTGGCATTAACTCAACTCGCCGTGTTTGGAGGAAGAGAAATGCTGCCTATGACCCAAAGAACACCGTCCCCACTGTCAAGCATGGAGGTGGAAACATTATGTTTTGGGGGTGTTTCTCTGCTAAGGGCACAGGACTACTTCCCCGCATCCTCCACCAGGACATTAAAAATGGCTCGTGGCTGGGTCTTCCAGCACGACAATGACCCGAAACATACAGCCAAGGCAACAAAGGAGTGGCTCAAAAAGAAGCACATTAAGGTCATGGAGTGGCCTAGCCAGTCTCCATACCTTAATCCCATCGAAAACTTATGGAGGGAGCTGAAGATCTGAGTTGCCAAGCAACAGCCTCGAAATCTTAATGATTTACAGATGATCTGCAAAGAGGAGTGGGCCAAAATTCCATCTAACATGTGTGCAAACCTCATCATCAACTACTCAAAACTTCTGACTGCTGTGCTTGCGAACAAGGGTTTTGCCACCAAGTATTAAGTCTTGTTTGCCAAAGGGATCAAATACTTATTTCTCTGTGCACAATGCAAATAAATATATATAATTTTGACTATGTGATTTTTTTTTTTTTTTTAGATAATCTATCTCTCACTGGTAAAATCAACCTAGCCTAAAAATTCTAGACTGTTCATGTCTTTGACAGTGGGAAAACTTACAAAATCAGCAAGGGATCAAATACTTATTTCCTTCACGATAGATAGATAGATAGATAGATAGATAGATAGATAGATAGATAGATAGATAGATAGATAGATAGATAGATAGATAGATAGATAGATAGATAGATAGATAGATAGTAGAAAAAAAGAAAAGCAGCACATAAGAACGCAAAGTATGCGTAGTTGTGTGTGCACAAGCCTTACGACCTCAGACTCCAGTCCCACATATATATTTCCAAACGAATAGGCAGCACAACACAGGTTTATTCACCCATACGTTAGTGCAACGTTTCAGCCCACATCCACATCTTATAGATAGCCATGGTCCGTCGTTCGGCCATTAACCTCGACGGCCGTGGCCATGGACATCTTACCTCGTTGCAGCGTCGTCCTCCTGTCAGGCGCCGGCACCCACTTCCGGATTTAGTGTCTCCGGCAGGCGCGTGCGCCTGTGCGTGCACGGCCTTAAAGGGCCAGTGCGCGCATTTTTGCAGGAACTCTGCAATCTAACCCAGGATGGCCTGGGCTATAAAAAGGGCTCTGCCCTCTTGCTCTTTGCCAGAGCGTTGTTCGTTACCCATTGTTTGTCATGCTTATGGTCTCCCAGTGTCTTCCAGTTTCCCAGTGTACCTTGCTCCTGTATCTTGTATCCTGTTTCCGTGCTACCTAGTGCTATTGCCGTGCTGTGCTATTGCCGTGCTGTGCTACAGTCTACACTTGATCTGCTACGCCTCACCTAATGGCTTCCAGCCGCCTGGTCCTGGACGTGCCTGCCTACGATTGCCTCAGGTACCCTTGCTGAACTATTGAACTCTGTACTTACCTGTTTGGCCAGCTGCCATCCCGCTACGCGGTACGGCCCAGTGGGTTTACACCCCGCATCGTGACAGTACGCTCTGGCCATGGACTACGCTGGTCAATTCAAGGGCTTGGCAGCCTCCCAAGCCATGCAGGGGAATCTGTTGGATCTCCGAGCTAGGCAGGATCAGCTCCTTGTGGCAGTGAACTCTATGGCGCAGCAGCTAGGGACGCTAGTTGCTTCTCTTCCTGCCTCTATGCAAGTCCTTCAAGCCGATCCTCCTGTTACTCCTCCTGGCAGTTCCTGTCCGGATCCTCGGTTCTCGCTGCCATTGCCCTCTCGGTTCGATGGAGATGCCAGTGCTTGTTGGGGGTTTCTGAACCAATGCCACATTCATTTTACCCTGCACTCTTGAGCATTTCCGTCAGATGGAGCCAAGATTACATTCATCATATCCCTCCTGACTGGCAAGGCCCTGGCATGGGCCAATCCTATCTGTGAACGTCAGGGATCCGAGACCTGAGATCTCCAGGAGTTCGTACGAATATTCCGAACTGTTTTTGAGGAGCCTGGGCGAGTTTCATCGGCAGCCACTGCCATCTTCAACCTTCGCCAAGAGGACACCTCCGTGGGCGAGTATACGATCCAGTTCCGGACTCTGGCTGGAAAGCTATCCTGGAACAATGAGGAATTCGTGGCATCCTATTGGCATGGCCTGTCGTCCGAGATCAAGGATGAACTGGCTGCTCGAGACCTGCCTTCCGCCTTGGACGACTTGATTCTGCTTGCCACCCGGGTAGACATAAGGCTGAGGGAAAGATCTCACGAGGTTCGTCAGGAGCGTTGGCGCCCTAGACTGGTGCCCAACTTTCAGCAACCCCTCTTGCCTGCTTCTATTGCTTTGTCCAAGGTCCCGATGCAAGTAGACAGATTAAAATTATCGGTCCTGCAGAAATAGCGCAGGCGCATCTCTGGACTTTGCTTATATTGTGGCCTCACTGGCCATGTCGTGCACCTGTGTCCTCACAAGCCAAAAAAACCCAGCTCCTAGACAACCCTGGGCGTGAACACATTGAATCAAGAACTCTCTTCCAAACTATTCATTCCCGTAATCATCATTGCAGGTGAGAGGTCCCATCAGGTCTCCGCATATCTGGACTCCAGCTCTGCAGCCAACTTCGTCTGTGGATCTCCTACAGTTGCCTACTATCCCGCTTGAAAGGCCGCTGATCGTTGCCTCGGTGGATGGACTGCCATTTGACCCAGTTGTGTTCGTAACCAAGCCATTGAGACTCCAAGTTGGAGCCCTTCATGCTGAACTCATCTCCCTGTTCGCCCTGACCAAGGCCGTCAACCCAGTGCTGCTGGGTTTGCCTTGGCTTCGTCTGCACGCTCCCGTCCTGGATTGGAACTCTAGAGAGGTCCTCCAGTGGGGTCCAAAAGTGTCTTGACCACTCTCTGGGTCATATCCAGTCGCCACAACCTGCTCCTCTTCAGTCTTTGACAGGGTTGCCTTCCTGTTTCTCCATGTTCTGTGATGTCTTCGATAAAAAGAAGGCAGAGACCTTGCCGCCACACTGTCCGATCGACCTGGCTCCTGAATCGTCTCCTCCTCATGGTAGAGTGTACCCTCTCTCCCTGCCAGGGACCCAGTCCATGTCGGCCTACATTAAGGAGAACCTGGAGAGGGGTTTAATTCGTAAATCCTCATCCCCGGCCAGAGCGTGGTTCTTCTTTGTTAAAAAGAAAGATGGATCGTTACAACCTTGCATTGACTACCGAGGCCTGAACCAGATCACGGTGAAGAACAGGTACCCCTTGCCTTTGATTTCTGAACTGTTTGATCGCATACGGGGGGGCGAAAAAAAATTATAATCTGGACCTGCAGGGGGCCTACAATCTGATTCGGATTCGTCGAGGTGACGAATGGGAGACTGCCTTTAATACTCGTGATGAGCACAACGAAAACATATTTATGCCCTTCAGCCTCTGTAACGCCCCCGCAGTATTTCAAGAATTTGTCAATGACATTTTTCGCGATCTCCTTTATGTTTGTGTTGTCGTGTATCTCGATAACATTTTGATTTTTGGAGGGGGTTCGGCCCAGAAGAGAGGTCTTGGGAGCCAGAGGAGAACATCGATGCTCCTGTCCTCGTGAGGAAGTTTCTCTCCCGCTCTGGTCCCAAGAAGAGGGGGTATAAGAGGGGGGATACTGTAACGTCTATGGCCACGGTCCGTCGTTCGGTCATTAACCTCGACGGC
Source organism: Rhinoderma darwinii (assembly GCF_050947455.1). Lineage (NCBI taxonomy): Eukaryota > Metazoa > Chordata > Amphibia > Anura > Rhinodermatidae > Rhinoderma > Rhinoderma darwinii. The sequence goes on from NC_134687.1 coordinate 264,717,378, forward strand.
CGTGGCCATGGACATCTTACCTCGTTGCAGCATCATCTTCCTGTCAGGAGCCGGCACTCACTTCCGGATTCCGAGTGTCTCTGGTGGGCGCGCACGCCCGGGCGTGCATTTTTGCAGGAACTCTGCAATCTAGTCCAGGATGCCCTGGGCTATAAAAAGGGCTCTGCCCTCTTGCTCTTTGCCAGAGCGTTGTTTGTTACTCATTGTTTGTCATGCTTATGGTCTCCCAGTGTCTTCCAGTTTCCCAGTGTACCTTGCTCCTGTATCCTGTTTCCGTGCTACCTAGTGCTATTGCCGTGCTGTGCTATTGTCGTGCTGTGCTACAGTCTACACTTGATCTGCTACGCCTCACATGACGACTTCCCGCCACCTGGTCCTGGACGTGCCTGCCTACGATTGCCTCAGGTACCCTTGCTGAACTATTGAACTCTGTACTTACCTGTTTGGCCAGCTGCCATCCCGCTGGGTTCACACCCCGCATTGTGACAATAGATAGATATGAAATATATATATAGATATGAGATAGATAGATAGATAGATAGATAGATAGATAGATAGATAGATAGATAGACAGACAGACAGACAGACAGACAGACAGACAGACAGACAGACAGACAGACAGATAGATAGATAGATAGATAGATAGATAGATAGACAAACTAGGAAATAGACGCAGCACTCCAAAAATAGTTGCAAAGATAGTGGTTTATTCACACATGTACAGAAATAGCTATGTTTCAGTCCTCTCAGCAGGACCTTTGTCAAGCAATGGTGATATGTATCAATCAGGATTTTATACCCTCCACTTGTGAATACATCATTAGTGATCATTACATCAGATTGCAAAAAGCATACAAAAAAATGCATTTAAAGTACATTCAAATTGTGCATATGTTACATACATATATCATACATATATCATACATATATCAAATAAAGTGCACAGTGAAAATACATCATATAAAACTTAAAAAATCGTCAATTGTCAGAAAAGCTCATAAATATTCATAAGGAGGAGGAAACAGGAGCCACTCACCAATCGCGTAATCCTGGACACATATTGGGAATAATATCCCTAATCACAGACTAATTAATTGAAAAGCATCTATTAGAGGCAGCAGCGCTAACCAATGGAATCAAAGCATAAACTCTTGTCATGGCATCCATGTTACTCAGCCAATGCTCGCTTAGCGTGAGCCGGTGCCTAGGCAACGCTGTCAAAACACTATGTGTTATATACGCAAAGTGCGCAAACCTCCAATAGAGACAAAAACCACAATTTATTTGTTTTTTCATTTATTCCAGTCCAGCGATAATTAAGACCGGGTCATTGCTATCTTGTCCACGTATATCGTGGTACATCAAGCAAGCTCTATGAGAGCTACAGGTATATATTCTCCACCTCCGTGCAGAAGCCATAACGGTCTATTATATATCATATAAGGGAAAAAAAATTCATATATTTAGAACCAAGTGGGATGTCAGTATGGGAGTCACAACTACTCGACACTATCGTTATATTCAGGAACAAGACTGCTGCTGTCAACGGTAGATACCCGACAATTTAATAAAATAAAAAACAAATGTTATTATATATATATATAAACTGGATTGTCCAATTATCTTAAAAAGGTGGATGGCTCATCCTGTATTTATTCATATTTCAATTCTGTATGAAGAAATGACAAAATGACGAAATATTAAAATTGATTATCAATCATATCACATTCTATACGAGAAAAATAAATGGCAGAATTAAGGCAAGGCAAGCTAATCTCATTGTAATGTATAAATTCTGAAATATATAATTAAAGCATATGTCTGGATATTTGGAAATCTACATTGAGTCCCTTAGGTCTCAATGTGTCCAAATTAAAAATCCATTGCAATTCACATTTTTTCAGCATCATGAGTCTATCACTACCTCGTTTTGGCAATGGAACATGGTCCAGGATCATAAATCGTAGATCACGTTCATTATGACCTTTTTCCATAAAGTGTTTTGAAACAGGCAAATCCAGCTTTCCCTTTCGAATTGTATACCTGTGATTATTCAGGTGTGTCTTCATATCACATATTGTTTCACCAACATATAATAAATTGCATGGACACCAAAGGACATAAACTACCTAATCGGTATTGCAAGTTAAGAAATATTGAATTTTATATTTATATTTAGTATGGGGATGTATAAATTCCTCTCGTTTCTTCATTAGAGAGCAATTCATACATCCCAAACATGGAAAACTACCCATCTTTGGAGGCTTTAAAAATGTCTGTCGAGTTTTTACAGTAGTAGATTTTATGTCAGTTTTTACTAATCTATCTTTAAGATTAGTTGGACGTCTATATTATATAAGAGGACTTACATCAAATTCTCCAATACCTCTATGTCCATCTCTGACTATCGACCAATATTTCCTAATAATGTTCCCTATCTGAGGGCTTAAATCATTGTATGTCGACAAGAATGGAATTCTTTTTTGTACGATTACCAAACAGGGCATCATGCCTTGTGTGTTTTTGAATCCTGGACTTTTGTTTATTAACCACACTCTGTGGATAGCCCCTTGATAAAAAATTGCTGATCATAATGTCAATAGCAGGGTCTAACTTTTCATCCTGATCAACAATTCGTCTTACACGTAACATTTGACTAAATGGCAAAGAGTCAATAATTCTCCTAGGATGGCAACTATCGTATCGCAACAATGTATTACGATCAGTAGATTTTATGAATAGTTCTGTATGTAATCCATTATCTTGAACAATGACCCTAGTATCCAAGAATTGTATGGTTTCCCTCGAAAAAACAAACGTAAATTTGATCCCTGGAACTATACCATCAAGGAAATGGTGAAAGTCTAATAATTGGGTTTCTGTACCCAGCCAAATGAGGAAGATATCGTCAATGTATCTCCACCACCTCAGTACTTTGCTGAAGTGGTGGGATACATAGACTGACACCTCCTCTATATTGGCGACAAAAATGTTGCCATAGGTGGGTGCAACGTTGGATCCCATTGCAGTTCCAACCTTTTGCATATAAAATGCATCCAAAAACCAAAAATAGTTGTTAGTCAATATCAATGTAAGCAATTCTATAATGAAATCATATTTCCTCGTTTGTGTATCCAATTCAGGACCGTGTGGATGACGGTCAAGGACGCATAGCACCGTGATACTTGAATTCTCTGAAGTGCTGCTTTTTTCTACCTACTAGATAGATAGATAGATAGATAGATAGATAGATAGATAGATAGATAGATAGATAGATAGATAGATAGATAGATATTCGTCCAATAAGAGACAGCACTCCAATTTGTGATAGAAAAAACGGCTTTTTATTAGCCCCTGTGCGACGTTTCGGCTCTTTACATGGAGCCTTTCTCAAGCATACAAACAGTGTAAAAGCATGTGCTATATATGGAGACCACACAACTGGTCTCATTAGGCAAGTGACGGTTGGAATCCATGAAGGTACCCTTACTACAGAAATGTTTGTTAAGAAAACTGATAAAAACAATCTGTTAGTATTTAACAGTAACCATCCACGTTCTATGATTAAAAGTCTCCCGATAAGCCAATTTATTCGTGGTAAACGTATTACCAATGTGGAGGATAAATTGGAGGGTACTCTTCAAAAAATTGAGGATAAATTTGTTCAGAGAGGCTATCCATCAGCACCCCTTAGACAACAAAGAGCTAAGGTGGGAGTTATGGAAAGGGACACACTATTACAGACTAGAAAACGAGGGTTATTGCCTGCTCGCATACCATTTGTGAGCACCTTTGCTGAAAATAGTGATAGTGTTAACAAAATCCTTTTAAAATACTGGCCCATCCTGAGACATAGTCTACCGCATATTCCTGAAATTAAGAGTAATCCTCTTTTTTCCTACCGCAGGTCACCTAATCTTCAGGACAGATTAGTACACTCGGATATAGGCACTGGTAGAGTGAACAGACAAACGTATTTTACCAAAAGCAAAACAGGCTGTTTTCCGTGTCTGAATTGTGTCAAGGGCTCATAATTTATCCATCCCCAGACGAAACGAACATATGATATTAGGTTCTACTTAAATTGTAACTCAGAGAATGTCCATGCCACCTCCTCTATGTTGGAGAAACTTCGCTCGAATTCAAAACACGGTTAAATCAACACCGCTCCACGATCCGCAAAAAACGTATGGACCTTCCTGTGTCCAAGCATTATATAGAAGCTGGTGTTATGGTATAAATATATGTATAATGTATCTGGGGCCCCAAGGAGTGAAAGGTTACAAAGGAGAACATGTGTTAAAAATAGAATGAATATTTTAGAAAGGTTAAGAGAGGAAATAGTTTGCAGCTGCTTTGCCGTCCCTTGAAATTGCAAACAGATGGTGGTCAATCACTTGACCAACCCCCCTAAGCATAAAGGAAACCTAAGGGAATACCTGGTGCTCCACCAATGAGCTTTAAGGGAAAGGAGGATGTAAGGATTGAATATACAGATGACTCATATGTTATGGAATGTTCTTTGTTCTGATGCTATAAATACGAGCACTGCGGTTAAATAAAGTCAGAAGGATTTTTACTTTGAGAAACGTCTCAGTGTATCTGTTGCTTCTCCGAGCTCGCACCCCCCCACCTGATTTGAACCTGCATGGAGATCAAGGCGTAACGTGACTCAAATTGCGATCACAGAAATTGGCGCCCGAACAGGGACTTGACCAGAAGGACGGCACCCCACCCAGGGGATCTCCCGGGACTTGAATGGCGACCTCCCGGACGAAGGAACGTGCAGACCACTGCTGCAGCAAGGTAAGAAGACTTAATTCTTACAAACTCTGCTCTGCACCTTCCTGTCTGGTAGGTCACCTTCCCGGTAGTACTCCTGAGGGATAGAGGGGCCACATGAGGGTATTTTTAGTGTAACAATCTGGTCAAGTCTATATGTAATCCTACCCTCAGGATAAAGTGCCTGATCTCCATGACAGTATTTGTATGAATGTTGTAGAAACCCAGTTTTGTGTCACAAATGCATTTTAGAATAAGGAAATTGTTTTTGGAAAAAAACTTCCGATAATCCGGCAAATTACCAGAAACATGTGTACATGCTTCAGGTGACTACGGGGATTATGATAGGCTAAATTTTAGCCCGGAAATCGAAAATTTTGTGCAATCTGATAATCCGGCAAAATACCGAAAATGTGTGTACAGCATTGAGGTACTTGCGGAGATTATCATGCACTGATTTTCAGCTCAAAATTCCAGAATTTTCTGCAATCTGATAATCCGGCATGTCAAATGAACAGCTTGATTTTACGTTTGCCTTGTTATTTGGATCAGGAATATTTGTCATATTACTGTTATGGTGTGGAGGATATCTCCTTGAGTGGTGTTTAAAGTGAATAAGAAGAAAGTAAGCTAGTTATAAAAGGAATTTAATTCTCTGGCCAGAGTAGAAGAAGGTTTAAAAGGAGTTTTGAGGGGATAAGTAACTGTCTAAAATAGGTGAGGAAGGAATTCACCTATCAGGAAAATTACCCCCTACATAACTTAGGGTCTGCCTATAGGCGACCACTTATAACTAGACAATGGGGAACTTGGTGTCCCTATTAAGTACGGAAATTAGAAACTGTCTAAAACAGATGAGAATGGAATTCATCTGTCAGTAGCTAAAATCTGTAACAAGAGTAAGTACGGAAGCTAGAAACTGTCTAAAATAGATGAGAATGGAATTCATCTATCAGTAGCTAAAATCTGTAACAAGAGTAAGTACGGAAACTAGAAACTGTCTAAAACAGATGAGAATGGAATTCATCTGTCAGTAGCTAAAATCTGTAACAAGAGTACGAGATGAGCACCCCAAAGGACAAACCGCCAAACAGGCAGTAGCAGAAAGAGAAGGTAAAAAGGCAACGCAGGGAACAAACAAAAAAAAATAAAAAAAAATTAATGAAAGCATGTGGTCTAGAATCCCATGGACGGTTAGACGCAGAAAAATGGAATGAATGTTGTGACACAAAACGTGGATGGTTGAAAGATAAAAAGCATGGAGAAAAGTGTCAGAAGAAGTAGTACGAGGAGGTTGTCAGAGGAAATTCATATTTTATAAACTAAAGTTTAAAGCAAAGGAAGTTATAGAAGTAGTAGTTGTTTTAATGTTGCAAATGACCTTATAGTAAATTCCCATATGGTATAATTTCGAATTAACTAGTGTGATAAGAGAAGGGGGAGGTGAAGAACAGCTGCTAGTGAGATAAGAAATGTAATCTTGTTCTTGAAATAAATGGACACAACATTAAATGCTGATATAGATATTTTGTATGACTTTGTGTCATTTTGTAGATTGAATCAGGAAAAATGATAAATGTAATAATGTATAAGCAGTCCTTCACAGCCAAACCACCAGACACCTCTGTTTTATACCATGAGACCCTTGATCCTGTCATACATTTTGCACAGAGTGCAGAGTTGCTTGCCCTGATCAAGGCATGTAAACTGGCAGAGGGAAAAAGAGGAGGGCGGCTCCAAGCCGCAGATTGGGCAAAAGGTATTGTATGTATTAGAAAACAGGACCAGCCGACGCCCGGTAATGGCGTCCGTACCTCATGTTGAGTGTGTCCTCATTGTTGGTGGGAAACCCCCTGCGCACTGTTTCCAATGGGAGAGGCTGCCCCCCCTGCCCCTGATGTGGCCACGCCCGGCCCATCCAAATCAGTATGAAATAATCACCTTGTTAATTTTGTCATTTGTAGTGTTTTTTCTATTTACAGAAGTTCCAGTCTAGTTCACTGATGAAGCAACACGTAATCATAATATAGAGATGGTGGCCGTCAGATTGTACTGTTACACATTAACGTAGATAATTCCTATACAATGGTGTGATGAATGATTACAGATACGTATGTTGTTTTGCCGGCATTGAAAGTGTTAAGATTGTGAGAAGTTGTGAGAAGCTGTGAGTTAGTGACCCCCCTCCCTCGCCCCTAAAGTGTGCTGTGTTTGGGAGGAGGAGGAGGGGGGCTGACTGGGTGCAGTCTGCAGGGCTGATGAGACAAAGGGATTTCAATATGCACTGCTGAGATATATATATATATATATATATATATATATATATATATATATATATATATATATCAGTAATGTCTACAAACCGAAATAAATTTCTTCTCTTTTGCGCAAGCGCTGTTGTTTATAAAAGTTACGATATTTATGTGTTATGATGTGATCAGATTTCATGTGTTTTGATGTTAATTCAGATGTATTAAACTACAGATACTGTGAGACACGGGGTTTTGAAAATGTATGTGCCCCCTATTTTTATATACAGTTTATTGGGTTGCAGTAATTAATGTTATCAGAGATAATATTTTCCGTTTTATTGAATAACTAACTACAATTGTTTTGTTTTTGATTTCACACATGAGTTATATCATTGTAAAGATAACATGTTTGTCAGGAAAAAGTCATTTTTGTTTCAGGCTGTTGTACATTACAGGGGGTTAAATTAGTGTTATGTTGAGATGTAGTTTTGAACTCTGCTACATCACTCTCGCAGAGTCCACAAAGGGGGGAAGGGTGAAGGAACTGATCAGGTACAATTTTGGTTTATGTGTAAGAGACCATCCCCCTCCAGCAAAGTTACACAGGAGGCGATGTGACATCACTCACACGAGTTTTTATGGATTTAGATGAGGGAGAAGGCAAAACAAAACTTGCCTGGACATTGTTAATTTGATGTAAAGTTTTTGGGAATGTTTTATTTTTATTTGTTTTTGTATTAATCAAGTATTTGCAGAACCTGATAAAAGTGAGATTCTCAAAGTATTCTGTATTATCAGCTGAATGAGGAGGAGTTGTGTTTGGTAGCAGCTTGTGACACCAATCCATGGAGTACCTCTACGCAAGCATATACTTTGTACTGTACTGAACAAAATGGACATGCCACTGCAGTTCTCACACAAAGTCATGGACCACAGCAGCGCCCGGTAGCATATTATTCAGCTAGACTAGACCCTGTGGCCCGAGGTTTCCCATCATGTGTGAGAGCTATCATTGCTGTAAATTCAATGTTAAACAAGGCCTCAGATTTGGTCCTGGCATTTCCAGTCCAAGCTTTTGCACCACATGATATTACTGCTATTCTTACTCAAGTACAACCTAAGCATTTGTCCACTGCCAGACATCTAAGATTAACCTGTGCGCTTCTTCTTCCTGAGCAGGTTACACTCCATAGCTGTACTACATTGAACCCAGCTACCTTACTGCCTTTGGAGCAAGGGGGAGAAGACGTAGGTAAAGTATGGTCACAATTTTTGCCTGACACTGATGAACATGATTGTATGGCCCTTATGGCCCAGGAAACAGTGGGGTTCGCACATGTAAAAGATACCCCACTCCAAAACCCAGACCTAATGCTCTTTGTGGATGGTTCAAGGTATTTTGTAGAAGGATCTTTTCTTACAGGATATGCAGTAACCACCGAAGATGTAGTCCTAGAAGCAGCCTCCTTACCAGCATCCCGCTCAGCACAAGAAGCGGAGCTTAAGGCCCTGGCAGCAGCATGCCAACATGCAGAAGGAAAGACAGCAAATATATACACTGACTCTCGATATGCTTTTGGGATTGCACACGATTATGGCCCCATATGGAAGGCTAGACAGTTTTTGACCTCTGCAGGTACACCTGTAAAGAATGCAGACTTTGTAAAATACTTGATGGAGACCCTGATGTTACCCACAGAAGTAGCAGTAGTAAAAATTAAAGCTCACACTAAGGTGAATTCACCAGAGACAAAAGGGGAAATGCCCTGGCAGACAAAGCGGCAAAGCAAGCAGCACAGAAGCTACCCGTGTTAGCAGCCGTATGTAAACAAGACCAGCTGTAAGCCCGGAACTACTGCAAAAACTTCAAGGACAAGCAACAAAAGAAGAAAAAGACAAGTGGACGGCCCAAGGAGCAACGCTACGAAAAGATGGCCTCTGGCAGTGCCAGAATAAACTGTGCCTGCCTAAGACAATGTTCCCAATGATGGCCCAGATAACACATGGAGAGACACACCAGTCAAAAACGGCAATGATGGACTTGGTTAACAAAACCTGGTATGCTCCAGGGTTTAGTGTGATAGCCAGCAGTTTTACACAAGGATGCATGATCTGTGCAACACATAATATTGAAAGAACTGTAAAAGTACCACAGAAGCACACACCCAGACCTATATATCCGTTCCAGAGACTGCAGATAGACTATATTCAATTACCAAAAGTTGGTACCTATGAGTATGTGCTTGTTTGTATTGATCTCTTTTCAGGATGGCCAGAAGCTTCTCCAGTCACCAAAGCTACAGCCGTAGCCACAGCAAAGAAACTGATCAACGAGGTGGTGTGCAGATATGGAGTTCCAGAGGTGATCGAGAGCGACAGAGGAACTCATTTTACGGGTGAAATCATGAACCATGTGTTGTCAGCTCTAGGCATAAGTCAAGCCCTACATACACCATACCATCCACAAAGCAGTGGGAAGGTTGAGAGACTAAATGGGACTCTCAAATTGAAAATCCAAAAAGCAATGGTAGAAACCGGGAAACCATGGACCGAGTGTCTACCTTTAGCCTTGTTCTCAGTAAGATACACGCCCACAAAAAAGAACAGGTCTCAGCCCATATGAGATCTTATTTGGGTCGGCTCCCAGATTAGGATGTTATTTTCCACAGGTGCTCCAAATGCAGTATGGTAGACTAACAGATTATGTATCAACGCTGAACAAACAATTGACCAAGGTGCATGCACAAGTTTTTGCTTCCATTCCAGGTCCCGATTCAGTTGAAGGGGCGCATAAGCTAGAACCGGGAGATTGGGTGGTTGTCAAAAGACACGTGAGGAAGAGCCTTGAGCCACGGTTTGATGGTCCTTTTCAAGTCCTACTCGTTACAAGCACCTCAGTGAAGCTCGAAGGAAAGGCAAGCTGGATTCACGCCAGTCATTGTAAAAAGGTTCTTCAGCCAGAAGAATGAAGATCTTTGCGGTTGTTGCGGCGGTTGTTGCGTGTGCTCTTATACAAAAAGGCAGAACTGCTACTCCTGTACACGTAATCAGTACAGAATCACTGGAACAGTTCAGGACAGGGTGGGCGAATGCCACAGTAGATAGAAAGCAGGGTAACTACACCTGTAAGGCCAATGCCCCGTGTTATACTACAAATGTGACTACAACCGAAGGGACTTGGAAAAAAGGACCACATGGAGGGACTGTGTACCTTCACATAGACAAAACAGCCAACATTATCATACAAGAAAAGACGCCGAGGCTGTTGCTTTGTTGTTATGAACCAGATTTACAGTATCTACAGAAATATACAACCAGTAAAAATAGAAACGAAATGATAAATAAGACTTATGAAAGATGCAACAAGGAGAGGCTCAACTCTACGATTGTAATAAAAGAAACTGATGGGATGATATTATGTATGAATAATAGCCAAATAAGAAATAGAATATATTTTGTATTCTTGATAACAATTTTAAGAGATAGTTTTAAGCCACATATAACAGTACAAAGTCTGGAAAGAATCCCACACACTTGTAAGAGCGCTGTAACCCAACAGCAGAAAAAGAATGTACACTTCAATATTTCCTTCCCTGAATCCCCCAGCTGTCATAGACAAAAAAGAGAATGGTATGACCCGCTATTAGGAGGGGTAGGAACGGGATTAGGAGTATTGAATGGTATACAGTTAGAAACAGTTATGAACAAATGAAACTCAGTGGGAGACGACACATCTACTGCATTAAGGATAGGTGCGTCATGGTTACCGACTACCTTTCACTTACAGCAAAAAGGGTTAGCTATAGATGAACTGTTTCTAAATGTTTTTAATGAAAGTATGCTAACCGAATATAGAACATTACAGAATGTATCAACTTTTGTAAATTGGACAGTATGTACGCTTAAAACGATGTGGCAACAAGAACAGATGAATAATTTGAAGAATAAATTGTTTAGTAGTCATGTTAGGCAATGGACAGACGTTCTGCCCATAGGAAAGAGAGATGATACGTGGTTATTGTTACAGCCTGAGTATACTGAGTGTACACCTAAATGGTGTGCAGGAAGACTAATAGCATTTCATGTGAAAAATCCTACTCTATTAGGCAAATTTATTGTTATGCCAATGGTAATGATTGATCCGGTGACATTATTAGGACAATATTGGATGCCAGAAATGAAAGGAACACACATAGATTCTCAAAATAAGACAAGGAATATAGATTTGTGCCAATTAACAGAGCAAGGATATGTATGTAATCAACAGTCAGGGATATATGAACCCTGTCTAATGCAGCACCAGGATAATGTATGCGCACTCACTATAATCCCAGAAGCTAACCTACAGGTTTATATTGAAGTAGGTCCACAGCATGTATGCTTAATAACTAACGACAAGCAGACCCTTAGCCAGTTTAATCTCATAGGACCATTTTCAGGATGTCTATACAATGTGACGCATTTGACTTGGGGGAACCAAACTATAGTGTTCCTGCCTACTATAGAAGAAATAATGTCCACTGTATGGGTACCTGAACCTTTGCCCTATGGAAATTTTAGTTTGCCACTGGAAGAGTTAAAACAAGTGTTACAAAAGTCTAAAGACGTAAAGAAATTGATAGCAGCCCATAATGTAACTCTAAGTAAAGTGAAAATATTGGCTACAATAGCAGCTAAGGAAGTAATAAATTTATCGTCAGCAATAAAAGATGCCAGTGCCTATCATTGGTATGACATATTTACAGGATTTTCCCCCACTGCCACTAAGATACTGCATGTGTTATTCCAACCCTTGATATGTTTCATAATATTGTTTATATTGCTTACATGTTTTAATTGTTATACATTTTGCAAAATAAGGGAAGCATTCAATCAGAGGCCTATACATTATGATCAAAGAATGTTGTGAGATTACCCCACCTACATACCTGTGTGAATCAAGTGAAGAAATGGATCGAAGCCTTGCTATCAGGAGATAGAAGTAGCATTGGAATTTAGGTGTTGGTAAAATCACAAAAGGAGGGATTGTTATGGTATAAATATATGTATAATGTATCTGGGGCCCCAAGGAGTGAAAGGTTACAAAGGAGAACATGTGTTAAAAATAGAATGAATATTTTAGAAAGGTTAAGAGAGGAAATAGTTTGCAGCTGCTTTGCCGTCCCTTGAAATTGCAAACAGATGGTGGTCAATCACTTGACCAACCCCCCTAAGCATAAAGGAAACCTAAGGGAATACCTGGTGCTCCACCAATGAGCTTTAAGTGAAAGGAGGATGTAAGGATTGAATATACAGATGACTCATATGTTATGGAATGTTCTTTGTTCTGATGCTATAAATACGAGCACTGCGGTTAAATAAAGTCAGAAGGATTTTTACTTTGAGAAACGTCTCAGTGTATCTGTTGCTTCTCCGAGCTCGCACCCCCCCCCACCTGATTTGAACCTGCATGGAGATCAAGGCGTAACGTGACTCAAATTGCGATCACACTGGACACACGGAAAAAGATATACGAGTATATTTGATAGACCATGTACCAATGTTACGTAGAGGTGGAGACCGTATTAAATCTCTCAAATATAGAGAGCTTCAATGGATTGAGATATTGCAAACATTGAGACCTAGGGGTCTCAATGTTGACTTCATAACGCACGGTGTAGTCTAGGGATCTGCTTACACTCCGTGGGGATGTATTGTTCATAGGTCTTCCTGTATATGAACCAGTGTAAAATCTACCAAATTTGTAACCTTATCTATTTCATTTCTTCCAGATCTCTGATAAACAGAAAATATCAAGTATCACCTGTGTTTTACCTTGGATCCACAATTTCGGGGTATCGGACCATCTTTATCACATATTATTATGATTTGCTTCTTATGGTATCTTATTCAATTGCATTAAATAACACTTTATATATGAATATATCTACCCCAAAAAATATTTTTGAGATAACAAAATAAAAAACAGTTTTGTTAAACTTTTTGAAAGGGTTTTTTTTAAAAAAAAAAAAATTGTTTTAAGGATATTGTGCACACCATGCGTTTGTACAGCGTTTTTCATGCGTTTTTAGAACTTTTTTTTTTTCTATCTTCCCAGGGGTAATATTATCATAATCATCATAATCCTTTCTGGATATGTATGATGACTTCCCTTTTATTTTGCCGTTTTTTATCTATAAATGGCTACCTTAAGTCTCTTTATCAACTGCTCTCATTTATATGTGCATCTTCAGCGCAACATATTCTTGACTCTTAAAGTTATTAGTCTATATCTCACAGTGCAGTTATGATTGGTGACTGGGTGTATTCCCTGTCATCTCCATTAAATTGCATTTTTTGGTATCTTCTAAGTTCCCTTTACGCTGTACATGGACGCAACCGACTGTGTGCACGGTTTCTAGAATAAAGTTTTTATTTTGACAATAAGATTATACAAACATGGCCGCTGCTGGCCTTGTATGCTGTACTAAGATGGCCGCCGCCTGCCTCATAGTGGCACTGCACATGCGCATAAGTGCGCTGTAGCAAGAGACTACTCTGTCATAGATAGTAGCCATCCCATTTTTCAGGCGCCGGAACTACAACCCGACCACATGGATCCGAGGTAAACACAAGGCTCATGTTTTTAATTTGTTATATTATGTGCACCTGCACTTTTTTTAAAGTTGTTCACCAATTTGCATTTTTCTGCTGTAAACTGGATGGCCCTGATTGATCTGAGGACCATCATATATACACAATGGCACTTCTTTGTATTTTATAACTTTTACTGATGCAACATGACTGTATCTTTGTACTTATTTATGTTTTATGCTAAATCACTTGCCTAATGAGACCAGTTGTGTGGTCTCCATATATAGCACATGCTTTTACACTGTTTGTATGCTTGAGAAAGGCTCCATGTAAAGAGCCGAAACGTCGCACAGGGGCTAATAAAAAGCAATTTTTTCTATCACAAATTGGAGTGCTGTCTCTTATTGGACGAATATTGAGGATCTGGGAGCAGTGATCGGGCTCCTGGGACGTGCACCCACCTATATTCCTGACTGGTGCTGCTGGATGGTGGACATTCTAGATAGATAGATAGATATGAGATAGATAGTCGATCAATAAGAGACAGCACTCCAATTAGTAGTGAAAAATTGCTTTTTTTATTAGCCCTTGTGCGACGTTTCGGCTCTTTGCATGGAGCCTTTTTCAAGCATAAAATCAGTGTAAAAACAAGTGCAATATATGGAGATCAAACAATTGATCTCGTTAACAAGTGATTAACAGTAATTTGAAAAATAGACTAAAATACAGTCATGATATTTCCAATACAGTATGTAAGTATATAGGAGCATGACAAAAAGGCACACAGTGGACCTCACAACAATTGAGATCTCCATGTACATAACAACAAATGTGCTAATTAGTATGTGTAACAATAAATGTTCACATGTGTAAACAATACATAATAGATTAAAAACATTGACAATGTGTTACCTTGGATCCATAGACCGGGGCATACTTCGGCGCTTTAGACAAATAGCCGAAACGTCGCACAAGGGCTAATAAAAAAGCAATTTTTCACTACTAATTGGAGTGCTGTCTCTTATTGGACGACTATAGAAGAATTGGAGCTGTGATCGGGCTCCTGGGACGTGCACCCACCCATATTTTGGCTGGTGCTGCTGGATGGTGGACTTGATAGATAGATAGATAGATAGATAGATAGATAGATAGATAGATAGATAGATAGATAGATAGATGACAGTCCGACGGGCCCCTTTTCTTCAACCAAGTGGCCAGGCCCCTGACGGGTGAAACACTAGTGCTACCCTGATGGCAGCCCGGCCGCCACCCCACTATACTGCTCGGCCGCAAGAGACCAATATGAGGGCCTAGACCTCCATTCCCTCTTGGCTTTAAATGTTACCGCCAGATTCGACAATCTGGTCTCTTGCAAAAATAAAATGTCAGCTTCAACCCGGCTGAGAAAATCAAAGGCCATAAATCTAGCCGCATCCGACTTAATGCTAGTGACATTAATTGACGCCAACATCAATGGGGTGTGTGCCGCCATCTTTGGTGATTGAATTAGACAGCCATCTTCTTTTCTCTCCTGTCCCCCACAGTGTCAGAGGACGATGACACTTTACTCCTTTTTAGAGACTTTTAAGATATATCCATTCCCTTTATCACCTCCCCCACACTGCCCTCTTGGACATCCCCTTCGTCCTTGTTTTCCAGGCTGATCTCCCCCTCCGACAACCAAGCATTCTCGAGGAGGGTAGACTTGCGGCCCCTTCGAGGCCTCACCACCATCTCATCATCCGGCCCAGGATCCCGAGCCTCCCCCTCTTGTGAGGATGGCAAGATGTCCTCAAGGACCATGAACCGGCTGGAGAGACCAATTAGAGGTGAGCCAGCATCACTTTCCTTCGGCACCTGATCTGGAGAGGGGGAAGATCATACACCCCCTCAGTGTTTCTTTTTTTCCCTCAGTTTCCGCCGTTGTTCTAGCCACTTCCTTCCGCCCCCATCCAAACTCTCCTGATGAGAGCATTCCGAAGAAGTGGCATCTTTATTTACCCTCCTGACCTCCTCATATTGCTCGCAATCCCCAGGGACCTCAGCAGCAAAGTGGGCCAGGCAAGGGTTTACCCCAGAGACCTGGTGATTCCCGTTTCCTTTCCATCCTCCGTTTCTCCATTCTCCTCAGTTGGACAGGAGTTTTGCTTTCACTCTTTGGCCCCCTAGGTCCTTCCCCTTTGGTAGTTCCCTCCCCAGTGACATCAACCTCACAGCTAACCCCCACTGGGGAAAAAAACGCATTGGAATAGGACCTGGGACACCGGCTAAACGGGTGACCAAGGTCACCACAGAGGTGACAGCGAAGCTGCACACAGGATGCAGTGAGATGACCGGTTTCCCCACAGAATGCAAATTTTTGTACATTACAGTTTGCAATGAAATGTCACCGCACCTGTGGCAGAGTTTCGGATGCCCCTGGCAGAAGGCCAGAATTCTATCTCTTCCCAGAGTGGCCGAGGTAGGGATGTGGGCGACTGGGTTGCCTTAACATTTCAGTTTGACCATAAACGTCCAGGCCCCAGACTAGATGCCATGCTTGTCGTGATTTTTCTTGAGCATCTCCATGACCTCACCAAAGTGTCTGAGCCATCTCATGATGTCATAACAAGAAAGTGACTCATTTCGGGTTATCACTGTCACCTTCTTGACCTTACTTTGGCGGGTCACAGCCTGGACGGCAAATCCTTTCTAGCCTGGCTCGTCCTTTAGCAGTTTGTAATTCCCCCAGAAGAGCTCAAGCCCCTCTGGGCGATTGAAACTGATATCGAACTCCAGGGTCCCAAATGCGTGGATCAGGGCATAGATGTTATTTGCCCTGAACCCCATCTTAAGGAGAAGCTCCACAAGCCTAGATCTTGTTGGGCATGCTTCCTTACTCCTCCACTTAAGACGGGCCACATTCCTATGGGTCCCTTGCCTGGTCGTTGGGAGGTACCATACACCCTCCCCCGTCTTTCCTCTCGGAAAGAACCAAGACCTTGCCTTTCAATCAAAAAGTTTAGGTCCACCTCTCTACAGACTACCAACATTAATCTTTCCCCCTTTTTGAGGGCCTCCAGGAGACAATGCTGCAATGTCCCGTCCCCAGAACCCAGGAACGAAGGAACCTGAGGAACGGCGGCAACTACTGGACCAGTTTCCCTGCCCCGCCCCCCATTAACACTTATAATATCGGAACCTCCACCTACGCTCACCTCCATTTGAGTAACTTGCGCAAATTCGGTTACCTCCATATTTAGTTCCCCCACAACTACACCATTACCATACATCACCCTCCACTCACCATTTGCAGCATTACCTGTACGGGCTAGGTCCAGGGTGGGTCAAAAAACATCAAATCAATTTTATTCAATTTAATCACTAGGTGCATTTTATCAGATTTATTTTCTCTTATTTTTACACCACTTCTCTCTGCCTCACTGAGCGGCAGAGGACGAGTCTTCTCTCGGGAAGCAGACTTAACTCCGCCCCCAGCCAAAGACCCGCCTCCCGATGACGCACCGCTCTTAGCGTCATCCAGATGTCTTGTCTTCCCTTCTACCTTCCCCCTTATGTCCAGGGCAGCCTCGGAAGTGTTCATTACCTCCAACACACTCGCTTTTTCTCCTTCCACGCTCTTCTTTCCGGCACCCCCGCTACCGACACAAGCTTCTTTAGCAGCTGGGGGTGCCAGGGCAGAAACATCAGCGCTCAGAGCTTGTCCACTCCCCCTGCCCGGAGAGCGGCCCTGAGCTTCGATACCTGCACTACACCCACTGTCCAGCCTCTCAGCTGCTCCTGCACCACCACGCCCACTGTCCGGCCTCTCGGCCGATTCCTTCACCACGCTGACTCCGCTACCACAAACGGAGTCAGCATCCGGCACCATCTTGCCACATGTGCTCACCCCGTTCTCATGCAACCAGCACACTGCAGTGCATGGGCTGGACTGAGAGACGGGTTTGCGTACAGCGGACAGTAGCAACTAGTAAGGGGCTATAGGCCCTTGTCATTTCTCTTTTGGACTTGACCTTTGTCTCTGGTCCTAGGTCCTCAACGAAGGAGAAGTACTGGAGGTCGTGGGCTGGTGACTCCGGCTGTCTGATGACGGCCATCAAAGCACCTCCTTGCCCGCTGTTCTCGGCAGGCCCCTGCCACTCCTCTCCTTCTGACCCCGTACTGAGGGGAAGAGCCATTTGCTCCACCAGGGGTCTGCTGTACGACGTCTGCTTGCATCCACACAGGCCATTAGCACCGCCATCTCTGGCTGGTTCCCTGTCCGACGTCCCTCGGAATTTGCCTGAACCTGGTCTCGTTAACTATCTTCTCCACAAAGGGCACACCGCCCTCGACCAGGCCTTCAGGCGTCTGTTCTCAACAGCGGAATTTCCTCCTTCAGGTCCTTCATCTTCTCTGTTACCACCGGCCTCTGGGCACGGCTTGATACCGCTTCCCTGGTTCTCAGGTTCTTCATCTCCCGGATCACTCCCAGGATGTTCCCAGCACCCTCATACATTGCGAGGCAGCTAGCGACCAGAGAGCTCTAGGTCAACAGCGACTCCTGCTCCTTTCGCTCTCCCCAATATTCCAGGGAGGGCTCTTTACTCCATATTCTCTCCCTTTCGCTTTGGGTCCTGGCGGGACCTGCGTTTCCATCCTACCGGACCTCTTGGCCCTTGCCGACTCTACTCGAGTCCGATGAGGGAGACGGGATTACGACCCTGGAACTCTGTCCAGATCGAGCACTTCTCCCTGGTGTGGCTAGATGGCTCTTACCCTGGGCCAGATTCTGACCACCCCTGCCTCCCCCATGCCTAGTACGGGAAGCAAGGTCCTGGGAATTCTGAGGCATGACCCTCCGAGGACCTTCCCTGGGGAGGAAAGAGCAGATCACCGGGTAACTGTAACTTCGGGCCTTCTCAGGTGCTCTCCACACACACGTTCCTCTCTCCACTGCCCTTTTTTGACTCATAATTCTTAGGAACTCGTTCTTGTTTGCTTTCGCTTCTGCTCGAAGCTACACAGCTTAGGATCCTTTTGTGATGCTTTCACCGCTTACTAAAACCACGCCCTTTTTACACTTTTTTGCCTCGTGCATTTTAGGAACTCGTTCTTGTTTGCTTTCGCTTCTGCTCGCAGATACACTGCTTAGGAACACATTCTGTGATGCTTTCGCCCTTTCCTTAAGGCATTTTTTTTGACTTGTTAGTCTTAAGAACTTACTCTTCATTGCTTTTGCTTTTGCTTGCAGGTAAACTGCTTTGGAACTCCTTCTGTGATGCGTATGCCCCTTCCTAAGGCCCTTATTTGACTCTTAAGTCTTAGAAACTCGTTCTTCCTTGCTTTAGTTTCTGCTCCCGGGCTACACTGCTTAGGAGCTCCTTCTGTGACGCTTTCGCCCCTTCCTAAGGCCATGCCCTTTTTTTTCCTTTTTTTTTTTTATTTAAATTTTTTTCTTGTAAGAAAACAGCATTACAACTCAAACACAAAAGGTCTAACATAAACCAATAGTGAACAGTAATCAATAAACAACAGTACATGTGTGTACAAGCAATGTAGTATTATTTGTAAATAGAACAAATATCCATGTATGCGGATAATCAAGTAAAGACATCTTGTCAATAATCAGAAGAGCTTCCGAATAAGG
The DNA here is from genome assembly GCF_050947455.1 of Rhinoderma darwinii. NCBI lineage: Eukaryota > Metazoa > Chordata > Amphibia > Anura > Rhinodermatidae > Rhinoderma > Rhinoderma darwinii. The sequence continues at coordinate 264,736,614 of NC_134687.1, forward strand.
GATAATCCAGAGGAAATAGAGATATAGGAGCAAACAGGAACATCCACATGAGTTATGGAAATTTTCTGTATTTTTCCCAATGTCCCCATATTTTTAAAAAGGCATCTCTAGTATAGCTTTCTCAGTGAGAAATTTCTTCAAACCTGTAAATTTGGTCAACTTTCGCTACCTAATGTGCTATAGCCGGAGTTTCAGTAGACAACCACAGAGAGGGAATTAGTAGTCTAGCAGCAATCAGCAAAATCTGAAATAATTTAGAGGGTATAGTCTGGGTGTCATAGATTAGTAACAGAGCTAAATCTGGGGAAGCCACTATAGATGTGCCACATATAGCGTTACATAGGGAAAATATATCTTTCCACCAATTATGTATGACGTTGCAAGACCACCAGATGTGTAAGAAAGTACCTCTTGCAGAATTACATCTCCAGCATGTGTCCGAAAGTGTCGGCGTATATATGGAGGTTATGTCAGGTGTTTTATACCAACGGGATAAGATCTTGTATCCATTTTCCTGTGTACGGACAAATCTGGACAAGCTGTGTGGAGTTAACAGCAATTTATGGAGTTCAATATCAGTGAAGGATCTGTTAAGATCTCTTTCCCATAATCTAAGAAAATACGGCAGTGAAGAAGGAGTGAACTATATGAGATTTTTATACAGTAATGAAATGGGTTTTACAACTGGAGACGGCTGTGACAAGAGCTTTTCAAACCAAAGTAAAGGTCGTTTACAAGCAAATTCCGGGCCTAAGGACCTGACTTTGAGTTTAAGAAAGGAGAGCAAGGGAGAGTGATGGATATGGATTCCTATTATGGCGAACAGGGAGATATCATCTCTTATATTCCCTATGTCGTCGAAAAGCTGAGTTAACAAGCATCGGGAGGAGGCAATTGCACTAGGGATACTATCTTTCAAAGCCCCTTGGGCGAGACCCAATATATCCTTAACTTGTAATAAAGAGGAGGGGACTGAACAATTTGCTGAGTTTGATAGAAAAGATCTCCATATCTTGAATGTCGCTAATGTAAGTGGATTGTATAGCCTGGCCTTTGTTATAGAGTCGCCATTATATAGTACCAACGTACGTAGAGGAATTGCGTAAAGGTCATTTTCTACTGAAACCCATAACTTGTATACTGGGGCATGGATCCAGTCTATGATCCTCGACAGATGTATAGCCTGATAATATTTTTCAGGGTCAGGTAACCCAATACCACCACTACACTTTTGTCTGGTCAAGATGTCTCTAGCAATTCTAGCTTTCTTGTTTTGCCATATGATTTTAACAAATAATTTGTTTACCTCTGTAAAAAATGTCTTATTAAGCGGTAACGGCAGAACTTGCATAAGGTACGTAAGTTTAGGGAGAATAAATGACAATAAGACATTTTTCCTGCCAAACCACGAGATAAAAGGGACATCAAATCGCTTCAGTTGGGCCGGCAAATCGGCCAGGAAAGGGGCATAATTCAGGGAAAATAGATTATCCAAATTATTTCCTATTTTAATGCCCAAAAACTTTAGAAAAGGGGAGGCCCAGTCATAATCTGAGCCTTCTGCCAATTTTTTTCTACGGGTGTCTGATATGGAAAAACCTAAAGCTTGAGATTTCCCTTTGTTAATTTTGAAATTAGACAAAACACTGAATGAGTCAAAAATTTGTTGAAGTCTGGGGAGTGCAGATTCGGGGTTGGTGATCATCATTAACATGTCATCAGCATAGGCCGCTACTTTATGTATTCTATTCCCTAAGTGTATCCCTTGAATTTCATTATCCATTCTTATTGCCTGCATGAGAGTCTCCATAACAGTCAAAAACAGTAAAGGCGATAAAGGGCAGCCCTGTCTCGTACCATTTCTTATCTCAAAGGATCAATAATTGAGGAAAAAAAGGGACCAACGGCGCTGCTATAAAAGATGTTAGGGCAAGAGATGATAATTAATGTTTATTGAAAGAGGCTACGCGTTTCGACGCATAAAATCAGTGTAAAAACAAGTGCAATATATGGAGATCAAACAATTGATCTCGTTAACAAGTGATTAACAGTAATTTGAAAAATAGACTAAAATACAGTCATGATATTTCCAATACAGTATGTAAGTATATAGGAGCATGACAAAAAGGCACACAGTGGACCTCACAACAATTGAGATCCCCATGTACATAACAACAAAAGTGCTAATTAGTATGTGTAACAATAAATGTTCACATGTGTAAACAATACATAATAGATTAAAAACATTGACAATGTGTTACCTTGGATCCATAGACCGGGGCATACTTCGGCGCTTTAGACAAATAGCCGAAACGTCGCACAAGGGCTAATAAAAAAGCAATTTTTCACTACTAATTGGAGTGTTGAGAGGGGGTGTATGATCTTCCCCCTCTCCAGATCAGGTGCCGAAGGAAAGTGATGCTGGCTCACCTCTAATTGGTCTCTCCAGCCGGTTCATGGTCCTTGAGGACATCTTGCCATCCTCACAAGAGGGGGAGGCTCGGGATCCTGGGCCGGATGATGAGATGGTGGTGAGGCCTCGAAGGGGCCGCAAGTCTACCCTCCTCGAGAATGCTTGGTTGTCGGAGGGGGAGATCAGCCTGGAAAACAAGGACGAAGGGGATGTCCAAGAGGGCAGTGTGGGGGAGGTGATAAAGGGAATGGATATATCTTAGAAACCTGGTGATTCCCCTGTTTCCTTTCCATCCTCCGTTTCTCCATTCTCCTCAGTTGGACAGGAGTTTTGCTTTCACTCTTTGGCCCCCTAGGTCCTTCCCCTTTGGTAGTTCCCTCCCCAGTGACATCAACCTCACAGCTAACCTGGGACCTGGGACACCGGCTAAACGGGTGACCAAGGTCACCACAGAGGTGACAGCGAAGCTGCACACAGGATGCAGTGAGATGACCGGTTTCCCCACAGAATGCAAATTTTTGTACATTACAGTTTGCAATGAAATGTCACCGCACCTGTGGCAGAGTTTCGGATGCCCCTGGCAGAAGGCCAGAATTCTATCTCTTCCCAGAGTGGCCGAGGTAGGGATGTGGGCGACTGGGTTGCCTTAACATTTCAGTTTGACCATAAACGTCCAGGCCCCAGACTAGATGCCATGCTTGTCGTGATTTTTCTTGAGCATCTCCATGACCTCACCAAAGTGTCTGAGCCATCTCATGATGTCATAACAAGAAAGTGACTCATTTCGGGTTATCACTGTCACCTTCTTGACCTTACTTTGGCGGGTCACAGCCTGGACGGCAAATCCTTTCTAGCCTGGCTCGTCCTTTACCAGTTTGTAATTCCCCCAGAAGAGCTCAAGCCCCTCTGGGCGATTGAAACTGATATCGAACTCCAGGGTCCCAAATGCGTGGATCAGGGCATAGATGTTATTTGCCCTGAACCCCATCTTAAGGAGAAGCTCCACAAGCCTAGATCTTGTTGGGCATGCTTCCTTACTCCTCCACTTAAGACGGGCCACATTCCTATGGGTCCCTTGCCTGGTCGTTGGGAGGTACCATACACCCTCCCCCGTCTTTCCTCTCGGAAAGAACCAAGACCTTGCCTTTCAATCAAAAAGTTTAGGTCCACCTCTCTACAGACTACCAACATTAATCTTTCCCCCTTTTTGAGGGCCTCCAGGAGACAATGCTGCAATGTCCCGTCCCCAGAACCCAGGAACGAAGGAACCTGAGGAACGGCGGCAACTACTGGACCAGTTTCCCTGCCCCACCCCCCATCAACACTTATAATATCGGAACCTCCACCTACGCTCACCTCCATTTGAGTAACTTGCGCAAATTCGGTTACCTCCATATTTAGTTCCCCCACAACTACACCATTACCATAAATCACCCTCCTCTCACCATTTGCAGCATTACCTGTACGGGCTAGGTCCAGGGTGGGTCAAAAAACATCAAATCAATTTTATTCAATTTAATCACTAGGTACATTTTATCAGATTTATTTTCTCTTATTTTTACACCACTTCTCTCTGCCTCACTGAGCGGCAGAGGACGAGTCTTCTCTCGGGAAGCAGACTTAACTCCGCCCCCAGCCAAAGACCCGCCTCCCGATGACGCACCGCTCTTAGCGTCATCCAGATGTCTTGTCTTCCCTTCTACCTTCCCCCTTATGTCCAGGGCAGCCTCGGAAGTGTTCATTACCTCCAACACACTCGCTTTTTCTCCTTCCGCGCTCTTCTTTCCGGCACCCCCGCTACCGACACAAGCTTCTTTAGCAGCTGGGGGTGCCAGGGCAGAAACATCAGCGCTCGGAGCTTGTCCACTCCCCCTGCCCGGAGAGCGGCCCTGAGCTTCGATACCTGCACTACACCCACTGTCCAGCCTCTCAGCTGCTCCTGCACCACCACGCCCACTGTCCGGCCTCTCGGCCGATTCCTTCACCACGCTGACTCCGCTACCACAAACGGAGTCAGCATCCGGCACCATCTTGCCACATGTGCTCACCCCGTTCTCATGCAACCAGCACACTGCAGTGCATGGGCTGGACTGAGAGACGGGTTTGCGTACAGCGGACAGTAGCAACTAGTAAGGGGCTATAGGCCCTTGTCATTTCTCTTTTGGTCTTGACCTTTGTCTCTGGTCCTAGGTCCTCAACGAAGGAGAAGTACTGGAGGTCATGGGCTGGTGACTCCGGCTGTCTGATGACGGCCATCAAAGCACCTCCTTGCCCGCTGTTCTCGGCAGGCCCCTGCCACTCCTCTCCTTCTGACCCCGTACTGGGGGGAAGAGCCATTTGCTCCACCAGGGGTCTGCGGTACGACGTCTGCTTGCATCCACACAGGCCATTAGCACCGCCATCTCTGGCTGGTTCCCTGTCCGACGTCCCTCGGAATTTGCCTGAACCTGGTCTCGTTAACTATCTTCTCCACAAAGGGCACACCGCCCTCGACCAGGCCTTCAGGCGTCTGTTCTCAACAGCGGAATTTCCTCCTTCAGGTCCTTCATCTTCTCTGTTACCACCGGCCTCTGGGCACGGCTTGATACCGCTTCCCTGGTTCTCAGGTTCTTCATCTCCCGGATCACTCCCAGGATGTTCCCAGCACCCTCATACATTGCGAGGCAGCTAGCGACCAGAGAGCTCTAGGTCAACAGCGACTCCTGCTCCTTTCGCTCTCCCCAATATTCCAGGGAGGGCTCTTTACTCCATATTCTCTCCCTTTCGCTTTGGGTCCTGGCGGGACCTGCGTTTCCATCCTACCGGACCTCTTGGCCCTTGCCGACTCTACTCGAGTCCGATGAGGGAGACGGGATTACGACCCTGGAACTCTGTCCAGATCGAGCACTTCTCCCTGGTGTGGCTAGATGGCTCTTACCCTGGGCCAGATTCTGACCACCCCTGCCTCCCCCATGCCTAGTACGGGAAGCCAGGTCCTGGGAATTCTGAGGCATGACCCTCCGAGGACCTTCCCTGGGGAGGAAAGAGCAGATCACCGGGTAACTGTAACTTCGGGCCTTCTCAGGTGCTCTCCACACACACGTTCCTCTCTCCACTGCCCTTTTTTGACTCATAAGTCTTAGGAACTCGTTCTTGTTTGCTTTCGCTTCTGCTCGAAGCTACACAGCTTAGGATCCTTTTGTGATGCTTTCACCGCTTACTAAAACCACGCCCTTTTTACACTTTTTTGCCTCGTGCATTTTAGGAACTCGTTCTTGTTTGCTTTCGCTTTTGCTCGCAGATACACTGCTTAGGAACACCTTCTGTGATGCTTTCGCCCTTTCCTTAAGGCATTTTTTTGACTTGTTAGTCTTAAGAACTTACTCTTCATTGCTTTTGCTTTTGCTTGCAGGTAAACTGCTTTGGAACTCCTTCTGTGATGCTTATGCCCCTTCCTAAGGCCCTTATTTGACTCTTAAGTCTTAGAAACTCGTTCTTCCTTGCTTTAGTTTCTGCTCCCGGGCTACACTGCTTAGGAGCTCCTTCTGTGACGCTTTCGCCCCTTCCTATGGCCATGCCCTTTTTTTTCCTTTTTTTTTTTATTTACAATTTTTTCTTGTAAGAAAACAGCATTACAACTCAAACACAAAAGGTCTAACATAAACCAATAGTGAACAGTAATCAATAAACAACAGTACATGTGTGTACAAGCAATGTAGTATTATTTGTAAATAGAACAAATATCCATGTATGCGGATAATCAAGTAAAGACATCTTGTCAATAACTATCAGAAGAGCTTCCGAATAAGGGATAATCCAGAGGAAATAGAGATATAGGAGCAAACAGGAACATCCACATGAGTTATGGAAATTTTCTGTATTTTTCCCAATGTCCCCATATTTTTAAAAAGGCATCTCTAGTATAGCTTTCTCAGTGAGAAATTTCTTCAAACCTGTAAATTTGGTCAACTTTCGCTACCTAATGTGCTATAGCCGGAGTTTCAGTAGACAACCACAGAGAGGGAATTAGTAGTCTAGCAGCAATCAGCAAAATCTGAAATAATTTAGAGGGTATAGTCTGGGTGTCATAGATTAGTAACAGAGCTAAATCTGGGGAAGCCACTATAGATGTGCCACATATAGCGTTACATAGGGAAAATATATCTTTCCACCAATTATGTATGATGTTGCAAGACCACCAGATGTGTAAGAAAGTACCTCTTGCAGAATTACATCCGAAAGTGTCGGCGTATATATGGAGGTTATGTCAGGTGTTTTATACCAACGGGATAAGATCTTGTATCCATTTTCCTGTGTACGGACAAATCTGGACAAGCTGTGTGGAGTTAACAGCAATTTATTGAGTTCAATATCAGTGAAGGATCTGTTAAGATCTCTTTCCCATAATCTAACAAAATACGGCAGTGAAGAAGGAGTGAACGATATGAGATTTTTATACAGTAATGAAATGGGTTTTACAACTGGAGACGGCTGTGACAAGAGCTTTTCAAACCAAAGTAAAGGTCGTTTACAAGCAAATTCCGGGCCTAAGGACCTGACTTTGAGTTTAAGAAAAGAGAGCAAGGGAGAGTGATGGATATGGATCTCCTATTATGGCGGACAGGGAGATATCATCTCTTATATTCCCTATGTCGTCGAAAAGCTGAGTTAACAAGCATCGGGAGGAGGCAATTGCACTAGGGATACTATCTTTCAAAGCCCCTTGGGCGAGACCCAATATATCCTTAACTTGTAATAAAGAGGAGGGGACTGAACAATTTGCTGAGTTTGATAGAAAAGATCTCCATATCTTGAATGTCGCTAATGTAAGTGGATTGTATAGCCTGGCCTTTGTTATAGAGTCTCCATTATATAGTACCAACGTACGTAGAGGAATTGCGTAAAGGTCATTTTCTACTGAAACCCATAACTTGTATACTGGGGCATGGATCCAGTCTATGATCCTCGACAGATGTATAGCCTGATAATATTTTTCAGGGTCAGGTAACCCAATACCACCACTACACTTTTGTCTGGTCAAGATGTCTCTAGCAATTCTAGCTTTCTTGTTTTGCCATATGATTTTAACAAATAATTTGTTTACCTCTGTAAAAAATGTCTTATTAAGCGGTAACGGCAGAACTTGCATAAGGTACGTAAGTTTAGGGAGAATAAATGACATTAAGACATTTTTCCTGCCAAACCACGAGATAAAAGAGACATCAAATCGCTTCAGTTGGGCCGGCAAATCGGCCAGGAAAGGGGCATAATTCAGGGAAAATAGATTATCCAAATTATTTCCTATTTTAATGCCCAAAAACTTTAGAAAAGGGGAGGCCCAGTCATAATCTGAGCCTTCTGCCAATTTTTTTCTACGGGTGTCTGATATGGAAAAACCTAAAGCTTGAGATTTCCCTTTGTTAATTTTGAAATTAGACAAAACACTGAATGAGTCAAAAATTTGTTGAAGTCTGGGGAGTGCAGATTCGGGGTTGGTGATCATCATTAACATGTCATCAGCATAGGCCGCTACTTTATGTATTCTATTCCCTAAGTGTATCCCTTGAATTTCATTATCCATTCTTATTGCCTGCATGAGAGTCTCCATAACAGTCAAAAACAGTAAAGGCGATAAAGGGCAGCCCTGTCTCGTACCATTTATTATCTCAAAGGATCAATAATTGAGGGAAAAAAGGGACCAACGGCGCTGCTATAAAAGATGTTAGGGCAAGAGATGATAATTAATGTTTATTGAAAGAGGCTACGCGTTTCGACGCCGGACCGGCGTCTTCATCAGGCCAATACACATTGTGCGATGTGCACACATTTAAATACACAGTGAAATGAGGACTAATTGGCATTCAAAACACAAAAGAACCGCCAAATGCGGGCGGGTCAAAGGTCAGATAATATAGATTACATAATGTTAATTCACAAACAACAGCATTACAAAACTTGTTCAGGATAATAATAGTATTTACATAAATACAAAAATGGTTAATACAACTAAAAATTACAAAAAACAAAAATTAACAGTAGCATATTATGAATAAACATATTCGATCAAAAAAACACCTCACAATCTCTAAGAGTCCTTATATTACATAAGTTCAAAATGCGCACGCTGGGCATTAGTAACAAATTCCAAACAACATTCTGCAAAATGTGTTACAGGGAAGGATTACCGTAGTATAAAAAGAAATTTCCAAGGCGTCCCTAGGTTCCTAGGTAACGCTAAAAGTACGGTGGCCGAAGGGGGACATACGGACTAAATGGACCGCATGTGGAACGCAACAATGTCCTCACACGATCACATGGGCAATGAGCCGCAAAGTGAAACGCAGGAACCATAAAGATAACGGCGAAGCACTACGAAGGGAGAAGAATAAAAAATGTAAGTAAGAGGACTACTTTAAAATTGTAATAGTATATAAAATATAAAATGTAAAAATGCAATAAAACTTGATACATTAATGGTAGGTTTCTTTTGTTAAGTGAAAATTCACTCTTTAAAAAACATAGTATAGCTGCATTAGAAAGAAGCAATAAAAAGCAATAAAAGTGAATCTATATTCAAACGGCATATATAATATTATAAAAATATCATAAAAAATAGGGCAAATCTGATATTACTTAAACCATAGTAGAAAAGGTACAATTACACCTAGTGTGCCGAGACACACATTTTTATATATATCAAATTTCAAAATTATTCTAGAGACGTTTCAGTAAGGTCATTTAGACCACTAGGGTGTAAAGTCTCAAGTTTAAAAATCCAGAAATTTTCTCTCTGCTTTAGCCTATTAAACCTATTTGGCACATCTAATGGGATTTGTTCTATTGGTGTTATGACTATATTTTCAAAATTACACTTGTGTTTAAATGCACAGTGGCGGGACACACTGTGTTTAAGAAAACCCTGCCTGACATTAAAACGATGTTTATTAACCCGATTCCTCAGCGTTTGGGTGGTACGACCCACGTATTGTAAACCACAGGTACAATGTAACAAATAGACTACGTACGAGCTCCCACAGTCTAAATGATTTTTAATGGGAAATTTTGCACTAGTTTTAAGTGAGGAGAATTCGAATACTTTGTCAAAGATATTAGCACAACAAAGGCATCTCTTATGCCCACAGGAAAAAGACCCCTTATTACTCAATGAAGGATCTACAATTTTCTTTTTATTATTAGATAGTTTGCTAGGTGCTAATATGTTTCTCAGGGTTTTAGATCTTCGGAATGTAATTAGCGGTTTGGCTGGGAGCAATGGTTTAAGGAAAGGATCACTAGTCAAAATGTGCCAATGTTTCAAAAAAATAGACCTAATGTGTTTGCTACCTTTATTAAAGGACGTGATAAAATTTAAATTGTATTCACTTGGTTTGACTTTCTTACTGTCAATAACGTTAGGTGCTGTTGTTTGGATACATTCTAGTTGTGTCATGCCCCTAGCTCTTGATTCTGCCCCCTTAATCAGAGTCCTAGGAAAACCTTTATCTATAAACCTTTTATTTAGGATATCACACTCTTTATTAAAACTCAGATCGTCAGAACAATTGTTTCTTATTCTGCGATATTGGCCGAAAGGGACATTTTTAAGCCAGGGTGTGTAATGTGCACTCCTGAAATCCAAATAGCTGTTTACGTCCACACTTTTAAAATGGGTATTAGTAGAAAAATGACTGCCATTATTAGTAATCGTAAGATCTAGAAAATCAATAATGGTCCCCGAAAATGTATACGTAAAATTCAGACCGAAATTATTATTATTTAAAAAATTCATAAAAGCATTAGCAGAAAACCTGTCACCTTTCCAAATAAAAAATAAATCGTCAATATAACGTTTATAAAAGACGATATTGTTAGTAAAATTATGTGCATTCATAATATGGGATTCCTCAAAACAACCCATGTAAAGGTTTGCGTAGGAGGGTGCGAAACGCGACCCCATTGCACACCCCTTTACCTGTCTATAAAAATGATTGTCAAATGTAAAAACGTTGTGTCTTAAGATAAAATCTATGCATTCAATAATAAAATTAAGCTGCTTATTTGAAAAACGAAGGTCTGATGTAAGAAATGACAAGATGGCTTCCATACCAAGAGTGTGTGGAATTTTGGTATATAAAGAGGACACATCAGCAGTTAAAAAACTCAGATCAGATATGTCACAGTTGGATTGCAATTCAAAAAGCTCCCTAATCAATTGAGTGGAGTCCTTGAGGAAGGAAGGTAATTTTAAAACAAACGGTTGTAGGTGGATATCAATAAAATGGGACAAATTATTAGTAAGGGATCCTATTCCAGAGATAATAGGTCTACCTGGAGGGTTTGACAAGGACTTATGTATCTTTGGGAGATGGTACATGAAAGGGGTAGCAGGAAAAGGCACAGTGAGAAAACTCCTCTCTTTTTTGCTTAGTAAATCGTCATTAAAGGCTGACTCAATGAGGGTTTTATATTCATGCTCATACTTGGGAATGGGATTAAAGGTGAGTTTTTCATAAAATAATGTGTCCGATAGTAATCTCAAAGCTTCATCAACATAATCTCCTCTGTCTTGTACCACGATACCACCCCCTTTATCCGCCGAGCGTATGACGATATCAGACATTTTTTGCAACTTTCTCAGGGATATACGCTGAGATTTAGACAAATTATCAGGAGTATTAGAAATCTGTTCTATAGTTTTAAATTCATTACTAATTAAATTTGAAAATACTTCGATTGCCGGACCCCGATGGTGGAGAGGATAGAATCCAGACTTGGGTTGTACATTGGTTCTCACAGGCAAGGTATTATCTGATGGAGGAGTAACCAGAAGGGGCACAGAGGGAGATATTGCAAAATGACGTTGTAAGGTCAACTTGCGCAAAAATTTATTAAGATCCATAAACAGGTCGAATTCATCAGGGGAAGAAGTGTGGCAGAAGGATAATCCTTTAGAAAGTATATTAAGTTCATTGTCATTAAAGATGTGTTTGGATAAATTGAAAATTTTTACTGAGTCAGTCTGTATTTTTTCTTTGGTGAAAGGGGAAGGGTCCTTGTGATGACTTCTACCCCCTCTGCAACCTCTGAATCTACTTCTAATTTTCTTTTGGATGAGAACTTTTGCATTTTTTGGAAATAAGTGCTGATGCTCTGAGTCTTTGAGTGATGAGATATTGGTAGATTGGCATCTTGAGGTGGGAAGTTGGGACTGATGGGGGGCATAGTGAGGTGAGCAGACAGACCTAAAAAAGAACTAGTGTGATTAGTAGAATCAGGGAAATGGATAAGATCATCAGAAAAGGCCTGTGAGACCGAGGGGATAGGGTGGATAATGGGTGAATTGGAAGAGGGGGGATGGGTGGAACATATGGTAATGTCTATGGAATCATTAAAAATAGAAGTGTCAGATGAGAAACCAGGAGGTGTATCTGGAATGAGATTTAGTAGTTTTAAATGTGCATCTAGATCATGAGACCTAAATGCATGCTGCGGAATTAAACCCAAAGGCAAAGAGTAGGACGTTTGTTGGATATGAGGAACCAATATACTAGCACTAGATAAGGAATGAGAGACTGCCTTAGCTGGACTAGACAGAGATGGAATATTAGAGGAAAAGGCACAGTTAGTTGTAGCTGAGTGATCAAAAATGGGTTTGGGCCGTCTAGGGGAAAAATACTCCCTATCGGTAGCAAACACATTAGGTCTATTTTTTTGAAACATTGGCACATTTTGACTAGTGATCCTTTCCTTAAACCATTGCTCCCAGCCAAACCGCTAATTACATTCCGAAGATCTAAAACCCTGAGAAACATATTAGCACCTAGCAAACTATCTAATAATAAAAAGAAAATTGTAGATCCTTCATTGAGTAATAAGGGGTCTTTTTCCTGTGGGCATAAGAGATGCCTTTGTTGTGCTAATATCTCTGACAAAGTATTCAAATTCTCCTCACTTAAAACTAGTGCAAAATTTCCCATTAAAAATCATTTAGACTGTGGGAGCTCGTACGTAGTCTATTTGTTACATTGTACCTGTGGTTTACAATACGTGGGTCGTACCACCCAAACGCTGAGGAATCGGGTTAATAAACATTGTTTTAATGTCAGGCAGGGTTTTCTTAAACACAGTGTGTCCCGCCACTGTGCATTTAAACACAAGTGTAATTTTGAAAATATAGTCATAACACCAATAGAACAAATCCCATTAGATGTGCCAAATAGGTTTAATAGGCTAAAGCAGAGAGAAAATTTCTGGATTTTTAAACTTGAGACTTTACACCCTAGTGGTCTAAATGACCTTACTGAAACGTCTCTAGAATAATTTTGAAATTTGATATATATAAAAATGTGTTTCTCGGCACACTAGGTCTAATTGTACCTTTTCTACTATGGTTTAAGTAATATCAGATTTGCCCTATTTTTTATGATATTTTTATAATATTATATATGCCGTTTGAATATAGATTCACTTTTATTGCTTTTTATTGCTTCTTTCTAATGCAGCTATACTATGTTTTTTAAAGAGTGAATTTTCACTTAACAAAAGAAACCTACCATTAATGTATCAAGTTTTATTGCATTTTTACATTTTATATACTATTACAATTTTAAAGTAGTCCTCTTACTTACATTTTTTATTCTTCTCCCTTCGTAGTGCTTCGCCGTTATCTTTATGGTTCCCACGTTTCACTTTGCGGCTCATTGCCCATGTGATCGTGTGAGGACATTGTTGCGTCCACATGCGGTCCATTTAGTCCGTATGTCCCCCTTTGGCCACCGTACTTTTAGCGTTACCTAGGAACCTAGGGACGCCTTGGAAATTTCTTTTTATACTACGGTAATCCTTCCCTGTAACACATTTTGCAGAATGTTGTTTGGAATTTCTTACTAATGCCCAGCGTGCGCATTTTGAACTTATGTAATATAAGGACTCTTAGAGATTGTGTGGTGTTTTTTTGATCGAATATGTTTATTCATAATATGCTACTGATAATTTTTGTTTTTTGTAATTTTTAGCTGTATTAACCATTTTTGTATTTATGTAAATACTATTATTATCCTGAACAAGTTTTGTAATGCTGTTGTTTGTGCATTAACATTATGTAATCTATATTATCTGACCTTTGACCCGCCCGCATTTGGCGGTTCTTTTGTGTTTTGAATGCCAATTAGTCCTCATTTCACCGTGTATTTAAACGTGTGCACATCGCACAATGTGTATTGGCCTGATGAAGACGCCGGTCCGGCGTCGAAACGCGTAGCCTCTTTCAATAAACATTAATTATCATCTCTTGCCCTGACATCTTTTATAGCAGCGCCGTTGGTCCCTTTTTTTCCTCAATTATTGATCCACTTTGACAGCAAAATTATTTTTGCGTGTGTACGGACCTGGCAGCAGCTTTCTGGCTTTTGAGATACTTAACGGTATCCACTACCCAAGGTGAGCGATTTTCTTACAGTAGATTGCTCTTTGTACTCCCTCGCGTTTATTGCACTATGTGGCGCCGTGTATCTCTTTTTCTTCTCCCTTAGTTATCTCAAAGGAGGAGGACAAAACCCCATTCACCATGACAGATGCGGAAGGAGTGGCATACATTGAAAATATAGCATCTATGAAGGGGATAGGAAAGTTAAAGGACAACAGTACTCTTTTCATATAAACCCAATCAATTCTATCTAATGCTTTCTCAGCGTCGGTGCTGAGAAGAACCATAGGGAGTTTGTGTTTACGTGAGTAGTGTAGAATGTGAAGGACTCTGAGAGAATTATCTTTACCTTCTCTATTTTTGAGAAAACCCACTTGATCTGGTGAAATAATGTCAGGAAGAATATGTTTAAGTCTGGTTGCCAATAGTTTTGCAATAAGTTTTAAATCTGCATTAAGGAGAGAAATAGGTCTATAATTGGAGCAAGAGGACAAGTCTTTACCCTCCTTAGGAATAAGAGTGATGTGAGCATGAGTGATATCTGAGGAAAGTGGGTGTCCCAGTAGAGAGAGGTTCGCCAATGATAACAATCGAGGCAGCAATATATCCCTAAATGAGGAGTAATATATAACAGGCAGGCCGTCTGGACCAGGGCATTTACCAGGAGGAGTTTGTCTCAGGGCAGTTTCTAGTTCCGTCATAGTGAATGGCTGAACCAACTGCTCACTTTGAGAAGGAGAAATCTGCGAAAGAGACAAGCATTCTAAAAATTTAGAAATAAGCGAGAGTCTATCAGTCGTAGGGGAGGAGGGACCATCCGTTTTTAAATTGTAAAGATTGTTATAATAAGAACGAAATTGCTCAGCTATAGAAGTTGAGGAATAGACATAAGCACCCGTCGTGTCTTTCAGCATATGTACATAGTTAAGAGTATGTCTTTGTTTAAACCTTTTAGACATAAATTTAGAAGCTTTATTACCATGTGCATAAAATGTATGTCTAGAATGCATAAAGGACTTGGCTGAGGACAAGTTCAATTTATTTAACAATTGAGTTCTCAAGGAAGTCAACTCCTGAGTATGCTGCAGAGCGACAGATGCTTTGTTCAGTCTCTCTACATTCTGGATTTTAATTAAAAGTTCATCAACACATTTGGTCGTTCTTTCTGTAGATGGGAACAGTAGCTAATAAAGTGGCCACGGATAACCGCCTTATGAGCGTCTCAGACCGTTTCAGGGGAAACTCCCGGGGTCTCATTAGTTTGAAAATAGTCAGCTAACTTAGATCTAAAATGTTCCTTAACAGCCGACGAGCTTAGTATAGAATCATTTAGCCTCCAGGTAGATGAACGTTTGTGCCTGTTTGGGAAATTTAAAGTTAGAAAAATGGGAGCATGATCGGAGTGTAATTGCGAACCTATCTCTACTTGGGAGCAGTGTTTAAGAGAAGATTTCGAGAGGAAAAAATAGTCTAACCTGTGATAGGAAGAGTGTACGGACGAGTAATAGGTGTAATCCAGCTGAGTCGGGTTTAGGCATCTCCAAACATCTATCAAACCATAAGATATTAATAAAGATTTAAATCTACATAATGCTTTAACCGATAAAGTAGACTTCTTGGAGGAGGAATCAACCAAAGGATCAATAGTTGGATTGAAATCTCCGCCAATAAGAACCATACCCTCTGAAAATGAATCTAAGAGAGCAAACGTGATCAGCCAGTCAATTTGACCAGTGTTTGGGGCGTAGAGGTTCGCAAAGGTGAACGTCTGCTCCCCTACAGTGCCTCTCAAGAATAAGTATCTGCCTTCTACATCTTGAAGATGAGATAAGTATTTAAAGGGATAGTTACGGCGGAAGCCTATGCTCACTCCTCTAGAGGCTGAGTGTGGAAGTCCACAATGATGCCAGACAGGGAAATGTGAGAAGGAAAAATTAGGGAAGTGGTTATTTTTATAATGGGTTTCCTGCAACATTATGACATCGCAGGAGGCTTTTTTGAGAAAGGAAAAAATGTGACATCTCTTAGAGGGGGAGTTAAATCCTATGACATTATAAGAAACTACCTTTAAGGACAACATGTTAAATTATTACCAGAAAATCCAACAGAGCAGAAGTACACATGTATCAATAGTAAAAACCTGTCGAAGGAATTTGACAGTTAACATTTCAACCAGTAACAATAGAATAGACCATATTATATCATATGCTCGTATGGAACGTGCATCCAGGTCTATAAATGTAACAGTATGCATATCAGTAACATCTGTAAAAAAGCAATTGTAAGTAGAACATTGGAGTGTAGGGGGGGTAATAGCCATTAAAGATTCCGAACCCACAGGTTGAGGACTCCACAATGGCATTATGAAGACAGTTGAATAGAGTAACTAGTAAAAGTAGTAAGAAATGAGAATATAAGGTTATAGCAAAATAACATCATATTATGGCAAGTGGGTGAAAGAAATAAATTCTTCATATAGAGCATGCTCTTATAAAATCGACTGATAAGGGCATATCCGATTCAGGATTGAAAAGGAGCAAGAAAAAACACATAGATCAGTCATTATCATCCACCAATCTCCTCGGAGTCATACGACCTGACTTTTTTCTATGCCTCGATGTTTTGAAGGCCGGATTCTGTTTCCACGGAGTAGTCTGAGTGACTGGCGGGAGAGAGGCAAGATCCGTAACGAGGTCCCAATCTTCAATTTGTAATGGACCTATCCCCAGGTAATCATAGACTTCGGAGAGATCACCCACTGATGAGATGGTAAATCTGTGGCCCTCGACCGAGAAAGATAGTCCAAAAGGAAAGGTCCACCGATATAGAATTTTCCGTGCTTGAAGGAGATCAGTAAGTGGTTTAAGCTTCCGCCGCTTCTGAAGAGTAACCGCAGCTAAATCCTGGTAAATGGAGATCGCTGTGCCTTTAAATAGGAACGGTGCGGCTTCCCGGGATTTAAAAAGTATTTTATCTTTCACTTTGAAGTTGAGATATTTGCATATTATATCTCTAGGTTGATCATTCCCTTTAGGCTTCGGGCGTAGTGCTCTGTGAGCTCTTTCAATAACTATTTCTTCGTCTGAAAAAATTTCACCTAAGATAGAGCGGGATATAGATAAAATGGTATCTGGGATCTCTGCGGGCAACACCGATTCAGGTATGCCACAAAAGCGTAAGTTATTTCGGCGGCTCCGATTTTCCTGATATTCTAGAGATCTAAAGATGGTGTTGAATGTGAGTTGGCAGGAGGAAAAGCTTTGCACAGTTGCTGCATTAAAATCTAAAATGGCCGCTTGATTATTCTCCAGGGTCTCTACCCTGTGGCCAATTTGTTTTATATCCTGTTTTATCTCAGCAATATCCTTTATAGCCGGCTCTAAAGTTCTGGTAAGTACCTGGGTAATGAAGTGTCTAGTCAGTGGCAGTTCATCAGCAGCCGAGGTGTCAGCAGCTTCTCCCTCCACATCCGAGGCGTCTGCACTCACGTCTTCCTGTTGTCTGTCAGAGGACGGCGCCATCTTGGGACATCTCGGCGGGAGAGAAGCGCTCTTTTTTTCAAAGTATTTCTCCACTTTTGCTTGTGAGGGAGTCGGAGCAGTGGTCTCCGGTGTTTCCCTCACCTTACTGCCTCTATACTTCACCATTGTGAAGTTTATGCCGCTAATATAGGCTTCTGTGGGTCTCTGGATGTACGGAGCTCAGCGATACACGTCCATGCAGTCTCAGTGCTAGCTCTGCCCCCCGGCCATGCCCTTTTTTGACTCGTAAGTCTTAGGAATTCGTTCTTGTTTGCTTTCGCTACTGCTCGCCGCTACACTGCTTAGGAACGCCTTCTGTTACGCTTTAGCCCCTCCTTAAGGCCATGCCCTTTTTGCTCTTTTTTGACTCGTAAGTACTAGGAACTCGTTCTTGTTTGCTTTTGCTTCTACTTGCGGCTACACTTCTTAGGAACTCCTTCAGTGACGCTTTCGCCCCTTCCTAAGGCCCTTTTTGACTCGTAAGTCTTAGGATCTCGTTTTTGCTTGCGTTCGCTCCTGCTTGCAGCTACACTCCTTAGGAACTGCTTCTGTGATGTTTCCGCCCCTTTCTAAGGCCATGCCCTTTTTTTACTCCTAAATCTTAGGAACTCGTTCTTGTTTTATTTCGCTTCTGCTCACGGCTACACTGTTTGTGACGCTTTCGCCCCTTCCTAAGGCCATTTTTGACGCGTAAGTCTTAGGAACTTGCTCTTGTTTGCTTTTGGTTCTGCTCACGGATACTCTGCTTAGGAACTCCTTCTGTGACTCTTTCGCTTCTTCCTAAGGCCATGCCCTCTTTGCTCTTTTTTGACTCATGATTCTAAGGAACTTGTTCTTGTTTGCTTTCGCTTCTGCTTGTCGCTACACTTCTTAGGAACTCCTTCTTAGATGCTTTCGCCACTTCCTAAGACCCTTTTTTGACTCAAAAGTCTTAAGAACTCGTTCTTATTTGCTTTCGCTTCAGCTCACGGGTGCACTGCTTTTGAACTCTTTCTGTGACTCTTTCGCACCTTCCTAAGGCCCGTTTTTGATTCGTAAGTCTTAGGAACTCGTTCTTGTTTGCTTACACTTCTGCTTGCAGCTACACTGCTTAGGAACTCCTTCAGTGATGCTTTCACTCCTTCCTAAGGCCATTTTTGTACTCGAAAGTCTTATGAACTTGTTCTTTTTTGCGTTCCCTTTTTGCACTTTTTTGCCTCATAAGTGTTAGGAACTCGTTCTTGTTTGCTTTGACTTCTGCTTGCAGCTACACTGCTTTGGAACTCCTTATGTGATGCTTTTGCCCCTTCCTAAGGCCCTTATTTGACTCGTAAGTCTTAGAAACTCGTTCACATTTGGTTTAGTTTCTTTTTCAAAATACATTTTTATAAAAAAAAATCAAAAAATAATAAGAAAATGCAAATAATGCAAAAAATAAAGAAAATGGTTCCAGAATGACATATGAGTTACAGAGTGACATATTTCACACATAGAAGTAATACAATCTGACAGTAGATAACACTCATAGTTCCTAAGCTGTAGAAAATAAAGGTACAGTATATATTCCGGGCCCATACAATGAGTCCAATCATAACCGACATAATGTTATTCCAGAGAAAAGAAAGAAAATAAATTTCAACAACAAAAAGAAACATGTCTACCAAATATGTACCCGATATTTCGACCATAAATGTAATATCCTGCTGTTATACTTATATTGAAACCCATCCTATACATCGTATTACTGAGATCACAGTCATATGGTCCCCCTCCTTATACTCTTAAAGAATATACAATAGTTACAAGAGACTATCCAACGATGGTTGCGACAACCCCCTTTGAATTAGTGAGGCCCTATATCGGGTCCAGGGTTCCCAGGAAGAACTAAGTTTAGACAAGGTATTAGATCGAAGAGCATACATACGTTCCATCACAAAGTTGTTTTCCACAAGATTTATAAGCTCAGAAATAGAAATTATAACATTCAGCTTCCAAGCCCTAGCCGTGCTGCGAGAATGATATGACTGGTCACTACTTGGAAATATTTTGGGATCCCCTCCATATTTAGGAAGCAGAGTGCCATTGCAGGCTCAGGAGAGATAACACAAGATGAGATAGTAGAAGCAAGGCTAAATACCTTAGACCAAAAGGAGAAAATACCCAGGCAATGCCACCACATATGTATATAAGAACCTTTACACCCGCATCCCCTCCACAACACCTCCGAGTAACCTGAGCTAGACATTACAATTTGTCATGGGTTCAAACACCACCTCAAAGATAATTTATGAGAAGCTTCCCAATATTGAGTTCCCTTAGATACCTTCCTTGTCCACGCAAAAGCTCAACCCCAATCCTCCAAGGAGAAAGAGGACTGCAAATCCCTCTCCCAATTCGTACAATACGGTGGCTTGCTAAGGGAGACCCAGGAACCCAAATCTCCATGGAAACCAGGGATGCCTTTCATCTTACACTTAGAGTCGAATAGAAAGCTATTGGCAAATGAGGGAAACATAGGTGTTATGGTGTCAATAGAGGTGAATAGATGTCGTATACGTAAATATTTGTAAAAATCCTTATTTGGGATTGAGTATTGGCTAGAGATTGCCGAGAATAATTTTAAAGTTTGACCAGTAAATAGCATATGGTCGAGGGAGAGCCCCCAGATATCCAGTTATTCAGCCTAATATCTGGCAATTCCGATACCAAATATCGCATAGGCAACTTTTTTAACTGGATCAAAGCAGTTATAAGAAGTTGAGTAACATAACTGCGCCATATTTGCATGGAAGATTTAACACTAGGCGACATCATAGGAGAGTTAGTGGGTACAGCGCACGAGGTCACACCAAACAATGACTGCAATGGACGATCAACCATATTTTGCTCAATCTGTATCCATCATTTGGTAACTCCAGGTATGCTTCAGGATCTCAATTGATTCAACACAGAAGCCCAATAATATTTTTGGATATCCGGCAGCCCCATACCGCCATGTCTCCAAGGTCTGAACAAGGTATGCATCCTTACTCTCTGCTTTTTCCAAGACCATATGAAAACATTAACCAGGCGTTAGAGGCTTTTCAAAAACAATCTAGGGAGGGGGATTATGACTGTCCGGAATAAATATAATATAATGGGTAGAACCATCATCTTGATTATGGCAATTCTGTCTGCCGATGAGATAAAGGCATGTGAATACAATTTGAAAGTCTGAGGGATGCTTTGTAGTAATGGGGTAAAGTTATGTTTGAAAAGGAGATGAGAGGAGTTAGTGAGAAATATACCCAAATACATGATTTTATGCGTGTTCCACGTAAAGGGAAACAGCCGACCTATAGTGGACTGTACACCTGAAGGGACACCCACACCCAGCAACTGGGACTTCGCACAATTTACTCTGTAATAGGACATAGTACTAAAAACGTCTAGAGTGGATAGTACTTTTGCAAGGGAGGTCAAAGGGTCCGATAATGAAAGAATCACATCATCCGCATAGAGGCCAATTTTATGTTGTGAATTACCTATCTGAATACCATGAATTAATGGCTTGTTCCGTATAGACATAGCCAGTGACTCCATAACCAAGGCAAAAATGAAGGGTGACAATGGGCAACCTTGTCGGGTGCCATTGTGATCAAGAACGAAGTAGACAAAAAACCAGAGGCCATAACCTTCGCAGATGGAGAAGAATACAATGCCATGATTGCCGTTTTTAAAACCTGTAAACCCAAATTTATCTAGAACAGCATCCAAGTACATCCAGTTGACCCTACCAAATGCCTTCTCCGCATCCAGAGCAAGGAGCACTGAAGGCACTTGATGGGCCCTAGCCCAATGTACCAGCTTAGTAAAAAGTCTAGTACCATCCGGTGCCTTCTACCCAGGACAAACCCCACTTAGTCAGGATGAATCAGATCTGGTAGCAGTGTGACTAACCTATTGGATATTAACTTAGCATATAACTTAATATCGGTGTTCGGTAATGAAATCGGCCTAAAAATAGCAGGGTTGTCAGGTGTTTTAACTGGTTTAGGGATGGTGATTACCGTTGTAACCAACATTTCAGCAGAGAGAGCGAACCTGCTACCGCTGCCTTATTATATACCTGAACCAGAGTAGGGGATAACATCTCCACATATTTTTAATAATAAAATGCAGGGAACATATCCGGCCCTGGCGCCTTTCCTATTTTCAGCCCCGCTATGGCCTTATATGATGTGCTGGCCAGCTTTGTATACATTTTAACCCTTTGCCTGTTGTACGTCTTCTATTTAAACTATAATAATAAAAGTTATATTTTATTTTTCACCTATTACGCCTAGTGGTTGGGAAGTTGGGACTTTTTGTGCTCAGGCATAGTAGTTGTTCCGCTATGGCCTTAGTCACCTCTGCGACCATGAAAGGAGTTACATAGTTACATATTTACATAGTACAGTTGAAAAAAGACACATGTCCATCAAGTTCAACCAAGGGATGGGAAAAGGGGAGGTAAAAATTTCTACACATAGGAGCTAATATATTTTTGTTCTAGGAAATTATCTAAGCCTTTTTTAAAGCCATTTACTGTCCCTGCTGTGACCAGCTCCTGTGGTAGACTATTCGATAGATTCACAGTTCTTACAGTAAAGAAGGCTTGTCGCCTCTGCAGGTTGAACCTTTTTTTCTCCAGACGGAGGGAGTGCCCCCTTGATTTTTTTAGGGGATTTTACATGGAACAGGATTTCACCATATTTTTTGTATGTGCCATTAATATATTTATGTAAATTAATCATGTCCCCCCTTAGTCGTCTTTTTTCAAGGCTAAATAGGTTTAATTCTTTTAATCTTTCCTCATAACTTAGATTCTCCATGCCCCTTATTAACTTCATTGCTCTTCTCTGTATTTTTTCCAACTCCAGGGCATCCTTTCTATGAACTGGAGCCCAGAAGTGAACTGCATATTCTAAATGAGGCCTCACTAATGCTTTGTACAGTGGCAATATTACATCCCTGTCCAGCGAGTCCATGCCTCTTTTAATACACAACAATATCTTGCTGGCCTTTGAAGCAGCTAATTGGCACTGCATGCTGTTATTTAGTTTATGATTTACAAGTACACCCAGATCCTTCTCAACAAGTGAATCCGCCAGTGTAGCTCCCCCTAGGACACATGATGCATGCAGGTTGTTGGTACCCAGATGCATAACTTTACATTTATCTACATTAAACTTCATCTGCCAAGTGGATGCCCAAACACTTAGTTTGTTTAAATCTGCCTGCAATTCACGAACATCTTCCATAGACTGAACTATATTACATAGCTTGGTGTCATCTGCAAAAATAGAAATAGTGCTATTAATCCCATCCTCTATATCATTAATAAATAAGTTGAATAATAGTGGTCCCAGCACTGAACCCTGGGGTACACCACTTATTACCGGGGACCATTCAGAGTAGGAATCATTGACCACAACTCTCTGGATACGGTCCTTGAGCCAATTCTCAATCCAATTACAAACTATATTTTCTAAACCTATAGTCCTTAACCCCTTCCCGCTCCTTGACGTACTATTACGTCATGGCAGCTGTATCGTTCGTGCTCCATGACCTAATAGTACGTCTCGGGAGTAACGGCCGTTTCGGCCGTCCTTCCGACACATACAGGAGCTGTGACAGCTGCTGTCTTGTTCAGCAGCTGTCACAGCTCCTACAGCGGGGACCGATCGCTGTGTCCCCACTGATTAACCCCTTAAAAGCCGCGTTCTATAGAGATCACGGCTTTTTAGGGGTTAAGCTGCCATCGCCGGCCTGCTACACGATAGCGGCCGGCGATGGTGACTATGGCAACCGTACACCAAACAATGGCGTCCGGCTATGCCATAGACGGAAGCCTAGTGGGTCCTGACAACGTCAGGACCCACTATGCTTGCTGTCAGTGACTAGCTGACAGTTCTAATACACTGCACTACGCATGTAGTGCACTGTATTAGAATAGCGATCAGGGCCTCCTGCCCTCAAGTCCCCTAGTGGGACAAAGTAATACAGTAAAAAAAAAGTTAAAAAAATATGTGTAAAAATAAGAAAATAAACGTTTTAAAAGTATTAAAAGTAAAAATCCCCCTTTTTCCCTTATCAGTCATTTATTATTAATAAAAATATATAAACAAACAAATAAACTATGCATAATTGGTATCGCTGCGTCCGTAACGGCCTGAACTACAAAATTATTTCGTTATTTATCCCGCACGGTGAACGCCGTAAAAGAAAATAATAATAAACCGTACCACAATCACAATTGTTTGGTCACTTCACCTCCCAAAAAATGGAATAAAAAAAGAGATCAAAAAGTCGCATGTACCGAAAAATGGTCCTGATCGAAACTACAGTTCGTTACGCAAAAAAATAAGTCCTCGCACGGCTTTATTGATTGAAAAATAAAAAAGTTCTGGCTCTTAGAATAACGTAACACAAAAAGTGAATGATTTTTTACAAAACGTATTTTATTGTGCAAACGCCATAAGACATAAAAAACGATAAACATCTGGTATCGCCGTAATCGTATCGCCCCGCAGAATAAAGTGAATGTGTCATTTATAGCGCACGGTGAACGCTGTAAAAAAATAGAATAAAAAAACAATAGTAGAATTGCTGTTTTTTAGTCACCGCGCCACCTAAAAATAGAATAAAAACGGATCAAAAAGCCGCATGCACCCCAAGAAAACTGTAATGGATTCCTCAATGGGTCTAGTTTCCAAATTGGGGTAACTTTTGGGGGGTTTCCAATGTTTTGGCACCACAAGACTTCTTCAAACCGGACATGGTGCCTAATATAAAAGAGACCTCAAAATCCACTAGGTGCTCCTTTCCTTCGGAGGCCGGTGCTTCAGTCCATTACCGCCCGAGGACCACATGTTGGATATTTCTCTAAACTGCAGAATCTGGGCAATACGTATTAAGTTGCGTTTCTCTATTAAATCCAGTTGTGTTGTAAAAAAAAATGGAATAAAGAGGATTTTCTGACAAAAAAAATATTTAAACTTCACCTCTACTTTGCTCTAAATTTCTGTGAAACACCTAAAGGGTTCATAACCTTTCTACATGCTGTTGTGAATACTTTGAGGGGTCTAGTTTCTAAAATGGGGTGTTTGATAGGGGTTTCTAATATATGGGCCCCTCAAAGCAACTTCAGAACTGAACTGTAACCTAAAAAAATAAATAAATGAGGC
The DNA here is from genome assembly GCF_050947455.1 of Rhinoderma darwinii. Classification (NCBI taxonomy): domain Eukaryota; kingdom Metazoa; phylum Chordata; class Amphibia; order Anura; family Rhinodermatidae; genus Rhinoderma; species Rhinoderma darwinii. Next base: position 264,761,139 of record NC_134687.1, read on the forward strand.
AATACTTTGCTTCTTACATTACACTGATAATGAGCTGTGCCCACCCCGAGATGACCCCAGTTTTGACCGTTTGTATAAACGGAGACCCCTATTAGACCGTTTCAGAGCCCGGTTTTCCAACGCATACACCCCCGAGAAGTGTCTTTCTATTGATGAGTCCCTGGTACATTTTAAAGGGAGGGTTCAATTCCGCGAGTACCTGCCGGGTAAGAGGGCAAGGTATGACGTGATACCTACAGATTTAGGATATATGAAGGAAAGGCCACCCCCAAACCAGACTGCATCCTGGACTACAATAGGTACATGGGAGGGATGGACTTGTCAGATCAAATCCTGAAGCCCTACATCGCCATGCGGTGTGGTATAAGAAGCTGGCCGGGCACATCATACAGATGGCATTGTACATTGCGTACGTGCTACATCGATGTGCAGGCCAGACGGGAACTTTCCTGGAATTTCAAGAGGTGATTATCAAGAACCTAATCTTTAGGGACCAAGAAGGGGGGGCACCCAGTACTTCTGGAAGCGAGGCCACACGCATCGTACCAGGGCGGCAACACTTTCCAGGAGAAGTTCCCCAAACTGGCAAGAAGGGAAAAAGTCAAAAGAGGTGCAAAGTCTGCTATAGGGGATGACACAATATATCAATGTGACACGTGTCCCGAATAACCAGAGCTCTGTATGAAAGTGTTTTAAAATTTATCATACATCCCTTGGTTTATAATTTACCCCAATTTTACTTACCCTGATGCACTCCGCACAGCTTATCCCCCCTCGTCTTTCCCTTCTGAGCCCTGCTATGTGCCCGGGCAGCTGATAACAGCCACATGTAGGGTATTGCAATACCCGGGAGAACCCACATTACAGTTTATGGGGTGTAGGTCTCCGGTCAAAATGCTCACTACACCTCTAGGTGAATGCCTTCAGGGTGTAGTTTTTAAAACGGGGTCACATCTTGGGGGTTTCACCTGTTCTGGTACCTCAGGGACTTCTGCATACATGACTTCGCACTAGAAAATCCCCAGTAGGCCAAATGGTGGTCCTTTCCTTCTGAGCCCTCCCTTGGGCCCAAACGGCAGTTTATCACCACAAATGGGGTATTGCCGCACTCAGGACAAATTGGGAAACAAAATTGAGTATTTTATTTCTTGTGAAAATAAGAATTTTTGCGCTAAAATGACATATTATTGGAAAAAATAAATATTTTTTTCATTCCCAGCCCAATTCAAATAAGTTCTGTGAAGAAACTATGGTGTGTAAATGGTCACATTACCCATAAATGAATTCCTTGAGGGGTGTAGTTTCCAAAATGGGGTCACTTCTGGTGGGTTTCCATTGCTTTGATACCTCTGGGGCTCTGCAAATGCGACATGGCACCCGAAAACCAAACCAGCAAAATCTGCACTCCAAAGAACACACAGCGCTCCTTCCCTTCTGAGGCCTCCCATGAGCCCAAACGGCAGTTTATCACCACATATGGGATATTGCTGCACTCAGGAGAAATTGGGCAACAAAATGGAGTATTTTATTCCCTGTGAAAATAATAAATTTTGATAAAAAATTACATCTTATTGGAAAAAAATTATTTTTTTTTAATGTTACAGCCCAATTGAAATAGGTGCTGTGAAAAAACTGTGCAGTCAAAATGCTAACAACAACCATAAATTAATTCCTTGAGGGGTGTAGTTTCCAAAATGGGGTCACTTCTGGCGGGTTTCCATTGCTTTGATACCTCTGAGGCTCTGCAAATGCGACATGGCACCCGAAAACCAATCCAGCAAAATCTGGACTCCAACAAACACATAGCGCTCCTTTCCTTCTGAACCCTCCCATGAGCCCAAACGGCAGTTTACCACCACAAATGGGGTATTGCCGCACTAAGGACAAATTGGGCAACAAAATGGGGTATTTTGTTCCCTGTGAAAATAAGAAATTTTGATCACAAATGACATTTTATTGGAAAAAATGACATTTTTTTCATTTCACAGCCTAATTCAAATACGTGCTGTGAAAAAACTGTGCAGTCAAAATGGTAACCACAACCATAAATGAATTCCTTGAGGGGTGTAGTTTCCAAAATGGGGTCAGTTTTGAGGGATTCCCACTGTTTTGGCACCTCAACACCTTTTCAAACCTGGCATGCTGCCTAAAATATATTCTAATAAAAAAAGAGGACTCAAAATGCACTAGGTGCTTCCTTGCTTCTAGGGCTTGTGTTTTATTCCATGAGCACACTAGAGCCACATGTGGGACATTTCTAAAAACTGCAGAATCTGGACAATACATATTTAGTAGTGTCTCTCTGGTAAAACCTTCTGTGTTACAGAAAAAAAATGAATAAAATTGAAATTCAGCAAGAAAAATGAAATTTGCAAATTTCACCTCCACATTGATTTAATTCCTGTAAAATGCCTGAAGGGTTAAAAAACTTTCTAAATGCTGTTTTGAATACTTTGAGGGGTCTAAGTTTTAAAATGGGGTGTTTTATCAGGGTTTGTAATACATAGGCCCCTCAAAGCCACTTCAGAACTCAAAAGGTACCTTAAAAAAAAGGCTTTTGAAAATTTCTTAAAAATATGAGAAATTGCTGTTTATGTTCTAAGCCTTGAAACGTCCAAGAAAAATAAAAGAATGTTCAAAAAACGATGCCAATCCAAAGTAGACATATGGGAAATGTGAACTAGTAACTATTTTGGGTGGTATAACCGTCTGTTTTACAAGCAGATGCATTTAAATTCTGAAAAATGCTATTTTTTCAAAATTTTCTATACATTTTGCAATTTTTCACCAATAAACACTGAATATATCGACCAAATTTTACCACGAACATGAAGCCCAATGTATCACGAGAAAACAATCTCAGAATCGCTTGGGTAGGTTTAAGCATTCCGAAGTTATTACCACATAAAGTGAAATATGTCAGATTTGAAAAATGGGCTCTGAGCCTTAAAGAGGCTCTGTCACCAGATTTTGCAACCCCTATCTGCTATTGCAGCAGATCGGCGCTGCAATGTAGATTACAGTAACGTTTTTATTTTTAAAAAACGAGCATTTTTGGCCAAGTTATGACCATTTTCGTATTTATGCAAATGAGGCTTGCAAAAGTACAACTGGGCGTGTTGAAAAGTAAAAGTACAACTGGGCGTGTATTATGTATGTTACATCTGGGCGTGTTTACTTCTTTTACTAGCTGGGCGTTCTGATGAGAAGTATCATCCACTTCTCTTCAGAACGCCCAGCTTCTGGCAGTGCAGATCTGTGACGTCACTCACAGGTCCTGCATCGTGTCGGCACCAGAGGCTACAGTTGATTCTGCAGCAGCATCAGCATTTGTAGGTAAGTAGCTACATCGACTTACCTGCAAACGCCGATGCTGCTGCAGAATCATCTGGTGCCGATGTGTCCTCGCTCGTCTGACACGATGCAGGACCTGTGAGTGACGACACAGCGTGATCTCTGGAGAACACGGCTGTGTCTGCACTGCCAGAAGCTGGGCGTTGTGAAGAGAAGTGGATGACACTTCTATACACAACGCCCAGCTAGTAAAAGTAGTAAACACGCCCCGATGTACATACACAATACACGCCCAGTTGTACTTTTACTTTTCAACATGCCCAGTTGTACTTTTGCAAGCCTCATTTGCATAAATACGAAAATGGTCATAACTTGGCCAAAAATGCTCGTTTTTTTAAAATAAAAACGTTACTGTAATCTACATTGCAGCGCCTATCTGCTGCAATAGCAGATAGGGGTTGCAAAATCTGGTGACAGAGCCTCTTTAAGGCCAAAACTAGGCTGCGTCCTTAAGGGATTAATTTACCCATTAGGCGTCTATGGGGGACAGTGTCAAATGCCTTTTGCAAAGTCCAAAAACACTAAATCCACAGCGGCCCCTCTGTCTAGGCTTCTGATTACCTCTTCATAAAAACAGATTAGGTTAGTTTGACAACTTCTGTCCTTAGTAAAACCGTGCTGGCTGTCACTTATAATACTATTTTTTGTCACATAATCCTGTATATAGTCCCTCAATAGCCCCTCAAACATTTTCCCCACGATGGATGTTAAGCTTACTGGTCTATAATTACCCGGGGAAGACCTAGAGCCCTTTTTGAAAATAGGCACCACATTTGCCCTGCGACAGTCCCTTGGCACTATACCAGTCACTAGAGAGTCTCTGAATATTATGAAAAGGGGTACAGAAATAACTGAACTAAGCTCTTTAAGAATTCTAGGGTGTAACCCATCTGGTCCCGGGGCCTTGTGCACATTTATTTTATTTTATTTAGCTTGGACCATATCTACATTCATCCAATTCAGTATATCAACTGATATATTAACAGCACTGGCACCGGCTACATCAGCTGCTCTTTCTTCAGTTGTATATACAAAGCTAAAGAACCCACTTAGTAACTCTGCCATTTATTGATCCCCTGTGACCAACTCCCCATTACCATTATCTAGGGGTCCTACATGTTCAGACCTTGGCTTTTTAGCATTTATATACTTGAAGAATTTTTGGGGATTTGTTTTACTATCCTTGGCCACCTGCCTTTCATTTTGTATTTTTGCTAATTTTATTAAATTTTTACAGATTTTATTAAGCTCTTTATATTTCTACAAAGGCTGCAGATGTACCCTCAGATTTATATTTTTTAAATGCCCTTTTTTTGTCATGTATTGCCCCTTTCACAGAAGGTGTAAGCTATGTGGGATTTAATTTTAGTTGTTTATACTTGTTACCTATAGGAATAAATTTTGCACTATAATAACCCAAAGTAGATTTGAAAATCTCCCATTTATCATTTTTCCCATTATTTGACATTAGTTCTTCCCAGTCTATATCCTGAATTGCAGCCTTCATCCTGGGGAAATTGGCCTTCTTAAAATTAAATGTTTTTGCCCTCCCAGCCTGCGTTTGTTTTTTACAGTATAGGTAAAATGTAACTATATTGTGATCACTGTTACCGAGGTTTTCACGAACATTGAACTGTTACCGAGGTTTTCACGAACATTGACATTCCCAACAAGCTCTGCATTATTAGAAATGACCAGATCCAACAGATCCAATATCATACTGACAGTTAAGGAATATTCCGGAATATGTGGCTGCCGTTTACAGCGGGTATCGCAGGATATGTGTCTCAGGTCGCTAGGGAGATCGAGCGCTAACGCTCGGAAGCCAGGAGACAGGTTGGCGTCTCTGGTTGCTAAGGACATGGGTTACCGACTCTAACACAGTTTCAGGTGTCCAATGATGGTTTCAGTGACCTAATTGAGGCCCATAGGTTTGAGGGTATCTAGTTTGTAGATCCAAAAGATCTCCCTTTTACATAAATCTCAAAACTGTTACTGAGGGAGGGGTCTATTTGTTCAATTGGTGTAATCAAAAACAATAAAAATCTCCCTTATGTTCGGTAGTGCAATGACATGATATGCTGTGCTGCATAAATTGTTTCATACAGTTTGACCTATGTTTGTTGAGGCGACAGTGTAGGGGTTGTATTGTTCTACCTACATACTGTTTTATACAGATGCAGCTAATTAGATAAATAACATTCGATGATTTACAGTTGAGGCGATGTTTGATGGGGAAGGAGGTTCCTTTGGAATTTAATTTGAAATTGGTAAGTTGGTGGGTAATGGTGTTGCAACAAAGGCATTTTTTTACCCCACATTTGTAGCTCTCCAATGCTCCAATTTTATTCTCAGAGGGTTTATGTTTATTCCAGTGTCATACTCTGCTGGGTGCCAGTATGTTTTTTAGTGTGGGGGCACGTTTGAAGGTTATTGTGGGTTTGTGAGGTACAATTGATTTAAGATATGGATCCAATTCAAGAATATGCCAGTGTCTCTTCAAGCTCTCACAGATTTTTTCATGTGCTATGTTGTAGGTGGTAATGAAATTGAGATTATTAGCAGTTGGCATTGCAGTCTGAGTCAGATTTTTTAGGAGCTAAACAAGCTTCTTGGGATAGTTGGGAAGTTTTTTGAAAGCTTCTTCTAGTAGTTGCTTGGGGTAGCCTTTTTCGCAGAATCGGGATTTTAGAATTCTTGACTGTGTGACAAAATCTTTGTCCAGGGTGCAATTTTTTCGGATTCTTTTATATTGGATAAATATTATGTTCTTTATACATTTCAAAAAATTTCCACTTTTGTAATCCAAATAGCTATTCGTATCTACTTTTTTGAAGAAGGTTTTTGTTGTTAAATGTTGATTAGTAAATGAAATAACAAGATCCAGATATTCAATGGCTGTATCACTCAAATTGCTGGTGAAAGTGAGGCCCAGAAAATTGACTTTATGTCTGTCAGACACATGCGTAAGTTAAGTTTGATGTTGTAATCATTGATATTTAATTCCTGCATGAACCTTGAAATTGTAACTCAGTCCCCTGCCAAATAATCAATAGATCATCGATGTAACGTAACCAGCACTGCACATGGTCCACGGCGTGGGTGCCGCCACCATGGAGAACCTGTCTCTCCCAAGCTCCAGGAAACAGGTTTGCATATGACGGCGCGCACGCCGCCCCCATTGCAGTGCCTTGTTTATGCAGATAGAACGAGTCCCTAAACACAAACAAGTTGTGAGTGAGGATGTATTCCAACAGTTCAACAATTAAGTCACATGTTTGGCTTTCCCAGTTGCCCATTCCCAGGAAGAGGCGGACCGCTGCAATTCCATCTTTGTGTCTAATACAGGTGTAGAGACACTCTACATCAGCTGTTACTAGAAGCATATCGGGTTCCAAAATGATCTCATTAATACGGGTGAGTACATCCATAGTGTATTCTATATAAGAGGGCAGGCATTCAACCATAAGTCTTAAATAATAGTCGAAAAATTTGCATATTGGCTCACATAATCCTCCAATTCCTGACACAATTGGTCTTCCGGGGGGGTTTGTTACATTTTTATGGACCTTCGGCAATAGGTAGAAGGTTGGAATCTTGGGACAAGTGACGGTTAAACCTTCACATATGTTCTTAGGAATTATCCCCTTCTCCACAGCCAATTTCAGAATTTTCCCCAATTCAGAGGAGAAAGTCCCCACTGGATTATGTGTCAGTTTGGAGTAGGTTTGTTTGTCTCTAAGTTGCCTAAAGACCTCTTTTTCATATAGAGTGATGGGCCAAATAACGATGTTGCCCCCTTTGCCCCCTTTGATTGTAGTTCTTTTAAAGCACTTCTTTGAGATGCTGTAAGATTATCATATTGCTTCTTAGTCGAGATCGTTTTAAAATCATTCATCACCAACCTCGTGAAGATCTCGACTTGTGGGCATGTGGACAAAGGGGGAAACCTTGTTGAGCGAGGTATTATTGACCGTGGGAACGTACCTTGTTCAGAATTTTGTTCCCGCAAAAGATCCTCAAGGGCTAGTAGTGTTTCTCGCTCCATATCCCTATTCAGTCCCAGATCTGCTTCGCCCCTGCTATGTCGTTTTTTAAGGATCAATTTGCGTGAAAACAGATGCAGATCTTTTAGTGCTTTAAAATAATCGAAGGGGTTACTCGGGGAGAAGGTTAATCCTTTACTTAAAATATAGTGCTGTGTGTCAGAGAGGATATGCTAAGACAAATGAATTACCTCAAGAGTATTTTTATATTTCTTCCCTCCTTGGAATGTAGATGTAGTTTTGCGTTTAGTCGCTTGTCTTTCCCTATTCCTTCTTGGGAAAGTTGATTCTTGAAAGTTCTGAGATACATCTATATTACGTCTATCTCTTATGGGCTTGTCGTTAGAGGCCAAAGAAGAAACCGAACCTGATCTTGAACGGGAGAGCGAGTGTGACCGTGGTCGTCGCCACTTATAAACTCTATTTTGCAGAAAGTCATTTGTGTCTCTCTGAAATTTAGTTGTTTTTGTGGTTACAAACATCTTGTTCCCATTTCTGAAATTCTTTATCAAGATCAGTGTTCAGTTTGTCCAATGCCTCATTAGACAGATCTTTCTTAATTTTGGTCTGAATCTCTTCAATTTCAATCTCTAATTCGACAAGAGTTTTTAATTAGCTTGGATCAACAGACCTATGTATCCCTTTGAACATTTTGTTAACAGTTCCTCCGATTTATTTTTAAAAATATCGTCTTTGTTAAGGATCTGCCAGGCACAGCGTCTGTATTCACGCCCATTGGTAATCAGCCTGCACCTGCTTCTATGTCTGTGAGACTGACTCCATCTTCCACCAATCAGGATGGCAGGCTTAGGAGTGGGAGTGACTATCACAGCCTGGCCAGACGGAGCTAGCTCCCGCCCTCTGTCTATTTATACCTGCCTTTCCTGTTCCTCCTTGCTTGTGATTCTTGTTTTGTTTCCTTGCCCTGCTGCAGCTTCTTTAACCATTTGACCCTGCTTCATATCGACCCTGGCTTACTGACTACTCTCCTGCTCTGCGTTTGGTACCTCGTACACTCCTGGTTTGACTCGGCTCGTTCACCACTCTTGTTCCTCGCGGTGTTGCCGTGGGCAACTGCCCCTTTTCCCTTGCTTCTGTGTACCTTTGTCTGTTTGTCTGTCGGGCACTTATTGAGCATAGGGACCGTCGCCCACTTGTACCCCGTCGCCTAGGACGGGTCGTTGCAAGTAGGCAGGGACTGAGTGGCGGGTAGATTAGGGCTCACTTGTCTGTTTCCTTACCCCGTCATTACAGTCTTCAATAGGGAAAGAGGGGAAGACTTGGACTCTTAGTCCTCTAGGGATAAGGCCATTTGTAAGATATTTATCTAAAAAGGCCTTATTCCACCATACTTTAGTTCTCTGCTTAAGTAGCTCTTTGAGTCTACTAATATAGTCCCTCATGTCTCTGCCACTAGTATCTAAAATAGAATTTAGATCCTCTTTAAAAACCTCGTTATTCTGCGAGAGCCAGGATAGGTCTCGCATGCGAAAATCCATAGTGGGCCTGGAGCCTACAGCTGTGGAAAGCACACAGAAAAATAGTATAGTTAGACAAAAAGTCTCACAGGACACAAAAGTATCAGGGTGGGATGCAAAGAGTCTCAACCACCCGCTACATTTATCAGAGATAAGAACTCCAAACATTGATATATATATATATATATATATATATATATATATATATATAAACTAGAGAAAAAGAGTCAGAAAATGTCAAATATTAGGAAAATAGAAAATCTTTATTGATCAAAACATGAGAATCTAAAACAAGTAAATAACTGGATCAAAGAATGAATGAACATTAATTCAAAGTTATGTACAGACAGTATATGACAGTATCTTGGCGATATATTTATTTTATTTTTCCCTTTCCATTTTAATGTTTCTTACTATGTTATCTACGTATGTCTACTTATGTCTTGTTGATATAAATAATTTATAATAATGGCTGTAAGTCACTAGTGTGGCAGCTATTTCACCAATTTTGGTGTATTTATTATTATAAATTTTTTGATGACTGTTATTATTTTATAATTACTAATATGTATATGTATATTTATCACTTCTTGTGCCTCTCCCCCTTTTTTATTTTTTATTTTCTTGGCACCGTAACTATTTATTTTTGAGTACTATGTACCGCCTTAAAAAGGCTCTGTCGCCAAATTCTCAAATCCCTATCTCCTATTGCATGTGATCGGCGCTGCAATGTAGATAACAGTAAAGTTTTTGTTTTTTTTTAAAAACTTTCATTTTTGGCCAAGTTATGAGCAATTTTATATATATGCAAATGAGCTTTGAAATGGACAACTGGGCGTTTTTTTTTTCGTATGTCCAACTGGGCGTGTATTGTGTTTTTAACTGGGCGTGTTTACTTGTTTTACTAACTGGGCGTTGTGAATAGAAGTGTATGATGCTGACGAATCAGTGACCAATCAGAATCATGCACTACTCTCCATTCATTTACACCGCAGCATCACGTTCTTACTAGAACGATGTGCAGACACATACACAAGTGTCCTGATAATGAATACACATGACCTCCAGCCTGGACGCAGTGGCGGATCCTCATATGGGTGGTTCGGGTGGCCGCCCAGGGGCCCAAGGCTCCCAGGGGGCCCATAGCTGCCCAAACCGCACACAAGTGAAAAAAAACTCTCCAGGGCTGCTGCCGGCCGCATTCTAGCGGTCATCGGTCCCACGTGTGGATGAAGAGGAGGGGGGATGTGCAGGGGGAGTCAATTGCGGCCAGGGAACAGGGGCACATCTCATCAGCTGTAAAGAGCAGACTGTCAGAGATTGGGATGGGCAGGTGCTGGAGTCTCCCTGACAGTCAGCTCCTCTGTGCTGCTGTACACTCTCCCTCCTGTCTAAACCTCCAACAGCTGCCTGATAACGGCAAAACTGAAACTAGAGGGTGAAGGACCTGAGGTGACGTCACAGTCACATGATTAAGGTCCTGGAGGCTGCCAGAGACAAGCACCGCAGAGGAAGAGACTTTGGTAAGTGTGTGTGTGTGTGTGTGTGTGTGTGTGTGTGTGTGTGTGTCATAATGTAAGTCTATATAGTGTGTGCTGTGTATATAGTGTGTGCTGTTTATATAGTCTATATAGTGTGTGCTGTGTATATAGTCTAAATAGTGTGTGCTGTGTATATAGTGTGTGCTTTGTATATAGTGTGTGCTGTGTATATAGTCTATATAATGGGTGCTGTGTTTATAGTGTCTATAATGTAAGTCTATATAGTGTGTGCGTGTAGTGTGTGTAGTTTGAATATATAGTGTGTGGTGATAGTGTGAATGGTATATAGGGTGTTTAATTTCACATTTTTTGTGTGCAAAATAATTTCCCACCCATAGAGCCCGCTGCAGTAAGTCAGATGATCAGAACCCCCCCTGCAGTATAATCTCCCCCATTAGAGCCCTCAGTAGTTATTATACTGCAGGGGGGGTCAGAGCGTTTGATTGACTGTTGAGGGTTCATAGGGGAATAACTCCTTCGCCCCCAGAGCCATAAGGGAGGATTTACACGAACGTGTAATACGTCCGCGCAACGCGCGTGCTTTTCATGCGCATTGCATGGACCTATGTCAGTCTATGGGGCAGTGCAGACTGTCAGTGATTTTTGCGCAGCGTGAGTCCGCTGCGTAAGACTCACGACATGTCCTATATTTCTACGTTTTTCGCGCATCACGCACCCATTGAAGTCAATGGGTGCGTGAAAATCACGCATGCCACACGGAGGCACCTCCGTGGGACGTACGTGATTTGCGCAACAGCAGGCAAACTATGATTGCAAACAGAAAAGCACCAGGTTCTTTTCTGTTTACAAACATACAAACAGAGTGTCATAATGATGGCGGCTGCGCAAAAGGCACGCAGCCACGCATCATATGGTGATGACATACGGAGCTGTTAAGTGCCTTTTGCGTGCGCAAAACGCACACGCTCGTGTAAATCCGCCCTAAGTGTCTTTTTTAAATTACATGTCATAGTGACATGTCAAATGTTCTAATCGGTGGGGGTCCGGGCACTGAGACCCCACCAAACGCTGAAACAAAGTGGCAGAAGCGCTCAGGTGAGTGCTGTGCCACTTTGTTTCTGATCGTCTTTCCTCTGATAGCCGAGCATGCGGTGTATGGGCACAACAGAAAGTCTATGAGTCCGTACACCGCGCCGAGGAAAGACAATCAGAAATGAAGTGGAACAGTGCTCACCCGGGCACTCTTGCTGCTTTGTTTTAGTGATCGGTGGTGGTCTCAATGCTTGGACCCCCATCGAGCACAACTTCTGAAATATCACTCTCACTATGGCACGCCAAATGTTTTTTAAAAGTTTAGTTACCCCTTGGGGACTGAATTTATTGGTTTGAGTTCATGTATGGGCCTGGGTCTTAATTTGCTTAGGGGTCTGGGGTATAAGACAATTTATGGTGTTTATTTCTGAATTTTTATGTTGCTATAGACGCTGAAAATGGCTACAGAATCAAGGGGAAAATATTTCTCATCAGGAAACTCTGCAGTCATCAGGAGAAGTCGCCATAACGGTCTGTGTCAGATGGAGAAGAAAAGAGAGTGACCCATCAGTGAAGACATCTTCTGTGAGTCATTGCATTTATCGATCTGTCACCACTCCTGACATGTCAGTTATCGGAAATCCTTGTATTCCACATAAAGTCTTTGTGTACCCAGGACTAATAGACAAATGCGTGTTACCATTCTCCTTGTCAGGAGGATGTGTCCCTACACAGTGTGATACTGTCAGCGATGGTTGGAGACTGTCAGTATGTAGGGACACAGCCCTTTGACAAGGGAAATCGTAGCACTCATTTGTCAAGGCTCACACAGAAAGATGGTGTTTAATGTAGACATGACGTGGCAGGGCGGTGGTGGAGAAGGGGGTCCCAAGCTTGTGGAACAGCCCAGGGCCCATGGTTTACTTAATCCGCCACTGCCTGGACGTCATGTGTATTCAGAATCCTGACTTATGAATCTTTTCTGTGAGGTTCCAGCAAGCCACGCGTAATCTCGCGAGATTACGAGGTAAACGAGATTTTGTTTCCCTTGCTGGAAATCTCACAGAAGTGTCAGGATTCTGAATACACATGACGTCCAGGCTGGAGGTCATGTGTATTCATTATCAGGACACTTGTGTATGTGGCTGCACATCGTTCTAATAAGAACGTAATGCTGCTGTGTAAATGAATGGAGAGGAGTGCATGATGCTGATTGGTCACTGATTTGTCAGCATCATACAATTCTATTCACAACGCCCAGTTAGTGAAACAAGTAAACACGCCCAGTTAAAAACACAATACACGCCCAGTTGGACATACGAAAAAAACACGCCCAGTTGTCTATTTAAAACCTCATTTGAATATATATATAATAGCTCATAACTTGGCCAAAAATTAACGTTTTTAAAAAAAATAAAAAATGTTACTGTTATCTACATTGCAGCGCCGATCACATGCAATAGGAGATAGGGATTTGAGAATCTGGTGACAGAGCCTCTTATCACATTTTTGTATGTATTGGTAAATTGATCACTTGGTATTTGTATATTAATTACAGTGTAATATTGTGTTTTTATTTTAGACACAAATTTTTAGATATAAAATTATATTTTTTTGGGTTATTTATGTGTATTATATACACTCTTTTTCACATTCTGCCACTCTTTATAATTTATTCACCTATAATTCTTACTTTTAGCTATTTTCATTATATCCACAAGAGGGCACTAACATACAATTTATTGAATTTGCGAGTTTAATTACAAATGTAAAACATTGACTGTATTATTTAATTAGAGGGGTTCTATAAATTTGATATACTTATGCCTTGTATTGATGCCGGGGTGCGCATGAGCTGTGATGTGGGGGGCGAGCCTCCTCCGTCGGCCGTCAACTATTGCTCTATGCGCCTTCGTTGTCTCCCTGGTGACGTGTCTTGGGATTCACGCATGCGCTGATGAGGAATGACGTCCGGCGGTGCTGTTCTCGCGTCTCCCTGCTTAATCACGCGCATGCGCCGCGATGACCGTCACTGATTGGCCAACAATAGACCACATGACCACCAGGGTTTGGGATTTAAATGAGGTTCCGATATGGAAACAATACCCCTTGAGGAAGCAACACGCGAAACGTGCGTCGGGGCACCACTTTATCCACTGGGTATTACTACGCTACTGAATATGGGTAAGCACACGGTTGCGGTCTTGTCAGGTTTCACATACAGTCACTGTACTGTTTATGCTTACCAGGTACATTATTTAAAAGCTCTTCACTTTTCTTTTTTCTTTTTTCTGTCCTGTCCTGACATATACCTACCTATATGGATATATTCCTGGGATACAATAAAAAGTGATTGCTTATGCCATATACTGTCTGTACATAACTTTGAATTAACGTTCATTCATTCTTTGATCCAGTTATTTACTTGTTTTAGATTCTCATGTTTTGATCAATAAAGGTTTTCTATTTTCCTAATATTTGACATTTTCGGACTCTTTTTCTCTAGTTTATATATATATCAATGTTTGGAGTTCTTGTCTCTGATAAATGTAGCGGGTGGTTGAGACTCTCTGCATCCCACCCTGATACTTTTGTGTCCTGTGAGACTTTTTGTCTAACTATTCTATTTTTCTGTGTGCTTTCCACAGCTGTAGGCTCCAGGCCCACTATGGATTTCCGCATGCGAGACCAATCCTGGCTCTCGCAGATTAACGAGGTTTTTAACCCCTTAAGGACGCAGCCTTGTTTTGGCCTTAAGGCTCAGAGCCCATTTTTGAAATCTGACATTTTTCACTTTATGTGGTAATAACGTCGGAATGCTTAAACTTATCCAAGCGATTCTGAGATTGTTTTCTCGTGACACATTGGGCTTTATGTTAGTGGTAAAATTTGGACGATATATTCGGTGTTTATTGGTGAAAAATGTAGGGAAAATTTATAAAAAATAGCATTTTTCAGAATTTAAATGCATCTGCTTGTAAAACAGATGGTTATACCACCCAAAATAGTTACTAGTTCACATTTCCCATATGTTTACTTTAAATTGGCATCATTTTTTGAATATTATTTTATTTTTCTTGGACGTTACAAGACTTAGAACATAAACAGCAATTTCTCTTTTTTTTAACGAAAATTTCAAAAGCCTTTTTTTTAAGGTACCTCTTCAGTTTTGAAGTGGCTTTGAGGGGCCTATGTATTAGAAACCCTGATAAAACACCCCATTTTAAAAACTAGACCCCTCAAAGTATTCAAAACAGCATTTAGAAAGTTTTTTAACCCTTCAGGCATTTCACAGGAATGAAAGCAAAGTGGAGGTGAAATTTGCAAATGTAATTTTTCTTGCTGAATTTCAATTTTATTAATTTTTTTTTGTGTAACACGGAAGGTTTTACCAGAGAAACACTACTAAATATGTATTGTCCAGATTCTGCAGTTTTTAGAAATGTCCCACATGTGGCTCTAGTGCGCTCGTGGACTAAAACACAAGCCCCAGAAGCAAAGAAGCACCTAGTGCATTTTGAGGCCTCTTTTTTATTAGAATATATTTTAGGCATCATGCCAGAGTTGAAGAGGTGTTGAGGTGCCAAAACAGTAGGAATCCCCCGATAGTGACCCCATTTTGGAAACTACACCCCTCAAGGAATTCATTTATGGTTGTTGTTATCATTTTGACCACACAGTATTTTCACAGCACCTATTTTAATTGGGCTGTGAAATGAAAAAATGAAATTTTTTCCAATAAAATGTAATTTATGATCAAAATTTCCTATTTTCACAGGGAACAAAATACCCCATTTTGTTGCCCAATTTGTCCTGAGTGCGACAATACAACATTTGTGGTGATAAACTGCCGTTTGGGCCCATGGGAGGGCTCAGAAGGAAAGGAGCGCTATGTGTTTGTTGGAGTCCAGATTTTGCTGGATTGGTTTTCGGGTGCCAGAGCCCCAGAGGCATCAAAGCAATGGAAACCCACCAGAAGTGACCCCATTTTGGAAACTACACCCTTCAAACAATTCATTTATGGGTAATGTGACTATTTAGACCTCATAGTTTCTTCACAGAACTTATTTGAATTGGGCTGGGAATTTAAAAAATATATATTTTTTCCAATAATATGTAGTTTTAGCTCAAAATTTCTTATTTTCAGAAGAAATAAAATACCCCATTTTGTTGCCCAATTTGTCCTGAGTGCAGCAATACCCCATTTGTGGTGATAAACTGCTGTTTGGGCCCATGGGAGGGCTCAGAAAGAAAGGAGCGCTATTTGTTCTTTGGAGTCCAGATTTTGCTGGATTGGCTTTCGGGTGCCATGTCGCATTTGCAGAGCCCCAGAGGTATCAAAGCAATGGAAACCCACCAGAAGTAACCCCATTTTGGAAACTACACCCCTCATGGAATTCATTTATGGGTGTTGTGACCATTTTGACCCCACAGTTTTTTCACAGAACTTATTTGAATTGGGCTGGGAATTAAAACAAAATTATTTTTTCCAATAATATGTAGTTTTGGCTGAAAATTTCTAATTTTCACAAGAAATAAAATACCCCATTCTGTTGCCAAAATTTGTCCTGAGTGCGGCAGTACCCCATTTGTGGTGATAAACTGCCGTTTGGGCCCATGGGAGGCCTCAGAAGGAAAGGACCACCATTTGGCCTACTGGGGATTTTCTGTTGCGAAGTCATGTATGCAGAAGCTCCTGAGGTACCAGTACAGTTGAAACCCCCAAGATGTGACCCCGTTTTAAAAACTACACCCTTGAGGCATTCATCTAGAGGTGTAATGAGCATTTTGACCGGAGACATACACCCCATAAACTGTAATGTGGGTTCTCATGGGTACGTCAATACCCTACATGTGGCTGTAATCAGCTGCATAGGCACGCAGCAGGGCTCAGAGGGGAAAGACGAGGGGGATAAGCTGTGCTGAGTACATCAGGGTAAGTAAAACTGGGGTTGATTAAAAATCAAGGGATGTATGATACATTTTGAAGCACTCTTTCATACGGAGCATTAGTTTTTCGGGACACGTGTCACATTGATATATTGTGTCCTTCCTTTTCCCCCTCTTATAGCAGACTTTGTACCTCTTTTGACTTTTTCCTTTCTTGCCAGTTTGGGAAACTTCTCCTGGAAAGTGTTGCCCTGGTACGATGCGTGTGGCCTCGCTTCCAGAAGTACTGGGTGCCCCCCCTTCTTGGTCTTGATAACCACCTCTTGAAATTCCAGGAAAGTTCCCGTCTGGCCTGTACATCGATGTAGCACGTACGCGTTGTACAATGCCATCTGTATGATGTGCACGGCCAGCTTCTTATACCACACCGCATGGCGCTGTAGGGCTTCAGGACATGATCTGACAAGTCCACCCCTCTCATTTACCTATTGTAGTCCAGGATGCAGTCTGGTTTGGGGGTCTCTGTACTGGTACCTCGTACAGGTACATGGGTACTGGTGTGACATCTCTCTTGTCCTTGTACTTGACACACAATATATTGCTGCTGGATTGTGCCCTGCTCTCACCCCTTCTGAGTGTTTGTCCTGCAGAGTCTTAGGGAGGCCTCTCAGATTTCTTCTAGCGGTGCCGCATGCCACAGAACTTCTGGGAGTGAGGCAGTTGAAGAGTGGACGCTGGCATAAAAATTATCCAGGTAGAGGTGGTGACCCTGGTCCAGCAGTGGGTGCACCAAATCCCACACAATTTTTGCTTTAACTCCCAGTAAAGGGGGGGGGGGGCATTCTGTGGGCTGAGCACTGGTGTCCTTTCCTTCATATATCCCAAATTTGTAGGTATACCATGATGCACTCTCGCACAGCTTATACATCTTCATGCCATACCTTGCCCTCTTACCCGGCAGGTACTGGCCGAATTGAACCCTCCCTTTAAAATGTACCAAGGACTCATCAATAGAAATACACTTCTCGGGGGTGTATGCTTGGGAAAACCGGGCACTGAAACGGTCTAATAGGGTTCTCCATTTATACAAACTGTCAAAACTGGGGCCATCTCGGGGGTGTATGCTTCGGAAAACCGGTCACTGAAACGGTCTAATAGGGGTCTCCATTTATACAAACGGTCAAAACTGGGGTCATCTCGGCGTGGGCACGGCTTATTATCAGTATAATATAAGAAGCGAAGTATTGCCTAATTTATTTATTTTTTTAGGTTCCAGTTCAGTTCTGAAGTTGCTTTGAGGGGCCCATATATTAGAAACCCCTATGAAACACCCCATTTTAGAAACTAGACCCCTCAAAGTATTCACAACAGTATTTAGAAAGTTTATGAACCCTTTAGGTGTTTTATGGAAATTTAGAGCAAAGTAGAGGTGAAATCTACTTTTTTTTTTTTGTCAGAAAATCCTTTTTATACCACTTTTTTTTATAACAGAAAAGGTTTTACCAGAGAAACACAACTTAATACGTATTGCCCAGATTCTGCAGTTTTGAGAAATATCCCACATGTGGCCCTAGTGCGGTAATGGACTGAAGCATCGGCCTCCGAAAGCAAAGGCGCACCTAGTGGATTTTGAGCCCTCCTTTTTATTAGGCACCATGTCCGGTTTGAAGAGGTCTTGTGGTGCCAAAACAGTGGAAAACCCACAAAAGTGACAGCATTTTGGAAACTAGACACCTTGAGGAATTCATTGTAGTTTTCTTGGGGTGCATGCGACTTTTTGATCAGTTTTTATTCTATTTTTAAGTGGCGCGGTGCCAAAAAAACAGCAATTCTACTATTGTTTTTTTATTCAATTTTTTTTACAGCGTTCACCGTGCGCTATAAATGTGATATTCACTTTATTCTGTGGGGCGATACGATTACGGCGATACCAGATGTTTCTAGCTTTTTTTTATGTCTTATGGCGTTTGCACAATAAAATAAGTTTTGTAAAAAATCATTTTCTTTTTGTGTTACCTTATTCTAAGCGCCAGAACTTTTTTATTTTTCCATCAATAAAGCTGTGCGAGGACTTATTTTTTGCGTAACGAACTTTAGGTACATGCCACATTTTTATCTATTTTTATTCCATTTTTTGCGAGGTGAAGTGACCAAAGAATTGTGATTCTGGTACGGTTTATTATTATTTTCTTTTACGGCGTTCACCGCGCAGGATAAATAACAAAATTATTTTGTAGTTCAGGCCGTTACGGACTCGCCGATACCAATTATGTATAGTTTATTTGTTTGTTTATATATTTTTATTAATAATAAAGGACTGATAAGGGAAAAGGGGGGATTTT
Organism: Rhinoderma darwinii; assembly: GCF_050947455.1. Classification (NCBI taxonomy): domain Eukaryota; kingdom Metazoa; phylum Chordata; class Amphibia; order Anura; family Rhinodermatidae; genus Rhinoderma; species Rhinoderma darwinii. The sequence continues at coordinate 264,779,783 of NC_134687.1, forward strand.
TACTTTTATTACTTTTAAAACGTTTATTTTCTTATTTTTACACATCTTTTTTTAACTTTTTTTTAACTTTCTTACTCTGTCCCACTAGGGGACTTGAGGGCAGGAGGCCCTGATCGCTATTCTAATACACTGCACTACATGCGTAGTGCAGTGTATTAGAACTGTCAGCCACTCACTGAGAGCAAGCATAGTGGGTCCTGACTTCGTCAGGACCCACTAGGCTTCCGTCGATGGCATAGCCGGACGCCATTGTTTGGTGTCCGGTTGCCATAGTCACCATCGCCGGCCGCTATCGTGTAGCAGGCCGGCGATGGCAGCTTAACCCCTAAAAAGCCGTGATCGCTATTGAACACGGCTTTTCAGGGGTTAATCAGCGGGGACACAGCGATCGGTCCCCGCTGTAGGAGCTGTGACAGCTGCTGTACGAAACAGCAGCTGTCACAGATCCTGTATGTGTCGGGAGGACGGCCGAAATGGCCGTTAATCCCGTGACGTACTATTCCGTCATGGAGCGCGAACAGGGCGCTTTCCATGACGGAATAGTACGTCACTGAGCGTTAAGGGGTTAAAGAGGATCTAAATTCTATTTTAGATACTAGCGGTAGAGACATGAGGGACTATATTAGTAGACTGAAAGAGCTACTTAAGCAGAGAACTAAAGTATGGTGGAATAAGGCCTTTTTAGATAAATATCTTACAAAAGGCCTTATCCCTAGAGGACTAAGAGTTCAAGTCTTCCCCTCTTTCCCTATTGAAGACAATATTTTTTAAAATAAATGGGAGGAACTGTCAACAACATGTTCAAAGGGATACATGGGTCTGTTGATCTAAGCTAATCAAAAAACTCTTGTCGAATTAGAGATTGAAATTGAAGAGATTCAGACCAAAATTAAGAAAGATCTGTCTAATGAGGCATTGGACAAACTGAACACTGATCTTGATAAAGAGTTTCAGAAATGGGAACAAGATGTTTGTACCACAAAAACAACTAAATTTCAGAGAGACACAAATGACTTTCTGCAAAATAGAGTTTATAAGTGGCAACGACCACGGTCACACTCGCTTTCCCGTTCAAGATCAGGTTCGGTTTCTTCTTTGGCCTCTAACGACAAGCCCATAAGTGATAGACGTAATATAGATGTATCTCAGAACTTTCAAGAATCAACTTTCCCAAGAAGGAATAGGGAAAGACAAGCGACTAAACGCAAAACTACATCTACATTCCAAGGAGGGAAGAAATATAAAAATACTCTTGAGGTAATTAATTTGTCTTCGCATGTCCTCTCTGACACACAGCACTCTATTTTAAGTAAAGGATTAACCTTCTCCCCGAGTAACCCCTTCGATTATTTTACAGCACTAAAAGATCTGCATCTGTTTTCACGCAAATTCATCCTTAAAAAACGACATAGCAGGGGCGAAGCAGATCTGGGGCTGAATAGTGATTCTGAAAATTCTGAACAAGGTACGTTCCCACGGTCAATAATACCTCGCTCAACAAGGTTTCCCCCTTTGTCCATCTGCTCACAAGTCGAGATCTTCACGAGGTTGGTGATGAATGATTTTAAAACGATCTCGACTAAGAAGCAATATGATAATCTTACAGCATCTCAAAGAAGTGCTTTAAAAGAACTACAATCGTATGATGACGTTGTATATAAGGCAGCGGACAAAGGGGGCAACATCGTTATTTGGCCCGTCACTCTATATGAAAAAGAGGTCTTTAGGCAATTTAGAGACAAACAAACCTACTCCAAACTGACACAAAATCCAGTGGGGACTTTCTCCTCAGAATTGGGGAAAATTCTGAATTTGGCTGTGGAGAAGGGGATAATTCCTAAGAACATATGTGAAGGTTTAACCGTCACTTGTCCCAAGATTCCAACCTTCTACCTATTGCCGAAGGTCCATAAAAATTTAACAAACCCCCCCCGGAAGACCAATTGTGTCAGGAATTGGAGGATTATGTGAGCCAATATGCAATTTTATCGACTATTATTTAAGAAATGCCTGCCCTCTTATGTAAAAGGCACTACGGATGTACACACCCGTATTGATAAGATCATTTTGGAACCCGATATGCTTCTAGTGACAGCTGATGTAGAGTCTCTCTACACCTGTATTAGACACAAAGATGGAATTGCAGCGGTCAGCCTCTTCCTGGGAATGGGCAACTGGGACAGTCAAACATGCGACTTAATTGTTGAACTGTTGGAATACATCCTGACTCACAACTTGTTTGTGTTTAGGGACACATTCTATTTGCAGAAACAAGGCACTGCCATGGGGGCGGCGTGCGCGCTGTCATATACGAACCTGTTTCCTGGGGCTTGGGAGAGACAGGTTCTGCATGTGGACCATGTGCAGTGCTGGTTACATTACATTGATGATCTATTGATTATTTGGCAGGGGACTGAGGTACAACTTTCAAGGTTCATGCAGGAATTAAATATCAATGATTACAACATCAAACTTACGTATGTGTTTGACAGAAATAAAGTCAATTTTCTGGACATATCCATTGAGGTGGATACCAATGGGGTGCTACAGACGGATGTGTTCAGAAAAGAGACGTCTACGAATTCTTTGTTACATGCTACGTCGGCACACATACAATCTACTTTTAAGGCTGTTCCAGTTGGACAATTTCTCAGGATGAGGCGGATCTGATCCTCAGAGACCAAATTTGAGACTCAAGCTAAGGATCTAAAATTTAGATTCCAGGAAAGAGGGTACAGCCAAAGATGCATTTAAACTGGCTACAGACGAGCCCAAAAAAAACTGATAGGAAAACCTTGTTATATCCAGCAAGGGCTGAGAGAAAGCTGAAGGACAATAATGTTGTCCGGTTCATATCAACTTTCAATAGTCAATGGCAAGTGATGCGGTCAATTTTGCAAAAACATTGGCCTGTATTACAGACGGAACAGGCCTTTTTGACCATACTGCCAGCAAATCCTCAGATGATGGCAAGGAGATGTAGGAATTTGAAAGATATCCTCATTAAAAGTCACTATGTCCCAAAGCAATTATGTCCCTTTTCAACTAGAGGTCCCAACCAGGGGTGCTATCCTTGTATAGTTTGCACAACCACTTTTGAATCAACAGGAGGGGAACGAACTTTTAAGATCTTGGAATATATATCTTGTAGCACTACCTTTGTGGTTTATTATGCCACTTGTAGTTGTTCCAAGATCTACGTGGGCCTAACAAGTAGACAATTAAGAATTTGTGTCCGGGAACATGTTAGGGACATCGTGGCTGCAAAAGATATCGAGGATCTAACACTTTTAAAAACCATCCCTAAACATTTCAAATTATGTCATGGGGGGACCCCAAAAGTTTTAGGGTTAGGGGAATCGATAGGGTGCACTGTGGAGTCAGAGGTGGAGATGCGAAGAATATTGTTGGCCCAAAAGGAATGTAGATGGATTACGACTTTGGGCACAATGACCCCTTTGGGTCTTAATGAAAAATTTAGTTTTGCAGCCTTCCTTTAATGTCTCTGTCTATTTTATTCTTTTAATTTTTTTTAATATTGATAATAAAGTGTTTTTCTGTTTCCAATTATGTTTATGCCTAGATTTGGATACCTTTTTAGCTTGATACCCCCATTTGGCCTTTATGAATATATATCTGCGTTACCAACATTGACTCAGGGATGAGTCAGAAAAGATCTTGGCAATATATTTATTATATTTTTCCCTTTCCCTTTTAATGTTTCTTACTATGTAATCTACGTATGTCTATTTATGTCTTGTTGATATATGTAATTTATAATAATGGCTGTAAGTCACTAGTGTGGCAGTTACTTCACCAATTTTGGTGTATTTATTTATTACTTTATTATTATAAATTTTTTGATGACTATTATTATTTTATAATTACTAATATGTACATGTATATTTAACACTTCTTGTGCCTCTCCCCCTTTTTTTCTTTTTTCTTTTCTTTGCACCGTAACTATTTATTTTTGCGTACTATGTATCGCCTTAATCACATTTTTGTATGTATTGCTGAATTGATCACTTGGTATTTGTATATTTATTACAGTGTAATACTGTGTTTTTATTTTAGACACATATATTTTTAGATATAAAATTATAATATTTTTTGGTTATTTATGTGTATTATATACACTCTTTTTCACATTCTGCCACTCTTTATAATTTATTCACCTATAATTCTTACTTTTAGCTATTTTCATTATATCCACAAGAGGGCACTAACATACAATTTATTGAATTTGCGAGTTTAATTACAAATGTAAAACATTGACTGTATTATTTAATTAGAGGGGGTTCTATAAATTTGATATACTTACACCTTGTATTGATGCCGGGGTGCGCATAAGCTGTGATGTGGGGGGCGAGCCTCCTCCGTCGGCCGTCAACTATTGCTCTATGCGCTTGCGTTGTCTCCCTGGTTACGAGTCTTGGGATTCCTGCATGCGCTGATGAGCAATGACGTCCGGCGGTGCTGTTCTCGCGTCTCCCTGCTTAATCACGCGCATGCGCCGCGATGACCGGCACTGATTGGCCAACCATAGACCACATGACCACCAGGGTTTATAATTTAAATGAGGTTCCGATATGGAAACAATACCCCTTGAGGAAGCAACACGCGAAAGGCGCATCGGGGCGCCACTTTATCCACTGGGTCATATTACTACACTACTGAATATGGGTAAGCACACGGTTGCGGTCTTGTCAGGTTTCACATACAGTCACTGTACTGCTTATGCTTACCAGGTGTAAGCTCTTATTTAAAAGCTCTTCACTTTTCTTTTTTCTTTTTTCTGTCCTGTCCTGACATATACCTACCTATATGGATATATTCCTTATATGGGATACAATAAAAAGTGATTGCTTATGCCTTATACTGTCTGTACATAACTTTGAATTAATGTTCATTCATTCTTTGATCCAGTTATTTACTTGTTTTAGATTCTCATGTTTTGATCAATAAAGATTTTCTATTTTACTAATATTTGACATTTTCAGACTCTTTTTCTCTAGTTTATATATGTTGTATTTATGTACTGAGATTTGTTTTGGTGCTGTATTTATGTACTGAGCTTAGTTCTGGTGTTGTACTTATGTACTGAGCTTGGTTTTGGTGCTATATATATATGTACTGAGCTTGCTCCTTGCACCGTATCTGTGCATTAGCTGGGAGAATTGTCACAGCTTACTGCGCACTTCGCACTGTCCTCCACCCTTCTCATGTGCACAGCCTAACTAAATGGGCTGAGCACGCTTAGAATATTGAATGTGAGCATATAGGCCTATATGTAATGGGTGAGTATAATATAATGTGTGGGTAGGTCTGTACGCTTAGGTAATTATATACATATTGTGGCAATCCACACTAAAGCATTCTGGACAGTGAATTTCTTTATTTAGAGTCCACTTTAATGTATTAGAATCATGTTCAATGGCGCGATACACCACAAAACACTGTGCCCCCCCCCCATGGCGCATATTTCTTCGTCAGAAAAACAGGGAACCTGTTAAAAATTTGAATGCCACTCCTGGCTACACCCATTGTAATATGCCACGTCTGGCGCAACCTACTGCGCCTGTTGTCATCAGCCACGTCTGGCGCAACATACAGCACCTATTGTCATCTGCCACATCTGGCGCAACCTGCTGCACCTACTGCCATCCGTGCCAGAGCCCCTACCACCATCTGGACTTTTTCTGGTACCCTTGTTCTCCGAAATAGTATAGACTTTTGCATAGACTGTGACTTGGCCAGCTGCCTCTCCGATACGGCGGAGTGGACTACTGGGCCCACATACCCCGGGATCGCAACAGCTACGCTGCTTTCATAGGGTTGGGACCCGCATCTGTCTGACATTTATGACATATACTGGGGAATTATGGGGAAAAAAATATTTTTTTGTTTTTTTAACGTAAAACTTTTTTTTTTTTATACAACCTTTTTATTATTCATTTATTTATTGTTTTAACTTTTTATTTTTTGTCCAACTAGGGGACTTGAAGCTATGATCGCTATTCTAATACATTGCACTCAGGGCCATATTTAGAGATGATGCTCCCCTAGGCTCTAGTAATGCTAACGTCCCCTATAATGGCACAAGTTACAGAAACAGTGTAGCTTACTGACATTGCGGCTCTAGCTCTGGACCAAGGAAAGGTAAGTATAATAATTGCTTCCTTTTTTTATGTGTTACTAATTTATTTTTTTGGTGCGTTTTTTTACAGGTTCGGTTGTTGGTCTACTTCGGATTCGAAGACTACTTCGATAATGGCGTTTCTTTATTCTCAATAAAATGGTTAACGAGGTTTGTGTGTTTTTTTTATTTCAAGAAAATGTTTTTTTTAATGTCTCTGTGTTTTTTTTTAACTGTACTACTACTGCCAAATTAATGGCCGCTGGATGATTGTCAACGTTCATTACTAAGGAGGTGCTTAGTGTTAGCCAGTGAAAAGACTAACACTAACCCCACCATTATCACCCAGGTGCCCACCTCCACCAGTGATTTCAGTATCTGCAGCGATTGTCGGCACTAGGGCGGCTGCAGGCTGATATTATTAGGCTGGAAAAGCACAAAAACCGTGACCCTTCCCACCCTAGTAATGCTAGCCTGCTGCTGCTATGTTGTGTCTGGCTAGTTATGAGAAATGGGGTGGTACCACGTAGTTTTTTTCTAATTACTATTATTTATATTTAAAAAAAACTACTTGGGGTGCCCCGCCTTTTTTCATAACCAGCCAGATATAACAAAGCAGCATCAGTCTATCGGAAAATCCTGATGTCACATATAAGGACAGAGATGTCAGGAGCAGTGCTGGAGTCCGTGAGCAGAGAGCTTCTCCAGAGATTGAGAGTCCCCGTAAAGACCGCTAATAGCTGCTCTGCCCCGGGATTCCGGCTGTGGAAAAACTCCTCCATATGTGGACAGTAATATCAGGAACAGTGCTGGAATCCCCAGGCGGAGCACTAGCTGATGCTCTGTTTGGTGACTTCAGAGCAGGAACCCTTTTTAATGGCCGTCACTCAGAAGGCATAGTTTTTACGCTGCCCTATTAAAATGTATGGGAACCGTGTGGCCGTGAGAGCGGTCCGAAATAGGGCATGTTTTAGTTTTTGACGGCCCGGGTCATCAAAAAAACGTCCTTGTGAGTAGCCTTATTGGGGTTAACAGATTTTAATGCAGCCACGTGATGGCCGATAAAAAAAAAACGGCAGTCAGACGGCTGTTAAAAACCGTCGTGTGAATAGGGCCTTAAGGGTGCAATGAAAAACATAAGCTGTTTCAGACTAACTGCCTGTCCCCAATGTTTGCAGGCAGCCTAGTCTCTGAAAGCCCCTGCAGTCCCCTCCCAGCTAAGCCCCTGTGTAGCACACACATAGACACAACACACATATGTACATACACACATATACACATATGTGCTGCTTCCCCTTCGTTTCTACTTGCTCACTGTGAATCGCCAACACAGATGTTGTGGCGACTCACAGTGTTGCATCCTTCTCCCATTCACTTCAATAGGAGAAGGCTGCAATACGGTGAAAAGGTTTTCTTTCTATCCGAGTATATATATATAAATATATATATATATATATACAGTGAAGGAAATAAGTATTTGATCCCTTGCTGATATTGTAAGTTTGCCCACTGTCATGAACAGTCTAGAATTTTTAGGCTAGGTTAATTTTACCAGTGAAAGATAGATTATATATATATAAAAAAAAAAAATAGAGAATCACATAGTCAAAATTAGATATATTTATTTGAATTGTGCACAGAGAAATAAGTATTTGATCCCCTACCAACCATTAAGAGTTCAGCCTCTTCCAGACCAGTTACACGCTCCAAATCAACTTGGTGCCTGCATTAAAGACAGCTGTCTTAAATGGTCACCTGTATAAAAGACTCCTGTCCACAGACTCAATTAATCAGTCTGACTCTAACCTCTACAACATGGGCAAGACCAAAGAGCTTTCTAAGGATGTCCGGGACAAGATCATAGACCTGCACAAAGCTGGAATTGGCTACAAAACCATAAGTAAGACGCTGGGTGAGAAGGGGACAACTGTTGGTGCAATAGTAAGAAAATGGAAGACATACAAAATGACTGTCAATCGACATCGATCTGGGGCTCCATGCAAAATCTCACCTCGTGGGGTATCCTTGATCCTGAGGAAGGTGAGAGCTCAGCCAAAAACTACACAGGGGGAACTTGTTAATGATCTCAAGGCAGCTGGGACCACAGTCACCAAGAAAACCATTGGTAACACATTACGCCATAATGGATTAAAGTCCTGCAGTGCCCGCAAGGTCCCCCTGCTCAAGAAGGCACATGTACAGGCCCGTCTGAAGTTTGCAAATGAACATCTGGATGATTCTGAGAGTGATTGGGAGAAGGTGCTGTGGTCAGATGAGACTAAAATTGAGCTCTTTGGCATTAACTCAACTCGCCGTGTTTCCACCGTCCCCACTGTCAAGCATGGAGGTGGAAACATTATGTTTTAGGGGTGTTTCTCTGCTAAGGGCACAGGACTACTTCACCGCATCAATGGGAGAATGGATGGAGCCATGTACCGTCAAATCCTGAGTGACAACCTCCTTCCCTCCACCAGGACATTAAAAATGGCTCGTGGCTGGGTCTTCCAGCAGGACAATGACCCAAAACATACAGCCAAGGCAACAAAGGAGTGGCTCAAAAAGAAGCACATTAAGGTCATGGAGTGGCCTAGCCAGTCTCCAGACCTTAATCCCATCGAAAACTTATGAAGGGCGCTGAAGATCCGAGTTGCCAAGCCACAGCCTCAAAATCTTAATGATTTACAGATGATCTGGAAAGAGGAGTGGGCCAAAATTCCATCTAACATGTGTGCAAACCTCATCATCAACTACAAGAAATGTCTGACTGCTGTGCTTGCCAACAAGGGTTTTGCCACCAAGTATTAAGTCTTGTTTGCCAAAGGGATCAAATACTTATTTCTCTGTGCACAATGCAAATAAATATATAAAATTTTGACAATGTGATTTTCTGTTTTTTTTTAAATATAATCTATCTCTCACTGGTAAAATTAACTTAGCCTAAAAATTCTAGACTGGGATCAAATACTTATTTCCTTCACTGTATATATATATCTATATATCTATATATATATATATATATAACTTTGTTTCACTGTATTTTTGTATTATTTGCACTTTTTACATTCGTCCCCTTGCGGGAAATGAACCAGCGATCATTGAATCACTTGCATAATATACTGCAGTACTAACAATTTGACAGACTCATATTAAGCCCTCCCTCTGGCGTGGTTTAATAGAAACACAAAGATGGCAGACTTAGGGGCCTTCATTAGATCGCGTCACGGGGGGATGCATTGTCATATGGGTCCACCCCTCTCATTCGAATGACTTAAATGCCGCAATCGCTATTGACCGCGGCATCTGAGGGGTTAACCAAGAAGAATTCCGCTCGTTGCACTGAAGTGTCAGATGTAACATACAGCATACACATTCATCTTATGGAGCAGGCTCGGCCGGTAGACCGCTGCATACTTCCCCCTCCCACCCGACCTCCGCAATATAAATACGGCGGATGTCAGGAAGGGGTTAAGGACCAATGTTTTTATTTTTTCATTTTTCATTCCTCACATTTCGTCAGCCATAACTTTTTAACTTTAAAAGGGGTTATCTGAGTTATTAAAATTGATTATCTCTTCTTATGATAGGCCATCAATATTAGATTGGTGCAGGTCCGACTGTACGCACCCCCACCGATTAACTGTTTGAAGAGGCCACGGCGCTCGGACAGTAGACATGTTCATCTTATGGAGCGGGTTTGGCCTGTAGCCTGCTGTATACTTCACTCTCTCACTCAACCTCGGCAATATAAATACGGCAGATGTCAGCAGGAGGTTAAAGGGGTTTTCCCACGAGGGACATGTATGACATATCCACAAGATATGTTATAAATGTAAGATAGATGCAGGTCCCAGCTCGGGGACCCGCACCTATCTCTAGAATGGGGCCCCCTAAACTTTGTTTTAGCTTTTTGTGCTCAAGCTGACTCCCGGGCACTTCCTGATTACACGGTCGAGAGTTACAAAAACAGTGTAGCTCGCTTAGTTACGCTGTTTTTGTAAGTCCCACAGTGGTGAATGGCAGTTCCGGAAGCAGCGTAGCAAGCGAGCTACGCTGTTTCCGTAACTACCATTCAGTTCTATGGAGCTTACGGAAACCGCATAGTTCATTTTCTCCTTAATGGTCGGAAATCAGCCGGAACACAAAGAGGTAGAATGGGGTTTAGGTGCCCCGTTCTAGAGACCCGCATCTATCTGACATTTATGACATATTTTGGTGGATATGTCATAAATGTCGCTCGTAGGAAAAACCCTTTAATAACCAATTTTTTATTTTATTTTTTCATTTTTCACTCCTCACATTTTATCAGCCATGACGTTTGAACTTTTAAAGGTTTATCCGGGTTATTAAAATTGATGGCCTCTTCTTAGGATAGGCCATCAATATTAGAATATTAGATTGGTGTGGGTCCGACTGTCATCACTCCCCACTGATCAGCTGTTTGAAGGGGCCACAGCGCTCGTACATGGGTCTCCTCTCCGCTCGCACTTGCACGCGCCATTACATTTGTAGTGGTCGTGCAAGGTATTGCACCACTGTCCCATTTAGTCGGGCACCATGACAAAAGCGTTTAAATGGCTGTGTACACCTTTTACATTTTTTTTTTTTTTTTAAATAAATAGATCAGTCAGTGTGATTAAACAAAAACAAAAAATGCTCTCAAAGGTGTACATAGCCTTTAACAGTGAGGATAGGAAGAGGCTCCCCTGAAGTATTGTGAGGATGTCCTGACACAGAGGGACCCTGGCGAGCGTGTTCAGGATGGAGGAGACACCAGAAAGCATTTAAATAGGAGTGGTTAGCGGGGAGGTGGTGTGTCAATAGGCGTGATAGGCCATGCTGCAGCATTGAAATACGCTCATGTACAATTTGCTGTTGATTAATTCCAAGTAAAAGCAACAAGTTTAAAGAAAACGTAGTGGTGTCTATTTCTCCTAAGTCCTTCTTACACGGGTCAAGTGAGCGGATCTATAATAATTATATGAATAGACTTTGTTGAAATAAAATTGATATAATTGAAAAATAAATATTGTTTTTTGTATGTTTTTTGCTTTAAAGCGTGATATTTGTTTGTCCGATTAGGGGACTTTTATTTTTAACTATTTTTTTTTTAAACATAATGTACTTTCATATGTCTACATAACAGTAGATTAATGCTTGTGCATAGAAGATGTACAGGCATCTGTTAGGCTATGTTCACATGTTCAGTATCTGTGGCAGAAATCTGAGACTTTCTGTCATAAATATACCAGAGTATCAACACGAGGATTTGCCCTATTGTAATTTGATGGGGCTACTCCACGGTGTGGTAGCCACGCAAATAATGAGAATGCAGCAGATATCCAAATCTGCAGTGTAGTCATTATTCCGAGCTGATTTTTTCCTATGCATGTGAATAGGGTATAAAATATCACATCTAATAACTTGTTATCTTCTATTTATTAGGACAACTTATATAGGGTAGGGCCAGTCTGTTGAAAAGTGCATGATCAGGGGACTGTAGAGTGCGTACACTCCTACTCACCTTCCCCATTAATGGCCATACCTTTTCCAAACCCCCTGTCCCTCTAATAAGACTCAGACACTTGGGTTGGATAAATTTGGCCACAGCAGCCATTTTATTTACAAACAAACATCAAGAACAACAATTTACAAATAATAATAATAACAATGGAAGGGGAGTCCTTGGAGCTACAAAAGTCTGTCACGAAACAGCCCACCTGCATCGTATTTTACTCCCAGCCGTCACCCTACTGGCTCAGGGGCACCGTTATACCTGCAGTTGGCTGACCTCAACCGCAACCACTCCCCAGGACACCACCCAGCGGGAGCCCAAATTGACCACTCCCGGGACACCACCCAGCAGGAGCCCAAATTGACCAGACTACCAACCATAATAAATTGGGGAGGGACCATAGCCCCTATGAATCCCCACAGTAATTTACCACCAACTCCAAGGACCCCCAATCCGCCACACGAACATACTTAGACACCTTTAAGTATGCGAGCCCGCACCCAACAAGAGGGCCCTTTCGATACCTTCCTGCAGGCGCAGAGTCCACAGGTCAATCCCCACGGCCGTCAGGTGCACACCATCACCTAGCCAATAATTACCCTGGCCATCCTAGAAGTCATAATGACGCACAAAGACCCCCCCCGTTTTTCACCACGAAACCCGAAACTGCCAGATTAACCTTAACCCGGGCTTTATTTAACCGCGGCACCGATCTTGCATGCCGCCAAACCTTCCACGAGACAATCTCCGACCACACCACCTTAACTCCCGGGAAAACGGACCATAACCTGAGTAGATCATATTTTATATCCCTAATCAATTCCCGAAAAGGGCGACTACCCAAATCGTTACCCCCGACGTGTAACACCAAGACATCCAGGGCCCTGTCCATCAGCGCAAACCGATGCACGTTTGGCAACACCCGACTCCACAGCATCCCCCTACTCCCCAGCCACCGCACGACTACCTCCTCCCGCCGAAAACCCAACTGCCGCACGTCTGGACGAGCATCCGCCCGCTCCGCCCCCCAATGAACGTAGGAATGTCCCGAAGATCCACACCAATCAGCCTGCGGGTCCTGAAAAATAAAACCAACTGATTAACAAAAACTAGTAAGGATGCAAGCAAAACCTGGAGGAGGAGAGAGAAAAAAAAAATAAAAAAATAAAAAAAACCACGAGGGGGCAGGAGGGAGTGTAGAGAAGGAGGGATTATGACTTGCCTATCATATAAACTGATGGCGCACATACAGCTGGAAACGGCGGGAACCCCATCGACCTATCCGCTTTACCACCTCCTCCCCCAACCCCCATGCCTCCACTTCCGTCGCTGCCCCAATCCGAAAAGAATGGGGGGAAAACAAAGCCTCCTCCAGTCCCAACTGCCGCAAACACCTACGAAAAACCCACGTAAACTGGTACCAGGACATAATGGACCCAGCACCGTCGAAACCTCTCTGAACCCTGCAAAGCAGGCGACCGGGCACATCCTCGCCCTCTTGGCCGCCCCCAACACCACTCTCTTACCCCGACCCCCCTGATCCGACTTAGACCGCCGGATCCAGAATTCCACACTCCGATCCGTTACCACCACATCTTCCATCCTCAACCCCCCAGGCCTCCTTGTGCTGGGCGCCACCAGCTCCCCGACCCTCATGGCCCCAAAAAATGCCCAGGAGAATGCAAATGTTACACAACACCCCCCACAACTGTTCCAACAACATAAAAGACACTGGGCGCCGCCGATCCAGTAACGTCCTCCACCTCGTGTACCCCTTCAGGGCCTGGCCGACCAAAAAACTTTTTGTAACATCCCTGTACCCCTGGACCTTAAAACCAAAAGCCAGGGCTACCACAAAACGATTCACCTTGGACACTGACCAGCCCGCGATAGAGACCTGCCCCAGAAAAACTAACAACGCCACCACCTGATCATCATCCGTCACTACCCCCTCCAGAACTGCCAACCAGCTTTCCCACTCCCGCCACGCAGAATCATAAGCAGCCCAAGTACCCTGAGCAACCAAATCCGCCCTCAGAGCCTGTGTCAGACGAATAAAATGATCAGGGGATGTCACCCCAGCCGTTGCTCCCAACAGCCGCCTGCTGAAAATCCGGCCCATGGGCATAATCCTGCAAAGTAAAACTTACCCAACAATGACTGTAATGCACCCAAAGGGATCTTACGCAAATGCCTAGCCTGGTCCACCTCCGCCCGCAAAGCTACCAATTTATCTTCCGGGAGCCGACACTCCATCCTCACAGAATCAATGGTGATTCCTAAAAAGACCAGACAGGAGCTAGGTCCCTCCATTTTGTCCTGGGCCAAAGGCACACCGAACCTCTTTGCCACCCACTCCATCGTGCTCAACAATGTAGCACAAACCGAAAACCCGCCCGGACCAACACACAGGAAATCGTCCAAGTAATGCATGACCGACGAGACCCCCGCAACATCGCAAACCACCCACTCCAGGAAAGAACTAAAAGCCTCAAAATAGGCACAGGAAATAGAACACCCCATAGGGAGGCAGCGATCCACAAAATAAGCCCCGTCCCAATAACATCCTAACAGCCGTATGCTCTCAGGATGCACGGGGAGGAGGCGAAAGGCCGACTCAATATCCGTTTTTGGCATTAATGCACCCACATCGTAACGCAACTGCCGCATCAAACGACTTGTAAGCCACCGAGCAAAGTTCCGGAGAAATCCCATCATTAACCGATCGCCCCCGCGGGTAAGATAAATTATGTATGAGCCTAAACTTATTCGGCTCCTTCTTAGGCACCACCCTCAGCGGTGACACCACCAGATCCGGTAAAGGGCAACTCTCAAACGGACCTGCCATGCGCCCCAACTCCACCTCCTTCCGCAACTTATCCCCTACTATCCCTGGAAACTGTAACGCTGAACGCAAACTACGCAAGGTAAACGGCACCTTGTGGGCAGGGGCAGGGATACGGAAACCAACCCGAAAACCATCCAATAACAAACTTGCCCTGGACCTATCAGGGTACCTATTTAGAAAGGGCTCCATGTCTTCCCACCTCACCGGTATCCGTCCCTTGACTAGTGCCCCCGGCCTTTGCCCTTCCGAAAACATTTAACCGCTCCGTGAGAGATCCCCCCGCAGGAGGAGCAGCTATGTTTGAACTTGCAACCCGGTCCGAACTTACACTGGCCCTCATTAAATTGCCAGCAGAACCCGGATTTTCCTCCTGCCACCCCTGCTCCCCCCCAGAAGGCAATGAGGGGCCGGCCGCCCCGGCCCCACCTTCTTGAAAGGACTGGCCAAAACGCACTGGAGCCATGACCCGCAACCATAACCCTATATCTTTGTTATCCCACCTAACGTCAGGCCTCACTTCCTTCCGCTGTCGGAATTGCTCATAATAGCGCGGCCACGTCTGCCCGCCGTAAACTCGATGAGCCTCCCCGATAGCATCCATGTAACAGAAAAGGCCGGAACAATGCTCCGGCGTCTTCTGTCCAATTACGCTTGCCAAAATCGCAAACGCTTGCAACCAATTAACAAAAGTTTGAGGAATCAACCGATACTGACGTTTTTCCTCCTTCTCCTTTTTGCTTTCAAACCATTTCCCTTTATCTAAATGAAACTTCTCCAATGGCAACAATGAAAAAATTTCAACATATTCGTCCCTCCATATTTTTTCCCTTACTTCAGGCTTCAGATGCGCCCCCAATGGGCCCTCAAAACAAACATAGACCTCACCCTTCGCCTTATCATCCAACCGCACCTCATCCACCGCCCCATTCTTTTCTGTCTGCACAGACACCCCGCCCCCAGCTCCCCATGGCGTGCTATCCATCACTGCAAGCCGTCGATGGCCCCACCCAAGCTGAAACCGGGGACGGGGAACCCACTGCCCCCCCTCCACATCGCGCCAAAAGGTCACCTACACAACACAACAATTCCTGAATCTCAAACCCTCCACCCGTACTTCCTGTAATCCCCCCGCTACACACCGGCAAAGGCGAAAGTGAACCCCCACCTCCGACCCCCGGGGACCAAAATACAGCAGGCAATGAAAAAGTAGGAGACAGCGACTCACCGGGCTGCGAAGGTGCTGTGTCCCCACCAGCCGTGGCGAAGGATCCATCCAGATGTCCCTCTTGGTCACCGAACTCCCAGTCATCCACTTCATCCTGACCAGCCGGCCCAGGACAAGCGCCGCACGCCTGACATCCCCGACCTTCCGATGGAGTGCTCCGGACCGGCGCTGATGAACTGGGCCTCTCCGCCCGTCTGTTGGGGGCCTCATCCACCCAGCGGCCCGCAGGTAGCCGCCCTCCTGCCCGCCGTGTCACCACTGACCGTGGCACACGCCTGGAATCAGTAGCATCATCCTGGGTACAGGTGGGCCGCCCGACTGGAGCATCGCCAGCACGGCCCACCGCAAGTCCTGGGTCCCATCATCTGGAGGCAGAGGGTGGTCCCAGCTGCACGGGCGCCTGCCCCCCCACCTCCGCTGAGCCAGGCCGGCTTCCAGGATTCCTCTCAGACCGGGCCGTCCTGCTCACGGCAGCAAGCGAGGGGCCCGGCCTGGAGGGTCCCTCGTGGGGCTCCTTACCCTGCGCCTGGCTCGCGGCATCACTTCCGGGCTCAACCTCTCCGGAGGCCTCGTGCGACGTGACTGCCGCCGGGGAGGAGAGGACGGCACCGCCCGCGCCCCTGATCCAAACACTCGCCCCCGAACCAGAGGGCTCCACTTCCTCCTCTCCTCGTCCGCTCACCGCCGAGCTCGGCGCACCTGACAGCGGGCTGGAAAGCCCCAGCCCCTCCGCTAGCCAGGCCATGCCTCTTTCTGCTACTGCCGCCCGGAGCTGGGTAAGTAGTGCATCCATTTTAAAGTACTGGACAAACTTCCCTGTGCTGCTGCAAGCTTCCCTGTGCTGTTAACTAAAGATCACAAGCTTCCCTGTGCTGTTAACTAAAGATCACAAGCTTCCCTGTGCTGCTGCAAGCTTCCCTGTGCTGTTAACTAAAGATCACAAGCTTCCCTGTGCTGTTAACTAAAGATCACAAGCTTCCCTGTGCTGCTGCAAGCTTCCCTGTGCTGCTGCAAGCTTCCCTGTGCTGCTACAAGCTTCCCTGTGCTGTTAACTAAAGCGGCGTCCTTCCTCTCTCCTACCCTTAAGTAACCTGACCTCGCCCCACTCACATACGCCCCCTCCTAACCACCCCCCCTAAGGCCCCATGCACACGACCGTAAAAAACCTCCGTTTTTGCGGACCGGAATTGCGGTCCGCAAAAACGGAGCCATTCACTTTCATTGAACACTGACACCTTTCCGTAGCACTATGGAAGGGTGTCCGTGCCGCAGAAATGTTCCGGGAATTATGGAACATGTCCGTTCTTTTGTATTTTGCGGGCCGTGCTCCCATGCTTTGTATGGGAGCACGGCCCGAAAATGCGGCTGTCAGGCAGCGGCCGGCCGTGCCCGCAATCGCGGGCCGTGATTGCGGGCACGGTCGTGTGCATGGGGCCTAACTCCTTATCTCCTTCCCTTCCTACATCCCTGATCATGGTGGAGTCCCCCTATGGCATTCTGCCGGGTCCAGCCTGTACTATATAACTGACAGTGTAATAGGGCACATAGGCAGGGGCGTAGCTAGGTAGGGGCAGGCAGGGCACGTGCCCCGGGCGCAGTTCAGATGGGGGCGCCAGCGCCCCCTCATCCTGCACTATAATTGTACCTGTGTCGCAAGGACACAGGTACAATTAGAAGCAATGAATGACCGGGCACGTTCCGTGCCCGGCCATTCAGCGCCTCTCCGCGAATGAAGCGACTGGTACCTTTTGTACCAGTGACGCTTCCGTCGATGAAAGGCGCTGCCTGACTGGCAGGGAAAGTCATCCTGCCCAGCCAATCAGCGCCTTTCATAGACGCTGCGTTCAACCCCCTGGAGACCTGCACAGAAGAGAGCAGGTCTCCATGGCTGCCGGACGGCGTGGGAGCGGGAATAAGGTGAGTTTGAATATTTTTAATTTTTTTAATTGTAATAAAAGTGTGGCTGTATCTGCGGGGGCTATATACAGGGGTGCTATATCTACAGGGGTGGGCTATATACAGGGGGACTATATCTACAGGGGGGCTATATCTACAGGAGGTGGGTAATATACAGGGGGACTATATCTACAGGGGGGCTATATCTACAGGGGGTGGGCTATATACAGGGGGACTATATCTACAGGGGGGCTATATCTACAGGGGGTGGGCTATATACAGGGGGACTATATCTACAGGGGGTGGGCTATATACAGGGGGACTATATCTACAGGGGTGGGCTATATCTACAGGGGGTGGGTAATATACAGGGGGGCTATATCTACAGGGGGTGGACTATATACAGGGGGACTATATCTACAGGGGGGCTATATCTACAGGGGGTGGGCTATATACAGGGGGACTATATCTACAGGGGGTGGGCAATATACAGGGGGGCTATATCTACAGGGGGTAGGCTATATACAGGGGGACTATATCTACAGGGGTGGGCTATATCTACAGGGGGTGGGTAATATACAGGGGGGCTATATCTACAGGGGGTGGGCTATATACAGGGGGACTATATCTACAGGGGGGCTATATCTACAGGGGGTGGGCTATATACAGGGGGACGGCTATATACAGGTGGACTATATCTACAGGGGGTGGGCTATATACAGGTGGACTATTTCTACAGGGGGTGGGCTATATACAGGGGGACTATATCTACAGGTGGGCTATATACTGGAGTGGGCTATCTATGGAGCACCATATACAGGGGTGGGCTATAGTTACAGGGGGGGCTATATAGTATATAGCCCCCTGTAGATATAGCCCACCCCTGTAAATATGGTCCCCCTGTAGATATAGCCCACCCCTGTATATAGCCCACCCCTGTATATAGTCCCCCTGTAGATATAGTCCCCCTGTAGATATAGCCCACCCCTGTATATAGCCCCCTGTAGATATAGTCCCCCTGTATATAGTCCCCCTGTAGAGATAGCCCACCCCTGTATATAGTATCCCACAAATAACTCCCCCTATAGTGCTCCACAGAAAGCCCACCCCTGTATATAGCCCCCTTGTACATATAGTCCACCCCTGTATATAGTGCTCCACAGATAGCCCACCCTTGTATATAGTATATACTGGGGTGGGCTATCTGTGGAGCACTATATACAGGGGTGGACTATCTAGTGGAGCACTATATACAGGGGTGGACTATATGTACAAGGGGGGCTATCTGTGAAACACTATATACAGGGGTGGACTATATGTGGAGCACTATATACAGGGGTGGGCTATATCTACAGGGGGGCTACATACAGGGTTGGGCTATCTGTAGAGTACTATATACAGGGGTGGGCTATATCTACAGGGGGCTATATACAGGGGTGGGCTATCTGTAGAGCACTATAGGGGGAGTTATTTGTGGGACACTATATACAGGGGTGGTCTGTATGGGGGCACTATCTACAGGGGCTCTATGGCAGGCACTATCTACAGGGGGCTCTATGGCAGGCACTATCTACAGGGGGCACAGTGTGTGTGTGTGTGTGTGTGTGTGTGTGTGTGTGTGTGTGTGTGTGTGTGTGACACGGTGTATGATGCTATTATATTTAGGGGTGTAGTGTGTGGTATAATGATAACTTTATATTTATTTATAGGTGCAGAAATGTTGGAAAAGTGAGAAGCTGAAGACATCTGAGCGGCAAACTGCAGAAATGGTCTGTGACCGGGAGAAGCCACCATAGAGGTCTGGACCGGATGGAGAAAAAGAACTGGAATCTGAGAATCTGAGACTGTTTATTCTGCCTCTAATCAGCACTGTAGTTACTGTATGATCTGCAGCGAGATGATGGGTGGTGTGATTATGATAGGATTTATTTTTTGTGAAAATACATCTCCCAGCTTATCCTCACCATTGTTCGGGACATGCTGGGAGCTGTAGTTTTAGTTGCACTAAATTGAGCTGTATTGGTGCTGGTGTTGTATATATGTAGTGAGCTTGGTTCTGGTGTTGTGTATAGAACCATATTGCTTGTGAAATGTACAAATATTTTTATGCTTGCGTTACATAAAAAGAAATGACACGTCGATTGGTAGAGAAAACAAACACGGCGAGGGGGAAGGAGATGTCGGGAAAGAAGTTGGGCGGGGGGGGCGCCAAACTGAATCTTTGCCCCGGGTGCTGGAGAACCTAGCTACGCCTCTGACATAGGCAGTCATTAAAGGGTTAATACTTCAGAAATCTGTACGTGACTTTATAATGAATGAGACATCACCAATAAACACCTGTAGTAACCATGACACAGTTGCTGATGTCATAATACATATGTTTATGTCATAAAGAAACCAGGAAAGAAGATTCTATAAAGGACCACACCACCACGTGCAGCGCCATAATTGATGCTCCTGAGTACCTTAAGCTTGATGACCCCATATAAGGCGGACCCAGATGTAAGCCCCTTCACCCAAGATCACAGTGCTACCACTATTTATGATGAATTATTAGTTGGCGTTAACCCACTAAGCTCAGAGGAAGGGCAATTCTCCAGGCATAGTATCCCTAGACGTCTTCCCCACAGGGGGTTTTACCTCTCAAAATTGCTGGAGGGTTTCCCATATATTACTAAAATAAAATTGTGGCTATTTAACAACAAATTAAATTGTTCTGTGTATTTATTGTACCATTTTTGGTGTGATTTCTTTTGTTTGGGTCCATCACATATCACAAACACAGAGATATATCCCTCCCACATGAGTCAATAACTGCCTTCCTGTCGTGTGTATGCTCCAATGGTTGCCCCCCATGCACGTTAGTACACAATTACAATAGGTATGCACACACTCTTGGATTATGAATTTATGATCACACGTGCACATGGTAAATCTGTCACATACATCGCTGCCTCTAACCCCTTCCCGACATCCGCCGTATATATACGGCGCTGTCGGGAGGTGCTTCCCACAAAGCGCCGAATATATACGGCACAACGGGAAACGGTCATCGGTGCTAATTGCACCGTGACAAAGTAAAGATGGCTGCTGTCCATGACAGCAGGCCATCTCTACTACTCGCCCAGGGTGCCGTTTTGGCCCCCCCGCATCGGCGATCACTGCTATTGGCCAGTCAATTCTGACCGGCCAATAGCAGGGATATTTGTTAAAACTGCGCCCTGGAGTCACAGGGCACAGTTAGACAGTGGCGATTGGTGCTGTCTAAGACAACACCCATCGCCTCCAACGTCACCTAGGGAGGTGGCAGTGATGCCACCTCTAGGAGCGATCTGATTGGTCGGTCTGTAATGACCGACCAATCAGTGCACCAGGCAGTGTTGTGAACATCGACACTGCCCTGCACGCCGCCATTCCAGTTTGAGGCAGCGTGCAGAGCGGTTGAGAGAGTGTCTGCTGCGGATTTGCTGGTATTTGTAGTGTGTCCTGCACTACTGTGTAAAAAATAAGAAAGCCCTTTTGCTGCTTCTGTCTGATCACCTTTTTTTTTAATTTCTTTGTGATCAGATCGATTTTTTTTTGGCCCTGTCCCTGTCCTTGGGCCTGTCTCTGCCCTTGGGCCTGTCCCTGTCCCAATCCACCCCCTCCCTGTCCCAATCTACCCCACCCCACCCCACCCCCTCCCTGTCCGAGTCCTGTGCCTACTGAGCGCTGATCAGTGACCACCATCACTGATCAGCATCTGTGCTCAATTTTTGGCGCAGGTTTTTTTTTTTTTTAATTTGCACCATCTCCCTGTGTGCGCCCTGCGGCCACGAAGTGCTGGTTAGTGACCGCCATCACTGATCAGCATCCGTGTTTGTTTTTTTCCCACAGGTTCTTTCTTTGTGCCTTTTTTTCACCCACACCAATTACCTGTGTGGGTCCTGTGACCGCTGAGTGCTGATCAGTGACCGCCATCACTGATCCGCATTTGTGCTCAACTTTTGGTCCAGGAATTTTTTATTTTTGTCAATTTTTTCCAATTATAAATTTGCACCATCTATCTGTGTGCACCCTGCAGCTACAGACTGCTGATTAGTTATCAGCATCTGTGGTAATTTTTTTACGCATGTTTTTTTAGGTCTTTTTTTCTCCCGCAGCTTTCCATAGTGTGCGTAGCAAGTTAGTTAGACTACAGGTTTTTTTTAGTAATAGATAGCGTCAGTTACTGACGGACGTTCAGTTGTTTTTTTACTGACGTTCGTCTAGTAAATTTTTAGAACCTAGTTTTACTGTAGCACGTTAGATAGACTACAGGTTTTTTTTAGTAATAGATAGCGTCAGTTACTGACGGACGTTCAGTTGTTTTTTTACTGACGTTCGTGCAGTAAATTTTTAGAACCTAGTTTTACTGTAGTACGTCAGTTAGACTACAGGTTTTTTTTAGTAATAGGTAGCGTCAGTTACTGACGGACGATCAGTTGTTCTTTTACTGATGTTCGTCCAGTAAATTCTATTCAGTTTTTCTAACTGACGATCGTACAGTAAATTCTATTCTTTTTTTTTTTCCTTTTCTTCTCTTCTTTCTTATCTTCTAATTTCTGTTCACTATACACGTGTAAAAACACCACACATACACACACCCTCCTGTGTAAAAATAAAAGTTGATTACACGTGTAAAAAAACCACACAACCCCCTGTAATAAATCAAAATGTCTCAATCGTCCAGAAGGATGTATTCAGTCGAGGAGGCATACGCCATCATTGCCTCTGACACTGAGCCGGCCAGCGAGGGAGAGGAGGAATATGCCCCACTCCTTTTAGTTTCCTCCTCTTCCTCCTACAGTGATGAGGAACCCCCCAAAAGGCGACCCAGGAGAGCAGCTGAGCCAACCCCAATGATTGATCCCGTGTGGTCTCCACTACCTGAAAATTATGAGCCTCAAATTCCTGATTTTATAGGCAGCTCAGGAATTCAGTTTGAGACTGAAGGCCTCACAGAAATTGACTTTTTCAAGGTCTTTTTCTCTGAGGAGTTTGTTAATTTAATGGTGGCCCAGACGAATCTGTACGCCCAACAATTTTTAACCCAAAACCCCACTTCATAATTTGTTAGGTGGACCCCAGTAGATGCAGCGGAGATGATGACATTTTGGGGCCTTGTGCTGCATATGGGACTAGTGAGGAAGCCAGAGGTTAGGCAATACTGGAGTGCGGATATTTTGTACAGCACCCCAATTTACCACATGGCCATGACCCGGACTCGCTTTGAAGCCATTTTAAAATTCTTGCATTATAATGATAATGCACAGTGCCCGCCCTAGAACGACCCCACATTTGACCGTCTTTTTAAAATCAGGCCACTCATTGATCATTTCCCCACCAAATTTTCATAAGTGTACACCCCCGATTAATATATTTCCATAGACGAGTCCCTTGTTCATTTTAAGGGGAGGCTTAAATTCCGCCAATACCTGCCCAATAAGAGGGCAAGGTATGGAATTAAATTGTACAAAATGTGTGAGAGTACATCTGGGTATACACACAGGTTTAGGGTTTACGAAGGGAAGGACTCTATTATTGAACCCCCAGGATGCCCCCCCCCCCCGTCCTGGGAGTTAGTGGGAAAATATTGTGGGATTTGATGCACCCATTGCTGGACAAGGGTTATCACCTTTACGTCGATAACTTCTATACCAGCATCCCACTATTTAAGTGCCTTTCTGCCAGAAGTACTGTAGCATGCGGTACTGTGCGCAAAAATCAGAGAGGCCTCCCTAAAACACTGCTTAGCCAAAGCCTCAGAAGGGGTGAGAGCAGGGAACTATGCAGCGAGAACATGCTGTTCGTCAAATATAAGGACAAGAGGGATGTCCTTATATTGACCACAATTGATGGCAGCGGCAGCACCCCTGTCCCTGAACGAGGTACCACCACAGTGACCCAGAAGCCAAATTGCATCCTGGGCTACAATAAGTACATGGGCGGGGTTGATCTCTCTGATCAAGTACTGAAGCCTTATAGTGCCCTACGGAAAACAAAGACATGGTACAAAAAGCTGGCCGTGCACATTGTACAGATGGCAATGTATAATGCTTACGTACTATCCCGATGTGCAGGCCGGACAGGGACATTCCTTAACTTCCAAGAGGTGGTGATCAAGGCACTTCTATTTGGGAACCAGGCTGGGGAGGGCCCAAGCACATCTGCTGGTAGCGATACTCCACGCATTGTACCAGGGCAACATTTCCCCAATGAAGTGCCCCAAATTTCGAAGAAGAGAAGGACACAAAAAAGGTGCAGAGTGTGTTACAAAAGGGGAATAAGAAAAGACTCTATTTACCACTGTGAAACCTGCCCCGAAAAACCAGGCCTGTGTATCAAGGATTGCTTCAATGAGTACCATACATCCATAAATTAGTAATTTCATGATTCATTAACCCCTTTATTATGCCAAAAGCAACATTGCGTCCACACACATATCCAGCTAAATCCTAGTTCCAAAAGTCAAATGGCGCTTCTGAGCCCTGCAGTGTGTCCAAACAGCTGTTTATGACCACATGTGGGGTATTGTTTTACTCGGGAGAAATTGCTTTACAAATGTTGTGGAGCTTTTTCTCCTTTAGTCCTCGTGGAAATTAGAAAAAATTAGCTAAACCTACATTTTCTTTGTAAAAATTGAGATTTTCATTTTCACTGCCTTCTTCCAGAAATTTCTGCAAAAAAACTGTGGGGTCAAAATACTCACTATACCCCTAGATAATTTCCTCAAGGGGTGCAGTTTCCAAAATGGGGTCACTTGTGGGGGGTTTCCACTGTTTTGGCCCCTCAGGTACTTTGCACATGTGACATAGCCTCCCAAAACCATCCCTGTCAAATTTGAGCTCCAAATGGTGCTCTTTCTCTTCTGAGCCCTACCGTGTGTCCAAACAGCTGTTTATGACCACATGTGGGGTACTGTTTTAATCGGGAGAAATTGCTTTACAAATGTTGTGTAGCTTTTTCTCCTTTAGTCCTCGTGGAAATTAGAAAAAATTAGCTAAACCTACATTTTCTTTGAAAAAATGTAGATTTTCATTTTCACTGCCTTCTTCCAGAAATCTCTGCAAAAAAACTGTGGGGTCAAAATGCTCACTATACCCCTAGATAATTTCCTGAAGGGGTGCAGTTTCCAAAATGGGGTCACTTGTGGGGGGTTTAAACGGTTTTGGCCCCTCAGGTTCTTTGCACATGTGACATGGCCTCCCAAAACCATCCCTGTCAAATTTGAGCTCCAAATGGCGCTCTTTCTCTTCTGAGCCCTGCGGTGTGTCCATACAGCCGTTTGTGGGGTACTGTTTTACTCTGGAGAAATTGCTTTACAAATGTTGTGGAGCTTTTTCTCTTTTAGTCATCGTGGAATTGAGAAAAAATTAGCTAAACCTACTCACAATACCCCTAGATATTTTCCTCAAGGGGTGTCGTTTCCAAAATAGTGCCACTTGTGGGGGGTTTCCACTCTTTTGGCACCGCAAGAGCCCTGCAAACTTGACATGGTGCCTAAAATATATTCTAATAAAAAGGAGGCCCCCAAAATCCACTAGGTGTTTCTTTACTTCTGAGGCCTGTGCTTCAGTCCATAAGCACACCAGGGCCACATGTGGGATATTTCCTAAATCTGCAGAACCTGGGCAACAAATATTGAGTTGCGTTTCTCTGGTAAAACCTTCTGTGTTACAAAAAAAAAGGGATTAAAAATGAATTTCTGCAAAAAAAAATGAAATTTGTAAATATCACCTCTACTTTGCTTTAATTCCTGTGCAATGTCTAAAGGGTTAAGAAACTTTCTAAATGCTGTTTTGAACACTTTGAGGGGTGCAGTTTTTAAAATGGGGTGACTTATTGGGGGTTTCTAATATCTAAGGACCTCAAAGCCACTCCACAACTGAACTGGCCCCTGTAAAAATAGCATTTTGAAATTTTCTTGAAAATGTGAGAAATTGCTGCTAAAGTTCTAAAGGTATGTTCACACGATGAGAGGCATTTACGTGTGAAAAGACAGACTGTTAACAGCTGCCTCGTTTCACACGTAAATGCTCCTCGTAATTTACGAGGCGTCTGAGACGCTCGTAAATCTTGAGCTGTGCTTCATTGAGTTCAATGAAGTACGGCTCAAATTACGTGGCAAAGAAGTGCCCTGCACTTCTTTGCCGAGGCAGTCAATTTACGCGTCGTCGTTTGACAGCTGTCAAACGACGACGCGTAAATTACAGGTCGTCTGCACAGTACGTCGGCAAACCCATTCAAATGAATGGGCAGATGTTTGCCGACGTATTGTAGCCCTATTTTCAGACGTAAAACGAGGCATAATACGCCTCGTTTACGTCTGAAAATAGGTCGTGTGAACCCAGCCTAAGCCTTGTAACGTCCTAGAAAAATAAAATGATGTTCAAACAACGCTGCTAAACTAAAGTAGACATATGGGGGATGTTAATTAGCAACATTTTTGTGTGGTATAACTGCCTGTCTTACAAGCAGATACATTTAAATTGAGAAAAATGCAAATTTTTGCAATTTTTCGCTAAATTTTGGTGTTTTTCACAATTAAATACTGAATGTATCGGGCAAATTTTGCCAGTAACATGAAGTCTAGAGATGAGCGAACCGGGACAACTGAACCCGGTTTCGGTCCGAACTTCCGGAAAAGTTCGGTTCGCAGCGAATCCGAACTTCACCGGGTTCGGCTGAACCCGTTTTGACCGAACCCGGCTACATTTTGGCGCCTGCCACATGTTACATCTAAAATGGAGGATTTCACAAGATCACCTGACATCAGGCTACACCATAATGCCTTGCAAACGGCTCTCCCAGCCAATCAGGAGGCAGCATAGGGGCGGGCTCAAGCCTGCAATAAAAATCTATGCACGGAGCTCAGCGGCCATTTTACAGACAGGAGTTGTAGGGATAGCATCTCTGTGCAGTAAGGGAAAGCTTTAGGAATCTTAAAGGCAGGAATCCAGCAATCGAAGGGGCTCATCCACTACTCACTACTCAGCCAGTGTGTGAATACGCTTTTATAAGGGGCTCATCCCCGTTGCATCCAACTTGCAATACAGGCAGCCTTTTTTAGTACTACAACGCCCAGCATTCCCTGAGTCAGTGCACAGTGGCTGATAGAAATTCTCATTCATTGCCATTTGCCAAGCCAGTGTCAGTGTGAATATGCTTTTAGAAGGGGCTCATCCCCGGCCGTTAACATAACAAACAAATAACAATCCAACTTGCAATACAGGCAGCCTTTGTAGTAGTAGTAGTAGTAGTACTACAAGGCCCAGCATTCCCTGAGTGCACTGCGGCGTGGCTGATAGAAATTCTCATTCCTTGCCATTTGCCAAGCCAGTGTCAGTGTGTGAATACGCTTTTAGAAGGGGCTCATCCCCGGCCGTTAACATAACAAACAAATAACAATCCAATTTGCAATACAGGCAGCCTTTGTAGTAGAAGTAGTACTACAAGGCCCAGCATTCCCTGAGTGCACCGCGGCGTGGCTGATAGAAATTCTCATTCATTGCCATTTGCCAAGCCAGTGTCAGTGTGAATACGCTTTTAGAAGGGGCTCATCCCCGGCCGTTAATATAACAAACAAATAACAATCCAATTTGCAATACAGGCAGCCTTTGTAGTAGTAGTAGTTCTATAAGGCCCAGCATTCCCTGAGTGCACTGCAGCGTGGCTGATAGAAATTCTCATTCATTGCCATTTGCCAAGCCAGTGTCAGTGTGAATACGCTTTTAGAAGGGGCTCATCCCCGGCCGTTAACATAACAAACAAATAACAATCCAACTTGCAATACAGGCAGCCTTTGTAGTAGTAGTAGTAGTAGAACTACAAGGCCCAGCATTTCCTGAGTGCACCGCGGCGTGGCTGATAGAAATAATCATTCATTGCCATTTGCCAAGCCAGTGTCAGTGTGAATACGCTTTTAGAATGGGCTCATCCCCGGCCGTTAACATAACAAACAAATAACAATCCAACTTGCAATGCAGGCAGCCTTTGTAGTAGTAGTAGTAGTACTACAAGGCCCAGCATTCCCTAAGTGCACCGCGGCGTGGCTGATAGAAATTCTCATTCATTGCCATTTGTCAAGCCAGTGTCAGTGTGAATACGCTTTTAGAATGGGCTCATTCCCGGCCGTTAACATAACAAACAAATAACAATCCAACTTGCAATACAGGCAGCCTTTGTAGTAATAGTAGTACTACAAGGCCCAGCATTCCCTGAGTGCACCGCGGCGTGGCTGATATAAATTATCATTCATTGCCATTTGCCAAGCCAGTGTCAGTGTGAATAGGCTTTTAGAAGGGGCTCATCCCCGGCCGTTAACATAACAAACAAATAACAATCCAACTTGCAACACAGGCAGCCTTTGTAGTAGTAGTAGTCCTACAAGGCCCAGCATTCCCTGAGTGCACCGCGGCGTGGCTGATAGAAATTCTCATTCATTGTCATTTGCCAAGCCAGTGTCAGTGTGAATACGCTTTTAGAAGGGGCTCATCCCCGGCCGTTAACATAACAAACAAATAACAATCCAACTTGCAATACAGAAGGGGCTGGACGGAGCCTGCAGGGCTGAAGGGGAAGCCTCCATGACCTCCCTGGTAGGGAAAGGGTTAACAGGTGAGGGAGAGTTGGAGGGAGTCGGAGGGGGGGGGGTCAGGGAGGAGTCAGGGGGCCGTTGCTGCGCTTCCCGCTGTTTGCGGCATTGAGCCGGAAGCAGCGGGAGGAGTAGCACAGTGAGGACAAGCTCCCCGTTGCCCGCGCTCGTACAGTATGGCAGAGGCAGTTTTGTTAGAGCAGCTGCGTGCTGCTGCTGTGCACCACGGTCCCGGATGGCTGGAGGAGACCGTGGCTGCATTAGCGAGGATCCCGGACGCCGTGTTGCCACGTCAGGCCCGGCGTTCGGGGTCTGTTGCAGGAGACAGGCTCCCCTCCCCCGGCCCCCTTCCTAGCATGGCGGCGGGGGGGGAGTCGGTAACAACTGCTCCTGTCCGGAGCAGGCAGAGAGCGTTGCCGGGGGTGACGGCGACGCAGGCCGGGTCGACCCGTCCCTCCCGGCGTTCTCGACCTCCAGAGCGCCTCAGTCCTGAGGCAGTCCCGCGGACACGGCGTCGCAGAGGGAGCCCGATCTCGGACGCTGCAGGCCAGGCAGCTGGGGGGACCGCCCCTTCCCAGGCCCTGCGTCCTGGCAGGAATCCCAAGCCGCGACGGGGTCCGGCGGTGAGCAGGGAGTCGCAGGCCGGGCTCCCTGTCACCCCTCCACCATCGGATGGAAGATTTGGAGGACGAGGTACGGCCGCCCCGCCTGGTGATGTTCCGGCCAGGGGGCAGGCTTCTTCAGGATCATCGAGACGGACGCCTAGATCTGCAGCGACGTTGAGGCAACAGGTCCAGTCGGAATTCTGGGTTCCATCGGTCGGGCGGCAGGTTGCCGGCCCATCAGTCAGCGCTTCATCATCTCCGATCCGAAGATGTCGGTGGGATAGCCAGTCGTCTGCGAGAGATAAGCTGGAGGAAGGTGAACTGGACGTGTATCGTCGAGGTCAGGATGGTCCGGCTGACGGGAACACAGCGCCTGTGCGGCCCGGTGAGTGTGTAACTCCATCATTGTCATATCCAGCGATTTTTATGTCGGGTGTCGTCGGGGGGGCTGCTAGCGTCGCATCGGTGGCCGGTAGTGGCGCGGGCGGGCGCGATGGCGTGGGTCTGGCAGATTTAGTGGGTTGCTTGAGGGAGCTGGTCGGGCGCCTAGATAGGGCGGCGGCGCCGGTAGTTACGGAAGTGTCCCCGGCGGTAGTGTGGGAGGGCCCCAGGGACGTGGGATTGGTACAGGCGCGGCCCGTGCTGGCGGTTAGGGAGGCGGTCGCGGTGTCGGTACAGACCGAGGCACAAAAGGATGGCGATCGGGTGCGTATTGATGACCGTGCTCGGGGGGAGGTGTACGTTGTTTCGAAGGTCCGTTGGGGGCGCATTTAAAGCAGGAGGTGCGCGAGCGGATCTGGAAGGACGAATATGTTGAGATTTTTTCTCTCTTGCCGCTCGCTAAATTTAATTTGGATAAGAGCAAGCGGGACGAGAGTAAAAAGGACGAGGAGGAACGGCGGCGGTATAGGTTTATCCCGCAGACGTTCGTTAATTGGTCGCAGGCGTTCGCCATATTGGCTAGTGTGATAGGGGAAAAGGCGCCGGAAAATTGTTCGGCGTTGTTTTGTTATTTTGATGCCATTGGGGAGGCTCATAGGGCGTATGGGGGTCAGGCGTGGCTGCGATACGATGAGCAATTCCGTCAGCGGAAAGCGGTTCGGCCGGCGATTCGGTGGGACCAGAAGGATATTGCTCTCTGGTTACGGGTTACGGCTCCGGTTAGGCAGTCCTTTCCCGGGAGCGCCGGCCAGGGAGGCCAGTCTAGTCAGGTTGGACAAAGCGGCGGGGGAAAGGCGGGTTTTTGCTGGCAATTTAATGAAGGCCAGTGTAAGTTCGGGGCCACGTGCAAGTTCAAGCACGTGTGTTCCGAGTGTAATGGTGCATCACACGGGGCGGCAAAATGTCTGCGGAAAAAGAGGTCAGGGAACCAGCCCTCCGCGGCTGGTCAAGGGGGTGTCGCCGGTGAGGGTGGAAAAGATGGCCCCTTATCTAAATGAGTATCCGGATAGGGCGGCGGCTAAGTTGCTTTACGAAGGGTTTCGTGTTGGTTTTGTTATTCCTCCGCCTCCTTATGAGGTTCCGGTTACGCGGAGGAATTTAAAATCGGCTTACTTGCATGCAAAAGTCGTGTCGGAAAAGTTGTTAAAAGAAGTTTCGTTGGGCCGCATGTCGGGGCCGTTTGTTGAGTCGCCTGTAAAAGATTTAGTTGTGTCCCCGTTGGGTATTGTCCCTAAACGCGAGCCCGGAAAATTTCGTTTGATTCAACATTTATCGTATCCCAAGGGTTCGTCGGTAAATGACGGGATTGATCACGAGTTGTGCTCCGTAGTCTATACCTCATTCGATAAGGCGGTGGGTTTAGTGCGGGCTGCGGGTCCAGGTGCGCTGCTAGCAAAAACCGACATCGAGGCGGCGTTCAGGTTGTTGCCAGTTCATCCAGAAAGCCAACGGCTGTTGGGTTGTTTTTGGAATGGGGCTTTTTACGTGGATCGGTGCCTTCCGATGGGGTGTTCCCTTTCTTGTGCATACTTCGAGGCGTTTAGTAGCTTCGTGGAGTGGGTAACGAGGGGAGTATCCGGGGTCGACTCGTTGATCCATTACTTAGATGATTTTTTGTGCGTTGGCCCGGGGGGTTCGCCGGTTTGCGGTAATTTGCTTCATGCACTACAGAAGGTGGCGAGGGATTTTGGGATTCCTTTGGTGCCAGAAAAAACGGAGGGCCCGGTAGCGACGATTTGATTTTTGGGAATTGAAATAGACTCGGTGGCAATGGAGTGTCGTCTCCCTGCGGATAAGTTGGGTGCTTTGAGGCTGGAGGTACGGCGGGCTTGTGGACTGAAAAAAATGACGCTGCGGGAGCTTCAGTCGCTGCTGGGGAAGTAGAATTTCGCCTGTCGGATTATGCCGATGGGGAGGGTGTTTGGTAGGAGGTTGGCGGCGGCGACGGCGGGAGTGCGTGCGCCGCATCATTTTGTGCGGCTCAAGGAGGAGCACCGAGCTGATCTTCAGGTTTGGGATGACTTCTTGGGCCAGTACAATGGTCGCTCGCTATGGATGGCCCCAGCGCAGGATACGAGTGATTTGAATATTTTTACGGATGCGGCTGGGGCGGGCGGTTTTGGAGCTTACGGGGGAGGTCCGTGGTGCGCAGGTCAATGGCCGGCTAGTTGGGTGTCCAGTGGACTCACGCGGAATCTGGCCCTGCTCGAGCTGTTTCCCATCGTGGTGGCGGCTACCATTTGGGGGGACAGGCTCAGGGATAAGAAGGTCCGGTTTTACTGCGACAACATGGGGGTGGTGCTGGCCATTAATAACATCACAGCGTCCTCTCCTCCGGTAGTTAAATTGTTGCGACATTTAGTGTTGGTGTGTTTGTCGTTGAACGCGTGGGTGGTGGCGGTGCATGTCCCGGGAGTACGGAATTGTATCGCTGATGCTCTTTCTCGCTCGCAGTGGGACCGGTTTCGGCAATTGGCACCGGGAGCGGAACGTCTCGGTTTGGCTTGTCCGGAACATCTTTGGGATCTGGTATCGGTCCCGTAGAACAACTGTTACAAAGGTCTTTGGCGCGCACGACGTGGAGTGCTTATGCTGCTTGTTGGAGGCAGTGGGAGGAGTGGGTAAGAGAGTTGGGTGACGTCAATACGGATAGAGACAGGTTGGTGGCACTTTTGTACTGGTTGGGGGACGCCTGGGAGGCGGGGTTTTCAGTGGCAAAGGTGAACCGGTTCATATCTGCGGTGGCGTTTGGGTTTAAGTTGCGGGGCTTTCAGGATGTATCGAAGGAATTTCTGGTATCGCAGGCTTTGAAGGGGTTGCGCCGAGGTAGGGTGGAGGCGGATAGTAGAAGGCCTGTGTCGTTTGCTTTGCTTAGCTCGTTGGGCGGTTCATTAGCATCGGCCTGTCGTTCTTCAGACGAAATGGATTTGTTTCGGTTAGCTTTTTCGTTAGCGTTCTTTGGGGCATTTAGAATAGGTGAGTTGGTGTCGCCAAGTACCAAACAGGCAGGGGGGCTGAGATCTGGGGAGGTGAGCCTATTCGCAGATCGGCTGGAGGTTTGGTTGCGTCGGTCAAAAACTGACCAAGTAGGGAAGGGTAAACTGATAGTTTTGTTCGCCCTCCCGGGGTCGGTTATGTGCCCAGTAGAGTGTATGCGGGGTTTTACGCCAAAAAGGGGGGCTCCAGATTTGCCTTTGTTACGTCATGTGGACGGGTCGTTTTTGTCCAGGTTTCAGTTTGGAGCTGTATTTAAAAAATGTTTGACGGCGGTTGGGGTTGCGGCAGGCTCGTATTCATCTCATTCCTTCAGGATTGGCGCAGCAACAGAAGCGGGGCGCTGGGGGTTGGATGATGAGGGGGTGCGGCGTATTGGTCGTTGGGAGTCCAACAGGTTTAAGTCCTATGTCCGCCCCCATATGTTATGAGGTTTGTTGGTAACGCTTTAAAAATGTTATATGGTGGGGCCTAATTGTTTTTTCCGTTTCAGATTCGCCTCCGTGTTTGGTGTGGTTGATGGGTCATTCTTACGTGCACTGGGGGGCTTTGAGGGCAGACGTCCGCCCGGATGGTCGCCAGTTGCACATTCCGCGACAGGATGCGGTTGTGCATTGGTTGGGATTTAGAGGTATGTCGTGGAGCAGGGTGTTGGCGGAATTCCAGACATATGCTCGGCTTGATAGGGTTCCGGAGGTCTTAGCGTTGCACGTGGGTGGGAATGACTTAGGAGTCCGCCCCTTTCGTGAGTTGGTGCGGGATATCAAACACGATATGTTGTGTTTGTGGGTTTCTTATCCCAAGTTGGTGATAGTGTGGTCGGACATAGTCCCAAGAAAACATTGGCGGTTGGCTAGATCTGTGGAGAGAGTCAATAAGGCTCGCATTAAAGTTAATCGGGCAGTGTCGCGTTTTGTGGCAAAAAACAGGGGCATTTGCGTGAGGCACAGGGATTTGGAGTCAGGAGTGGGGAATTTCTGGAGGAGTGACGGGGTTCATCTGACCGAGGTTGGCATTGATCTTTG
This sequence comes from Rhinoderma darwinii, assembly GCF_050947455.1. Classification (NCBI taxonomy): domain Eukaryota; kingdom Metazoa; phylum Chordata; class Amphibia; order Anura; family Rhinodermatidae; genus Rhinoderma; species Rhinoderma darwinii. Next base: position 264,813,083 of record NC_134687.1, read on the forward strand.
GAGCTTGGCGATAGCAGAAGGCATAGAAAGGGCGGTGGTGGTGTGGAGGAACTCACAGGCTTAAGGTGGTCAAGGCCTGTTTCGCTGTGGCGGGGGGAGTCCTTGAGGCCAGTCAGTACAAAATGGTGGGGGGGTCGCATCGGGGGTATGCGTCCCCCAAAAAAGGTACATGGTTGAAGACTTCATCGGGTGTTATCCCTTTGAAGTGGTCTTCTGGTAGAAGGTATATCACTTGAAGGCTTCATCGGGTGTTATCCCTTTGAAGTGGACTTCTAGTGGTCGGTATATCACTTGAGGGCTTCATCGGGTGTTATCCCCTTGAAGTGGACTTCTAGTGGTTGGAGCCATCTGCAGAGGTGAACGGTGCTTCCGAGCTGGTTTACGGCTGGAGGTAATTAGTGGTTTGCAGATGGCTAACTCGGTGTGTTCTTAAAAAAGGAATATCTGAAAGGGCCTCAAGGACTTCCTCTGCTCGGGTTAATGTTAACGTTAAATTGTTATTTACGTTTCTGACCCATGTTGGGTCATGTGAATTATTAGAAGGAATTCTCTGGTGGATTCCTAACTAGTTATCCGAAGGTTTCGGATTTAAATTGTTTTTATAAAACTGTAAAATTAATAAACGGCTGCTGTGGCCATTTCACATCCAACCTCGGTGTCACGTGTCTTTCCTAAAGGTGGGGATGGGGGGATAGGATGGGGTAAGGGAAGGTTCGTTAACACACGACTCTACTTAGGCAGGTCAAGGCAGCCTTTGTAGTAGTAGTACTACAACGCCCAGCATTCCCTGAGTGCACTGCGGCGTGGCTGATAGAAATTCTCATTCATTACCATTTGCCAAGCCAGTGTCAGTGTGAATAGGCTTTTAGAAGGGGCTCATCCCCGGCCGTTAACATAACAAACAAATAACAATCCAACTTGCAACACAGGCAGCCTTTGTAGTAGTAGTAGTAGTAGTACTAGAAGGCCCAGCATTCCCTGAGTGCACCGCGGCGTGGCTGATAGAAATTCTCATTCATTGCCATTTGCCAAGCCAGTGTCAGTGTCAATACGCTTTTAGAAGGGGCTCATCCCCGGCCGTTAACATAACAAACAAATAACAATCCAACTTGCAATACAGGCAGCCTTTGTAGTAGTAGTACTACAACGCCCAGCATTCCCTGAGTGCACTGCGGCGTGGCTGATAGAAATTCTCATTCATTACCATTTGCCAAGCCAGTGTCAGTGTGAATACGCTTTTAGAAGGGGCTCATCCCCGGCCGTTAACATAACAAACAAATAACAATCCAACTTGCAATACAGGCAGCCTTTGTAGTGGACGTAGTACTACAACACTTAGCATTCCCTGAGTGCACTGCGGCATGGCTGATAGAAATTCTCATTCATTGCCATTTGTCAAGCCAGTGTCAGTGTGAATACACTTTTAGAATGGGCTCATCCCCGGCCGTTAACATAACAAACAAATAACAATCCAACTTGCAATACAGGCAGCCTTTGTAGTAGTAGTAGTACTACAAGGCCCAGCATTCCCTGAGTGCACTGCGGCATGGCTGACAGAAATTCTCATTCATTGCCATTTGCCAAGCCAGTGTCAGTGTGAATACGCTTTTAGAATGGGCTCATCCCCGGCCGTTAACATAACAAACAAATAACAATCCAACTTGCAATACAGGCAGCCTTTGTAGTAGTAGTAGTAGTAGTAGTACTACAAGGCCCAGCATTCCCTGAGTGCACCGCGGCGTGGCTGATAGAAATTCTCATTCATTGCCATTTGTCAAGCCAGTGTCAGTGTGAATACGCTTTTAGAATGGGCTCATCCCCGGACGTTAACATAACAAACAAATAACAATCCAACTTGCAATACAGGCAGCCTTTGTAGTAGTAGTAGTAGTACTATAAGGCCCAGCATTACCTAAGTGCACCGCGGCGTGGCTGATAGAAATTCTCATTCATTGCCATTTGCCAAGCCAGTGTGAGTGTGAATACACTTTTAGAAGGGGCTCATCCCCGGCCGTTAACATAACAAACAAATAACAATCCAACTTGCAATACAGGCAGCCTTTGTAGTGGACGTAGTACTACAACACCCAGCATTCCCTGAGTGCACTGCGGCGTGGCTGATAGAAATTCTCATTCATTGCCATTTGCAAAGCCAGTGTCAGTGTGTGAATACGCTTTTAGAAAGGGCTCATCCCCGGCCGTTAACATAACAAACAAATAACAATCCAGCTTGCAATACAGGCAGACTTTGTAGTAGTAGTAGTAGTACTACAAGGCCCAGCATTTCCTGAGTGCACCGCGGCGTGGCTGATAGAAATTCTCATTCATTGTCATTTGCCAAGCCAGTGTAAGTGTGAATACTCTTTTAGAAGGGGCTCATCCCCGGCCGTTAACATAACAAACAAATAACAATCCAACTTGCAATACAGGCAGACTTTGTTGTAGTAGTAGTAGTACTACAAGGCCCAGCATTCCCTGAGTGCACCGCGGCGTGGCTGATAGAAATTCTCATTCATTGCCATTTGTCAAGCCAGTGTCAGTGTGTGAATACGCTTTTAGAAGGGGCTCATCCCCTGCCATTAACATAACAAACAAATAACAATCCAACTTGCAATACAGGCAGCCTTTGTAGTAGTAGTAGTACTACAAGGCCCAGCATTCCCTGAGTGCACCGCGGCGTGGCTGATAGAAATAATTATTCATTGCCATTTGCCAAGCCAGTGTCAGTGTGAATACGCTTTTAGAATGGGCTCATCCCCGGCCGTTAACATAACAAACAAATAACAATCCAACTTGCAATACAGGCAGCCTTTGTAGTAGTAGTAGTAGTAGTAGTAGTAGTACTACAAGGCCCAGCATTCCCTGAGTGCACCGCGGCGTGGCTGATAGAAATTCTCATTCATTGCCATTTGTCAAGCCAGTGTCAGTGTGAATACGCTTTTAGAAGGGGCTCATCCCCGGCCGTTAACATAACAAACAAATAACAATCTAACTTGCAATACAGGCAGCCTTTGTAGTAGACGTAGTACTACAACGCCCAGCATTCCCTGAGTGCACTGCGGCGTGGCTGATAGAAATTCTCATTCATTGCCATTTGCCAAGCCAGTGTCAGTGTGTGAATACGCTTTTAGAAAAGGCTCATCCCCGGCCGTTAACATAACAAACAAATAACAATCCAACTTGCAATACAGGCAGCCTTTGTAGTGGACGTAGTACTACAACACCCAGCATTCCCTGAGTGCACTGCGGCGTGGCTGATAGAAATTCTCATTCATTGCCATTTGCAAAGCCAGTGTCAGTGTGTGAATACGCTTTTAGAAAGGGCTCATCCCCGGCCGTTAACATAACAAACAAATAACAATCCAGCTTGCAATACAGGCAGACTTTGTAGTAGTAGTAGTAGTACTACAAGGCCCAGCATTTCCTGAGTGCACCGCGGCGTGGCTGATAGAAATTCTCATTCATTGTCATTTGCCAAGCCAGTGTAAGTGTGAATACTCTTTTAGAAGGGGCTCATCCCCGGCCGTTAACATAACAAACAAATAACAATCCAACTTGCAATACAGGCAGACTTTGTTGTAGTAGTAGTAGTACTACAAGGCCCAGCATTCCCTGAGTGCACCGCGGCGTGGCTGATAGAAATTCTCATTCATTGCCATTTGTCAAGCCAGTGTCAGTGTGTGAATACGCTTTTAGAAGGGGCTCATCCCCTGCCATTAACATAACAAACAAATAACAATCCAACTTGCAATACAGGCAGCCTTTGTAGTAGTAGTAGTACTACAAGGCCCAGCATTCCCTGAGTGCACCGCGGCGTGGCTGATAGAAATAATCATTCATTGCCATTTGCCAAGCCAGTGTCAGTGTGAATACGCTTTTAGAATGGGCTCATCCCCGGCCGTTAACATAACAAACAAATAACAATCCAACTTGCAATACAGGCAGCCTTTGTAGTAGTAGTAGTAGTAGTAGTAGTAGTACTACAAGGCCCAGCATTCCCTGAGTGCACCGCGGCGTGGCTGATAGAAATTCTCATTCATTGCCATTTGTCAAGCCAGTGTCAGTGTGAATACGCTTTTAGAAGGGGCTCATCCCCGGCCGTTAACATAACAAACAAATAACAATCCAACTTGCAATACAGGCAGCCTTTGTAGTAGTAGTAGTAGTACTACAAGGCCCAGCATTCCCTGAGTGCACCGCGGCGTGGCTGAAAGAAATTCTCATTCATTGCCATTTGCCAAGCCAGTGTCAGTGTGAATACGCTTTTAGAAGGGGCTCATCCCCGGCCGTTAACATAACAAACAAATAACAATCTAACTTGCAATACAGGCAGCCTTTGTAGTAGACGTAGTACTACAACGCCCAGCATTCCCTGAGTGCACTGCGGCGTGGCTGATAGAAATTCTCATTCATTGCCATTTGCCAAGCCAGTGTCAGTGTGTGAATACGCTTTTAGAAAGGGCTCATCCCCGGCCGTTAACATAACAAACAAATAACAATCCAGCTTGCAATACAGGCAGCCTTTGTAGTAGTAGTAGTAGTACTACAAGGCCCAGCATTTCCTGAGTGCACCGCGGCGTGGCTGATAGAAATTCTCATTCATTGTCATTTGCCAAGCCAGTGTCAGAGTGAATATTCTTTTAGAAGGGGCTCATCCCCGGCCGTTAACATAACAAACAAATAACAATCCAACTTGCAATACAGGCAGCCTTTGTAGTAGTAGTAGTAGTAGTAGTACTACAAGGCCCAGCATTCCCTGAGTGCACCGCGGCGTGGCTGATAGAAATTCTCATTCATTGCCATTTGTCAAGCCAGTGTCAGTGTGTGAATACGCTTTTAGAAGGGGCTCATCCCCTGCCATTAACATAACAAACAAATAACAATCCAACTTGCAATACAGGCAGCCTTTGTAGTAGTAGTAGTACTACAAGGCCCAGCATTCCCTGAGTGCACCGCGGCGTGGCTGATAGAAATAATCATTCATTGCCATTTGCCAAGCCAGTGTCAGTGTGAATACGCTTTTAGAATGGGCTCATCCCCGGCCGTTAACATAAAAACAAATAACAAAATACAACTTGCAATACAGGCAGCCTTTGTAGTAATAGTAGTAGTAGTACTACAAGGCCCAGCATTCCCTGAGTGCACCGCGGTGTGGCTGATAGAAATTCTCATTCATTGCCATTTGTCAAGCCAGTGTCAGTGTGAATACGCTTTTAGAAGGGGCTCATCCCCGGCCGTTAACATAGCAAACAAATAACAATCCAACTTGCAATACAGGCAGCCTTTGTAGTAGTAGTAGTACTACAAGGCCCAGCATTCCCTGAGTGCACCGCGGCGTGGCTGAAAGAAATTCTCATTCATTGCCATTTGCCAAGCCAGTGTCAGTGTGTGAATACGCTTTTAGAAGGGGCTCATCCCCCGGGTTTTGATTCAACTTGCTGCACTCCAGCTGTGAAATGTCTGGTAAAAAAAAGGTTGTGAAAGACGGGGTAGAGGAAAAAACACCCATGCCGTTTCCTCTTCCAGTCCAAATGTTGGATCTGTTGGTGCCAGACCCAGTACCAGCATTTGTGGCACAAGACATGTGCCCAGTTCCACTAGTAGCAGCAGCCATGTGCCTGCTGGTAGTAGTAGCAGTATCAGCAAGCCAGACTTGTCCGTCTCCTCCGGTGGGCGGGTTACTTTAGACAATACGGCTATTGTGGACTGGTTGGCTGGCTCGCGGTCATCTCGGCAGGAAGACTCTGACGATCTGGCTTCAAGCCAGGTTTCGTTTGATTCCAGATCCTCTACAGTTCCGTGGCACAGTGACAGTAGTAATATAGGTATTTCTAGCCTTTCCATTCCATCATCTATGTCTTTGCTCCCCCTTCCTAGTGGGAAGCCATCTTTCCTGAGAGTACTAAGAGACATCTCCTCGGGTGCGAAGGAAGATACTGAACAACAAAGTGATGATGATGATCTGTTTTCCGCTAGTCAGCCAACGGAGTGTGTTGCGGCGGTGGTTGAGGTGGAAGCGGTGTCCGAGACGCATAGCTGCGGTAGTGGGGGTGTTGGTGGTGGTAGCCGTGGTGGCAGACGCAGTAAGGAGGGGGGGCATGGAGCCCGCCATGATGTCACATCACATTCACAACACAGTGACAGAAGTGGCGGGGATGATGAGGAAGGCTATGATGATGATGTTGTTTTAGACAGGACGTGAGAACCAGGTGACGAGGTGATGACGGCGTTAGAGGAGGAGGGTAGTAGTGGCGGCACTGGCCGTGATAAACAGCCAAGCCGAGGTAGGGGCAGAAGTCAATCTGCAAAACGTTGCAGCGGTAGGGTCAGCTCAGGAGCCGGTGATGGCGACACTGAAGCTTGTGTAGGCTCCTGAAAAAAGCCTGCCAGACAAGGGGCAAGCTCGGGTGGTGGTGGTAGTCGTGGTGGTGGTAGACGTGGTACTACCTCTTTACGGCACTCTGCCATGTGGCAATTTTTCTGTACCTTCCCGGAGGACGAAAACATGGCACAGTGCCGTATCTGCAAGCAGAAAGTAAGGCGTGGGCAGGGCAGCAATGTAGGAACTACAGCTCTACGTAAACACATGGAGAGGCATCACAAGGCCATGTGGGACAATCGACATGCCCCACCATCATCATGTACATCTAATGAAGACCCCTCTGCCGCTGCTGCTGCTCCGAGTCCCTGTCATCTAAGTTGTAGCCAGGCCTTATCCACCATGTCGTTGTCATCATCATCATCCTCCTACGTCCCGTCAGTTATCCATTACGGAATCGTTGTCCAATAAGCAACAATATATACCCAGTCATCCACTTGTCGTGCAGCTTAATTCACACCTGGCTAAGTTGTTGGTGGTGCAGTCGCTGCCGTACCACCTGGTCGACTCTGCCAGCTTCAAGCAATTGATGGCGTGCGCTCAGCCTAGGTGGCGAATACCTAGCCGCCATTACTTCTCCAAAACAGCTGTCCCTGCCTTGCACAAGCATGTGGAGGAAAAGGTGTGCCAGTCCTTGCAATTATACGCGTGCAGCAGGATACATGCCACCGTCGACACGTGGAGCAGCAACTATGGGCAGGGACAGTACATGTCTTTCACGGCCCACTGGGTCAATATTTTGCAGTCCGATGCACCACCGCAGCAATGCCAGGCATTACCACCTCCACACTTGTATCTTTCTGGTTCAACTCCGGACACCAGGCGCCTACCATCCTCCTCCTCCTCCTCCTTGCCTTCCTCCTTGGAGGTCTTCCCGTCCCCGACAGGACACAGCGTATCTTCCACTACTCCTCCCTCCTCTTTTCACAGGTGCAAGGTGAAGCGCCACAACGCTGTCTTACACCTGCTGAGCCTGGGCGAGAAAAGCCTCAAAGGGCAGGAGCTGCTGCTGTGCATCAAGGAGGAAATCGCACGCTGGCTGTCTCCTCTGAAACTCACACTGGGCAATGTTGTCTCTGATAACGGGAAAAACTTTGTGGCTGCACTGCGTATAGGTCACCTGACACACGCTCTTTGAATGGCACATGTGATCAATCTGGTCATAACACGCTTCTTAAAGTCATATGTTTGTTTGAAGGGTGTGCCATGTCCAGGAGGGTTTGCGTTCGCTTTAGACGTTCGTATGCATTTAAGCACGCCCTCCTGGACTTGCAGCGTCAAAACAATCTCCCAGAACACAGCCTGATTTGCGACGTTCCAACACGCTGGAATTCCACCCTGCACAAGTTGGACCGTCTGTACGAACAGCGGAAAGCCGTGAATGATTTCCTGATACAGCAGACGGGCAGCGTTTGGAGCCAGTGTAATTTCGAGCTCAGGCACTGGCAGCTGGTTAGAGACGCATGTCGCGTTTTGAGGCCCTTTGAAGAGGCCACACGATTTGTGAGCAGTGACGCTAGCGGAATAAACGATGTTTTGCCGCTGATATTCATTATGGAGCAAACGCACACAGCGATGATTCAGCAAAGGATGGAGCAAGTATCACATCTGGCTATGGATGTTGAGGAGGAAGAGGAGGATGAGGATGAGGAAACAGGAACTGAAGAGGAGCTGGATTTGGAGATGGAATCACAGGAAGGGATAGGGGACGAGGCAGCCGCACAACATGACAGTGATGGTGGTGATGACGAGTCTGACGACGACCTTGATGATGGACAACCATGGCAGTATGGGGCGGAGATGGAACCAACCGGGCCCTCTGAAACGCTGGCCAGGATGGCGAGCTGTATGCTTCGTTACTTGCGCGCTGACTGTCGTATTGTTAGCATGAAGCAAAGAGATGAGTACTGGGTAGCCACACTTTTAGACCCTCATTATAAAGCCAGAATGGGGGAGTTCTTTGCGCCTTCCTAGAGTTAGGCAAAATTGGCTTATTATCGAGAGAAGCTATGCAGCCAGCTTGTCACGGCTTTCAAACGGCAAACACCTGCAGCAAGCATGTCTGACCGGAGGGGCACTCTCCGCTCCCCACTGTCTCATTGTTCCACCGCCTCTGGCTGAGCTACCTCTGCAATAGGCGGCATGCAGCGGCAGCAGCAGGCAATTCAGTTTGGAAAATATGATGACAACATTTTTACATCCAATACCCCGACCTGACACACATCGTAGTCAGTGCCGCATCTGCCACGAGGCCAGGTGAGCCGACGGCCTCAGGCGGCACCACCTACCCAAACGGGGGGGCGGCATTTTCAGGCCGGGACGGACTGGATCGGGGGGAGGGGCCATGCAGACGCACATAACAGACGTGCCGAACGTCTGAAACACTCTTCCTCCTCTCTGACGCTGTACACAGCACATGCAGACAGAGAGGAGCAAGTCTGCAGGAGGAGCGACGAGCAGAACGAGGTAAGTTCCTGCCTTGCTGGGACCGGGACCCGTGACGTGAGTATACTGCAAGGGGGTGTCCCCCCCCCTTTAGAGCAGTCAGTCAGATGCTCAGACCCCCCTAACCTTTCAGTATAGTAACTAGTCAGGGCTCTATGGTGGGGGATAATTCCCCCCTATAGAGCCCTCTGCTGTCAGTAAAACGCCCCCCCCCCCCCGCAGTATACTCCTGGCTTTGTAGCTTTCCTGTGCTTAATTAGCGTGGGAAAGCTACAATCAGAGCTGTGACTGGTGAGTTTCACAGTCACTCACAGTGCAGGCTGCATGCAGCAGCTGCGGCAGCCAGTCTGACTGTGAGTCTCTGACCAGTCACCACCCACACGCAGCAGAGACAGGAGAGACTAATAGTAAACCCTCAACTACTACAGTTTCACAGGCATTGTCTGTGAAGCTTTCTATAGTGTAGTGGTTAGCTTGTCTGTCTTACACAATATTACACAATATCTTGTATTGGGCTTTGTTCACACTAGCATTAATATACGTTTACCTCTCTTCCGTCAGGGGGAGAGGATCGATACGTTAAACGGAAAGCAACGGTTCCATTAGAATTACCATTGCTTTCAATGGTAATTCTTTTGTATCAGTTGCTTTCCGTTTGTCTCCGTTCGCTAGGTTTTCGTTCTTTTGAACGGAAATAAAAGTTCTGCAGACTGCACTTTTGTTTCCTTTAAAAAAAATGGAAACTTAGCGTACGGAGACAAACGGAAAGCAACTGATACAAAAGAATTACCATTGAAAGCAATGGTAATTCTAATGCTAATGCTAATGCTAATTCTAATGCTTTCCTCTGACGGAAGAGAGGTAAACGTATATTAATGCTAGTGTGAAAGAAGCCTTAGGGCCTGTTCACATCAGCGTTGGCTTTCCGTTCTGGTGTTCCGTTGGAGGTAACCCCGCAACGGAAAGTCAAACTGAAACCACAGCTTCCGTTTCCGTCACCATTAGCGCAGTCAACTGCGCTATTGATTCCGTCACAAAAACGGAAACCTGCCGGAATGGTGACGAACGGAAAGCATTAGCAATGTTTCCGTCACCATTGATTTCAATGGTGACTGAAACGGAAGCTGTGGTTTCAGTTTGACTTTCCGTTGCGGGGTTCACTCGACGGAAACCTCCCACGGAACCCCGGAACGGAAAGCCAACGCTGATGTGAACAGGCCCTAATCCTTCCCCATAAACCTGCCCCCGCTAATTAAAATAAATATATTATATAATGTACATAGCACTGTATCCTGTATCTGCCAGGTCAGCGGGACTGACTGATTCAGTGCCTGCAGGATCGAGCTGTTACCGATCACATCTAAGTTCATAACTTAGTTGTAATCGGTAATAGGCGACCTAATGCATTCAGGTCTCATCGCAATATACAGCTGCTCTGTATACAGGATACAAAGCAGCTGTATCTCAAAAAGTACAAATCATTTTCAATAAAAAGTAATTAAAACTTGCACCAATCGCATTAATAGATATCTTTATATATCATAGTGACATGTCCGAAGTTTTCATCGGTGGGGGACCGAGCACTGAGGCCCCCACCAATCGCTAAAACGAAGCAGCAGAAGTGCTCGGTGAGCGCTGTGCCGCTTCATTTATGATCGACTTTCAGCCGAGTGAGCAGTGTACGGACTCCTAGACTTTCTATTAAGCCAGTACACTGCTCCAAGTAAAGCCAAACAGAATTGAAGCGGCACACCGCTCACCCGAGCACTTCTGCTGCTTCGTTTTAGCAACTAGTGGGGGGTCTCAGTGTTCGGACCCCACTGATAAAAACTTCAGACATGTCAAAAGTTTTTTAAAAAGTTGTTACACTTTAAAGAGAAGCTTTCACCTGCCCACAGATTTGCATTTGAGTGCAGCGTGTAATGGGGAGGGCTGCACAAACTCTGGGGCACTTTAAAAAAAATGTCCTACCCTCTTTCCTTACTTAGATATCGGTGCTGTAATACTTGACGCCCGATATTTAAATAACCCCATAAACTGCCAATGGGGCGGTAATTGGCAAGCGGACATGTAACATCGCTGTGACACAATCCGCTACAGACAATGTCAAAAGCATGAGCTGGAGAGAGGAGATCATGTGCGCGCGCACGCTCTCACTCTTCAGCTCTCGGCAGGCAAGTACAAGACTGATCTCAGGTGAGAGATCAGTCTTGTCGTCCTTGTCTGCCAAGAGCTAAAGAGTGAGAGCGTGCGTGCGCGCACAGCTCCGATGCCATGAAACAGAAGAAGAAAAATTCACACTCTTCTTCTCCTCTTGTGTTCCTTAGTGGTGGCGGAGCTGCACGCACGCGCTCTCTCCAGCTCTTGCTGTAACGCTGACCGTAGCTGATTGGACAGTGTCACAGCGATGTTACACGCCCCCTTGCCAATTACCACCCCATTGACAGTTCATGGGGTTATTTAAATATCGGGCGCCAAATATTACAGCACTGATATCTAAATAACGAAGGAGGCTAGGAAAAAAATGTAAAGTGCCCCAGAGTTTGTGCAGCCCTCCCCATTACATGCTGCACTCAGCTGCACATGTATGGGGAGGTGAAAGGTTCTCTTTAAAAGAAAGGTGTTATAATTATTATTTTTTATTTGATATGTTTTATTTTATGGGCCTAATTATTTTAATATGTTTCCGAAGGTAGCTATTTATTCATATGTTTGTACGTCTGCGGGGGCAGCCAACTTTATTTTTATTTTTCATACTGCTAATTTTTGTTTTGTAGGTTCCGCTGGACCATTTGGACTACGTCGTAGATTCGTTGGACTACTTCGCTGATTTAAGCTTTATTTCTTTTTTTTTTTTTAATAAAATGGTTAAAGTGGATTGTGTGGAAGAGTTGTCATTTCAATAAAATAAATGTCTTTATGTCTCTGTGTTTTAATACTTCATTACCGCCTTAGTAATGGCTGCTGTCTGATTGAGAGCGTCCATTACTAAGAAGGGGCTTAGTGTTAGCCAGTAATAAGGCTATCACTAACCCCTATTATTACCCCGGTACCCACCGCCACCAGGAGTACCGGGAAGAGCTGGGTACGATCCAGCACCCGACTGTCTGAAGAGAAGGGCGGGTACTGGCATGGCTGCAGGCTGGTACTATCCGGCTCGGAATGGCCAAAAACCATGGCCCTTCCCACCCTGGTAATGCTAGGCTGCTGCTGCTTTATTGTATCTGGCTGGTTATGAAAAATGGAGGGGATCTCACGTAATTTTTTTTCTATTTATTTTTTTTCAAATACGTGGGGTTCCCGCTATTTTTCACAACCAGCCAGATACTATAAAGCAGCTGCAGCCTAGCATCCCCAGGGTGGGAAGGGCCACGTTTTTTATCCCTTCCCAGCCTGGTAAAACCAGCCTGTGACCGACCTGCTGCCTTACCGTCGCTTCAGATGGTCGGGTACTGGATCGTACTCCCCTCGCGGCAGTGAGAACTGGGGTAATAATAGGGGTTAGTGATAGCCTTTTTACTGGCTAACACTAACCCCCTTAGTAATGGACGCTCTCAATCAGACAGCAGCCATTACTAAGGCCATAATAAAGTATTAAAAAAAACAGACAAGAAAAACTTTTATTGAAATCTAAACTCCCCCATGCAATCCTCTTTCACCATTTTATTTTTTTTTAAAAAAGTAGATCATCGGAGTAGTCCAATGAATCTACGACATAGTCCAAACGCTCCAGCGGAACCTACCAAAAAAAAGAAGTATAAAAATTCGAAAAACTTACATTTGCCACAGTAGTCACTCGATATAACTATACTGTAATCACTTATATGGTTTGCAGATATCTTGTGTATAACTGGCATCTACCTCTATACGGTGGTAATATTGGTCTATATATAGTGTGATTTATTCACTAACAGTATGGTGGGTTTTTTCTGACACAATGTTGTAGTAATATGTGATCATGGTTTGGTAGTTTTATTCAGTAACCGTATGGAGGTATTATTCAGTAACAGTATGGAAGTATTATTCAGTAACTGTATGGAGGTATTATTCAGTAACTGTATGGAGGTATTATTCAGTAACTGTATGGAGGTATTATTCAGTAACAGTATGGGTGTAAAGGATCTGCCAGGCACAACTTCTGTGTATACGCCCATAGGTAATCAGTCTGCACCTGAGTCTATGTCTCTGAGACTGACTCCAGCTTCCACCACTCAGGCTGGCAGGCTTAGGAGTGGGAGAGCCTATCGCAGCCTGGCCAGACGGAGCCCTCTGTCTATTTATACCTGCCTTTCCTATTCCTCCTTTGCTTGTGATTCTTCTCGTGTGGTTTCCTGGCCCAGCTACAGCTTCTAACTATTTGATCCTGCTCCATACTGATCCTGGCTTACTGACTACTCTCCTGCTCTGCGTTTGGTACCTCGTACACTCCTGGTTTGACTCGGCTCGTTCACCACTCTTGTTGCTCACGGTGTTGCCGTGGGCAACATCCTCATTTCCCTTAGCTTGGTGTACCCTTGTCTGTTTGTCTCGTGCACTTACTGAGCATGGGGACCGCCACCCAGTTGTACCCCGTCGCCTAGGGCGGGTCGTTGATGTGTACAGCTAGGAATGAGAAAACTCTGATAGATTTTGGGGGGGCGCCTTTTTATAGTTCGCCTCAGGCGGCAGACGGGCTAGGTTCACCCCTGATCGTAGTCACCAAAGGGATGTTCACCATCACCAGGTGCAGCACCTAAACAACCAGGTTCATCCGTACCTGGACTGTGCCCTTTCTATGTCAGAAATGCTGATCCCAGACCCCATGGACTTCTGGGTCAGCAGATTGGATCATTGGCAAGAACTGGCCCAGTTTGCCATGGGTGTACTGTCTTGTCCACCCTCCAGTGTAGCATCAGAGAGGGTATTCAGCGCGGCAGGGGGCTTCTTCACCCCTAAGCGAACAAGATTGTCCGCCAACAGCTTGGAAAATCTCACATTTCTGAAAATGAATCAAGCGTGGATCGATGAGGATTTTAAAACCCCTGTGCCTGATGCCACTGATTAGATCTGACATTGCTGCTGCTGCTGCCGCTGCCGCCTGCTACTGCCGCCTGCCACTACGGGATTCTGTCCTGTCCACTCTTTTTTTTAATGTGCAACTGTTGGTGCTGCTACTACTTCTACCACCAATCCACCCCCAGTGTCGTCTGCTACAAGCAGGCCTGCCCCACCACAGGGCTTTGTCCTGTGACTGTCGTCCAGTCTCTTTTTTTTAATGTGCTACTACTACTACTACTACTACTACTACTACCACCCTTGCTGTCTGTTGGCTACCTCTACTACCACCAATACACCTCCACTGCCGCCCGTCTGCTACAAGCAGGCCTGGAGGGCTTGTCAAAAGCCATTGCTTGTTGCTTTTACATTACATCCATGTATGGATGAACCCCGGCAGGCATCTGCCAATAAAAAGGGTAAATTTTTTGAGGGCTTGTCAAAAGCCATTGCTTGTTGCTTTTACCACCTTATATGTATGAACCCTGGCAGGCTTCTGCCGCCAAAAATGGTTAATTTTTGTACCTTTTTTAACAATGCATTAAGCATACAACATGCGCAAGTGCAGTGGTTTCTGTTAGTTATCACCGTGTCCCATCCGTTTTCCTATAGCCATACATGTTGGCGTAACTGTGATACTAACTTTGCCTTAACCCCTTCCTGCTCCTGGACGTACTATTAGGTCATGGCAGCTGTATCGTTCGCGCTCCACGACCTAATAGTACGTCTCGGGAGAAACGGCCGTTTCGGCCGTCCTCCCGACACATACAGGAGATGTGACAGCTGCTGTCTCATACAGCAGCTGTCACAGCTCCTACAGCGGGGACCGATCGCTGTGTCCCCGCTGATTAACCCCTTAAAAGCCGCGTTCTATAGAGATCGCGGCTTTTTAGGGGTTAAGCTGCCATCGCCGGCCTGCTACGTGATAGCGGCCGGTGATGGTGACTATGGCAACCGGACACCAAACAATGGCGTCCGGCTATGCCATAGACAGAAGCCAAAGTCAGGACCCACTATGCTTGCTGTCAGTGAGTAGCTGACAATTCTAATACACTGCACTACGCATGTAGCGCAGTGTATTAGAATAGCGATCAGGGCCTCCTGCCCTCAAGTCCCCTAGTGGGACAAAGTAATAAAGTTAAAAAAAATGTGTAAAAAAATGTGTAAAAATAAGAAAATAAAAGTTTTAAAAGTATTAAAAGTAAAAATCCCCCTTTTTACCTTATCAGTCATTTATTATTAATAAAAATATATAAACAAACAAACTATACATAATTGGTATCGCCGTGTCCGTAACGGCCTGAACTACAAAATTATTTCGTTATTTATCCCGCACGGTGAACGCCGTAAACGAAAATAATAATAAACCGTACCAGAATCACAATTGTTTGGTCACTTCACTTCCCAAAAAATGGAATAAAAAGAGATCAAAACGTTGCATGTACCGAAAAATGGTACTGATCGAAACTACAGTTCGTTAAACAAAAAATAAGTCCTCGCACGGCTTTATTGATTGAAAAATAAAAAAGTTCTGGCGCTTAGAATAAGAGTAGTTTTAGAAGAATTGGTGACCAAAACAATATTGATTCTGGCATTGTTTTATTCTTTTATTGTTTTTGCGGTGTTCACCGTGTGGGAAAAATAACATTATTGTTGTAGAGTTTGGTTCGTTATGAATGCGGTGATTTTTTTCCTATAATAAAAGTCTTATTATAGGAAAAAAGGCAGTTTTTGTTTTTTCAGCTTATAACTTTTATTTTTTCTACTTTTGTACAATATTTTTATTAGCTTTTTTTAATTTGTTTTTTTTTGTCCCACTGGGGAACTTGAAGGCCTGCACCTCTGATCTTTATTCCAATGCATTGCACTAACCACGTAGGTGGTAGACCAGCGGGACCATTTTTAGGCCTCTGGTTGCCATAGCAACCATCGGCATTGCAGCGTTGCCGATTGTTTGCAATCACTAAGATCGCTTTTGATCGCAGCATCTGTCAGGTCCGTTTATCAGGGAAGCTCCTTTCTCCCTGTCATTTCACACCGAATAACCACCTCTGTAAATTGAAAGTTGAAGGCATGCCTGGAAAGAAGTGAACCAGTCAGAAATGTTTGCTACACAACTTTCCCTTCATCAGAAAAGAGGAGAACTGAACTTTATTCATAACAAAGAAACAGACAGAGGAGACACATGCCCCTCCCTCGAGATGTGGGACTTGCTTAATTCCAATTGGCTCCTCTGCTGTAAGTTGCCTGTACATTCTTCTGCACACTCCACTTTGCATTCCAGGGGGCGGTGTCTTCCATAGGCGTGTTATGCAGGCTCTTTGTGCTCCATGAATCCAATCTCTTTGTGTAATATACTGAATATATATATATATATGTAAGGATAATATTTTTCAAACAATATACATAGTAATGATCCCTGACACATCTAAGTGGTTAATGGCAGGGAGCAGAGCCATCTTCATTTTATGATCAGATGCCTTTCTGGCCCCTCCTCCGGGTGCGGCCTAACAGGCATCCCAACTTGGCAGACAGGGGGTCTATTTAGATTGCCTATTAAGTCGGTCCGGCGTCTTTATTTTAAGGAATTTTGGGTCTATATTAAGGGTATTTAATGGGAATGTGTTGCCAGAAAAACATGTTTTTTTTTTTTTATTAAACATTTAGTGTGTGGGTGATTAAACATTGCTCAAATTTTTTTTATTTTTTTCACGAGTCAGGAAATATTATAAATTAATTCTAATTTATAATATTTCCCATTTATGGTCACTAGAGGGAGCTATTCCCAAAATTGCAGCATTGCAAAATTGGGTGAAAAGCCCTCGCTCTAGTGAGCTCTCAGCATCCCCCCCTCCTTTATCCTGGCCAGTGCCGGGATAAACGAGGGGTTTGAACGGTGTAACCTCCTACACTGTGTGTCGCCATTTTTTGAGCTAACACACAGTGTAGTAGGTTTACATACAGTAGTAAACACACACAAACACGGAACATACATTGAAATCTCTTACCTGCTCCTGCCGCCGCGGCTCCCTCCGGCCCATCCGCTCCGTCTGCTGCCGCTGGTCCAAGTGCACAAGTCCGGAAGCCGCGACCGGAAGTAGTAATATTACTGTCCGGCCGCGACTTCCGGTCTACAGGAAAATGGCGCCGGACGGCGCCAATTTCAAATTGAACTGTGTGGGAGCGGCGCATGCGCAGTTCCCACACAGACGCCGTACACACAAGTGAATGGGACGGGAGCCGTTCGCAGTCCCTATGGGACTGTGGCTGCCGTATTCCATGTCTGTATGTGTCGTTAATCGACACATACAGAAATGGAACAAAAAATGGCAGCCCCCATAGGGAAGAAAAAGTGTAAAAATAAGAAAAAGTAAAACACAAACACACAAATAAATATAAACGTTTTTAATAAAGCACTAACATCTTTAACATATAAAAAAATAATTTGTGATGACACTGTTCCTTTAAGGGAGCCTGACGTCACGTCACAAACCCAACTTGATCCGATTTAACCAGTTGAGGAATAATATGATACAACCTAGTCGAGAGGATTTTTGCATATATTTTAATATCCGAGTTTAAGAGAGAAATAGGATAAAAATTGCTGGGGACGTAGGGTCCTTACCTGGTTTAGGGAGGGTAACTACTGTAGCCAAGAGCATTTCCATAGGAAAAGCACCATCCTGTGCTGCTTGGTTAAATATCTGCACTAAATGAAGGGCTAAAATCTGTGCATACTCTTTATAATAATTATTCGTATAACCATCCAGGCCCGGGGCTTTAAAAAGTTTAAGTAATGCTATAGCTCGGGTTTGGTAAAAGGAGCCGATAGAACTGCAAGTTGAGACTTGGATACCTGTGGCAAAAGGACTGAGTGGAGAAGATCAGCAATTTCGGACTGTAAAGGCTGGTAAGTGTTATCGTCCTTATGTATGTTATAGAGGGCACTACAATAAGGTTTGAACTGCTAGGGTCTATTACTCTATTACCCTGACTATCCAGGAGGTACGCGATGCGAGTGCGTGGCGAGGACTGCTTAATTTTTTTGGCCAAGAAAGCACCAGCTCTATTATTATGTACATAGCTAGTCATTTGCATATGTTTAAGATAAATGTCATACTGAGACGCAAGCAATGTCTGCAATGTCAAACGCAAGGACCTCAACTCTGAAGAGTAAGCAGGTGTGGGCGTGGCTTTATTTTTTATATCTATATCTGCTATCTGATTAGTGATATTAAAAGTCTCTTTTTCCCTCTTCCTCTTGGCCTGAGAACAGGCTTTAATCAGCATCCCTCTCATAAATGCTTTATGCGCATTCCACAAGATATAGGGACATGAAACGGAACCCACATTGTCTGAAAAATAATAGGTTAATTCTTTCAGTAAAGTCGAGGCATGATCAGAGTGATGGAGTATGTAATCATTCAAACGCCATTGTGAAGCGAGAGAAGACAACATTTTCTCAATTATGGAAAGCGAGATTGGTGTGTGATCAGACCAAGTTATCTGTCCAATTACAGAAGATTGAGACTGTAGGAGTATCCTATTATTTACCAGAAACAAATCAATCCTAGAATAAGACACATGAGGTGGAGAAAAGAAGGTATAGTCCCTCTCACCCCCATGTTGGCATCTCCACACGTCAAACAGACCTTCCTCTAACAAAGTCGATGCAACAGGACAAGACTGTCTGGTTCTAGCAGTGGAATCTATATCTGGGTCAATAGTCATATTAAAGTCTCCATCTACAATCAACATACCTTGCGTTAAAGCCTTAATTTTCAGAAGTAAGGAATTCAGGTAATGGTATTGACGTTTATTGGGAAAATACGCATTAAAGATAGTATACAATATATTATTAATCTCGCACACTAATCCCAAGTATCTTCCTTGAGGGTCACTAAGAAGGGATTTAACCCCTTCCCGTCGTAAACAACTTTCAGATTTAAATTTTTGTTTTTTCCTCCCCACCTTCCAAAAGCCATAACGTCTTTATTTTTCCATCGATATAGTACTATGAGGGTTTGATTTTTGCAAGACAAGTTGCAGTATTTTGTAGCACCATTTATTTTGCCATATAATGTACTAGGAAACTGGAAAAATATTATTTGTAGGTTAGAAAAGGAAAAAAACAGCGATTCCTCCATGTTTTTTTGCGCGCTGTTTTTACGGAATTCACTGTGCAATTAAAACAACATGTTAACTTTATTCTGTGGGTCAATACGATTATGGCAATGCCAAATATATATAGTTTTTTCTATATTTTACTACTTTTACAAGTAAAAACCTAAGTGCAAAAAATAAAATTTATTTTGTGTCGCCAAATTCCGAGAGCCATAACTATTTTATTTTTCCTTCGATTAAGTGGTATGAGGGCTTATTTTTTGCGAGATAAGCTGTCGTTTTTATTAATACCACTTTGGTGTACATGAGACGATTTGATATTTTTTTATTTTCTTTTCTTGCGGGAGACCAAAAATTAGACATTCTGTCGTTTTCAAATTATTATTTTTTACGGCGTTCACCATGCGAGTTAAGTAATGATATATTGTAATAGTTCAGACTTTTACGGACGCGGCGATACCAATTATGTTTATTTTTTATTTTTTTTACTATGCTCTAGAGGCAAAATGGAAAAAGGTTTTTTTTTTTTTACTTTTAATATATTCTTTTTTTCTTACACAAAAAAAAATACTTTAACTCATTTCTACATTTTTTATTAGTTTTATTATCGTTAGATCGCTTGCACGATATACTGCAATGCTAATGTATTGCAGTATATCGCGATCCTGACAGGCATCTATTAAGCCCTGCCGGAGGTAGGGCTTAATAGGTGTACAGAGATGGCGGACCTGGGGCCCCCCAGGCAAGCATAGCAACCATCGCCCCACCGCGATTTCGCGATGGGGGCGCGATGAGCTGTTAGAGGGGGCCGCCCTCCTCTTTCTAACAATTTAAATGCTGCGGTCGCTATTGACCACAGCATTTAACGAGTTAAGCGAGCGGGATCACGCTCGAGCGCAATGCTGCTCATTACTCTGAAGTGTCGGCTGTAACATACAGCCGTCACCGGCATCGTATGGAGCGGGTTCACTTCGTGAGCCCGCTCCATACTTCCCAGATCCGGCTATAACATAACTGTATGTCATATGACGGGAAGGGGTTAAAAGGGAAAGCTACCGAGTTTTTAATAGCGATCATAACCTCCTTACGTTTGGCCGAACATGAGGAGGTAAAAATATGTGGGAAAAATTTTCTCCACATGTGTGGTGTTATAGGTAATATCATCAAAAGTAGGTTATTAGGAGGTCAGTTCATAACTCCTTCTGACGCAGAAGATACAACTGACATGCACTGTCTAACAAATGTTTAATTGGCCCTTTCCTCACCAAGGTGTGAGATGTGTTGATTAAGAATTTGTCACCAGGGCCTGTATCTAGCATTAGATAGCATTCTTACCCAGGGTTAGAAGTAATTGCCCACACATCCTGACCAAACATCTAAAGCTATGCAAATGGATGCCTGTGGTGTGTCTGCCATGTGGACCAGGAGAAACATGTGAAAATGGCCTATGTTCAAAGAAAGTATGATACATCAAGGCAAACCCCATCACAATTGATATTTGTAGCAACCACATAGCTAGTTATGATCAGGGGAAATAGCCCCATATATATATGTCAAATTCACATCCCTACACCCAGAGGAGCTACCTGGAATTGGCTATTGGCTAAAAACATGGGCCTATTAGGGCAAAGCCCCACGTGGCGGAATTGCTCTTGATTTCCGCTGCGGACACTCCGCAGCGTTAATCCGCAGCGGAGCCGTTTCTCCATTGCCTTCCACTTCTTTTTAGTAGGCTTCGTTTAGACGTGGCTGAAAATTCTGCAGCGGAGCATAGGCTGCGGTGCGGAATTTGGTGTCCGCAGCATACAATGGATGTTGCGGACCAGTGGCGGACTGGTTGCGGACTCATTGCGGAAGTTCTCCATTGACTTCAATGGAGATTCTAAATTCCGCAATGAAGTCCGCAGATGTAATGCACATGTTATGTGTGCTGCGGATGCGTCTTGCTTTTTTGACATGACATTTCTTCATTCTGGCTGGACCAATGTATTTCTAGGTCTACAGCCAGACTGAGGAAGTCAATGGGGCTCCCGTAATTACGGGAGCGTTGCTAGGAGACGTCAGTAAATAGTCACTGTCCAGGGTGCTGAAAGAGTTAAGCGATCGGCAGTAACTGTTTCTGCACCCTGGACAGTGACTACCGATCACAATATACAGCAACCTGTAAAAAAAATAGAAGTTCATACTTACCGAGAACTCCCTGCTTCTGTCTTCAGTCCGGCTTCCCAGGATGACGTTTCAGTCTAAGTGACGGCTGCAGCCAATCACAGGCCAATCACAGGCTGCAGCGGTCACATGGACTGCCGCGTCATCCAGGGAGGTCGGGCTGGATGCCGAAAGAGGGACGCGTCACCAAGACAACGGCCGGTAAGTATGAAATTATTTTACTTTCACTAGGGAAAGTGCTGTCCCTTCTCTCTATCCTGCACTGATAGAGAGAAGGGAAGCACTTTTACCGCAGTACGCAGCAGCTAGTCCGCATCAATCTACTGCACATTTTGGGCAGATCCGCCGCAGAATCTGCAACGCAGATTCTGTGCGGCATTGATGCGGACAGCTGCGGAGGAAAACCGCCACGTGGGGCTTTGCCCTTATAGTGGTGTTTGATATTCCATGGTTGGTAAGCGTTTGCACAGGTGAATACAGGTAATAATATATTTCTTGGGGATTCCAGCAAGAACACATGACTATTTTTATGTTTCTCCATAGAAATACAACTGTGTAATGGGAGGAGTACGCTTCATTATCATATGAACAGCCTCCTCTCAGTGACATCACCAGCCAGTGGACTGGGGGTAAAAAACTGGGTTTGAAATGCCAGGAGAAGTGAGGGTCAGTGTCATTCGTTGGGGATCCATATCTCGGTTGAAGTGACTGCCCATATTTTCAGCTATCTCCACAACCAGGATGTCACTGCTGTACATCAGTAAGGTTTTGTTCTGTTTTTTTTATCCCTTTTATTTTCATAAACTTTTTGACTGCATTGTAACTGTATGTATATTTTTCATCTTTTCGGTTTAATCATTTTTTTATTGTTTTCAAAGGTAAAAGAAGACAAGAATTTACATCAACATTACAACTTTACAGCAACATTACAAAAGAAACATTACAGAAAAGAAAAGCAGTAGTATAACATTTTATATCTTTTTCCGCAGACTTGTTTTATTAATAAATCTATTCATTACCAAATATATACATTGTTTTTACTTTTTATTTGTTTCATTATTATTTCTTTGTTATCGTTATTAGGCCTATATTTTAATACATAAAGGGTTTGTCAATCAACACTGCCAAATTTCAGTAAATTTAGGATATGAAAAGTTTCCATACGCTATAATCTTTTCAAATGCATAAGAGGTATTTATTAAAGTTGCTACTTCTTCTAGGCTTGGTGAATCTGGACTCTTCCAATATCTTGTCACTACCAGTTTAGCCATAGCCAAGATTTTGCAAGTTAGCCCTCTAAATTTTGCAGGCACAATATCCATACGGAGAAAGAGTAAAGCTAGATGAGGGGATTGCGGGATCCTAATATCAATCAGTGATTCCAGTAGGTTAAACACACCTTGCCAGTAGTTTGTTATTCTAGGACATTCCCATAGTATATGAAGAAGTGTACCTTTGTTATCACATCCTCTCCAACATGTATCTTGTACGTTTGGGAACATTATGTGTAACTTATCAGGGGTGAAATACCATTGAAAGTTAGTTTTCATAGCGGCCTCCACCTGCGAGCTACACTGCAAGGTACTGTGAATTAGTTTATACGCTTTTTTCCATTCTGTTTCGCTGAAGTTTATATCTAGAGATCTTTCCCATGCTCGCATGTTACGTATTTTGTAGAATTCTGTATTAACTCTCAAAGTATTTAGTACCCCCTTCAGCAACTTGGTGGATTTGTTAATCGTAGCAAACAGTGCGAGGTTGCATATTGGATGTACCTCATGTAACGTAGCTAGAAAGTGTCTGATCTGTAGGTATTTTAAAAAATCAGATTGTGGAAGAGAAAACATATTTTTCAAATATTCAAAGGATCCAAGGCCTGAGCTGCTATATATCTGTGACATCTTAGATAATCATCCTATCTTCCAATTTGTTAAGTTTAGATCAGGTTTCGCTAGTTCTAGGATGTCAATAGGAATATATGACTTTGGCAGAGGACAACAGTCAACCGCATTTTTATGGATATAGGACCAGCAGTCCAAAGCCGCTCTAGTTAAGGGAGAAATGTTGTGGGGTATGTTAAGATTCAAAAACTCCAGAAACAAAAGTGCCTTCAGACTGGAGGGGTAGACGTAGGACGATTCTATCTGAACCCAATGAGTCATGAGGTCCTCCCTCCAACTTGGGCCCAGTAGGGCTATCAACGTGGATGCGTAGTAATTGTAGATGTCTGGAACCCCCAGACCTCCCATTCTCTTGTCTCTGATCAGGGTATGTGCTGTGATACGTGGTTTATTGTATGACCATATATATCCTAGCATGGCTTTTTGAATACATTTGAAAAAACTTTTTGGAATAACGATTGGAACCGTTCGAAACATGTATAGAAGCTTGGGTAATAACAGCATTTTGAAAGTTGCAATTCTACCTATCCATGAAACTTCTGTTTTGTGTAGTCTGGTCATTTCTGCTTGTATACTTTGTAAGAGGGGTTCATAATTGGCTTGGTATAAAGATTTGTGTGATGGTGTCAAAGAGATACCTAAATATTTAATATACCGCTCCTGCCAGTCAAATGGGTGTTTATTTTGGAGGAAATGTAGTGTTCAGGTTGAAATGTTTAGTGGAAGTATTTGAGATTTCTGTGTGTTGAGTTTGTATAGGGAAATCTGACCAAACTTTCGGATACATTCCATAACTGCTTCCAAAGAATCTTCCGGAGAAGATAACGAAAGAATAATGTCATCTGCATACAGAGAAATCGTGTGAGTTCTATTCCCCACTCGAATTCCATGAATATCAGGATGTGTTCTAAGGAGTTGTGCCAGGGGTTCCATTGATAGGATAAACACTAGGGGAGAGAGAGGACATCCCTGTCTGGCGCCGTTTGATATAAGAAAACTGTCCGAGAGGACTCCATTGGTGAACACCTTCGCTGAGGGACTCGAGTATAATGCCCTTATAGCCGCAAGAATTTCTCCTTTAAAACCCATTTTGTCTAATGTAGCAAAGGCATATTCCCAGTGTATGCGGTTGAATGCTTTTTCTGCATCAAGCGCTAACATGACTGCAGGTGTGTGAGCTTGTTCGATAACGTGTAATAATCCCAGAACTCTACGAGTGTTATCTGATCCTTGCCTTCCTTTTATGAACCCAACCTGGTCTTCTCCTATGAGCACTGCCAATATTGGGGAAAGTCTCAGAGCCATAACCTTGGCGTATATTTTTACGTCTACGTTTAGTAGAGATATAGGGCGGAAGTTTTGGGGCGTATCCATAGATTTCCCTGGCTTTGGGATGGTGACGATTAATGCCGTTTGGTTTTCTGCAGGCAAAGATCCTGAGTCCATAGCTGACTGATAAAATCTACCCATAAATGGTAGTAATATTTCCTGCATTGTTTTGTAGTACATATTGGTGAGGCCATCTGGGCCCGGAGACTTTCCCATTGGCATTGACTGTATTGCTGCTAATATTTCCTTATCCTCTATTGGGGAGTTTAGGGTTTGTATTTGATTCTCAGAAAGCTGTGGTAAGTGCATTCCACGGAGAAAAGACTGGATGTCTTTTTCGGACGGGTGAGGTGAAAAAGGGTCCTTTCTCAAATTGTATAGGGACGAGTAATATTCTTTAAATTGGTTTGCTATATCCGTAGGATGTATGCGCTTCGCTTTAGTCTGGGGATCTATCAAGAATGGAATCCTGGACTTCTGATATTGCCACTTAAGCCTAGACGCTAGCAGTTTACCTGCTTTATTATTCTGTGAGTAATACCTAGCTTTTGTTTTTTTCAGGTTCTTTTCATATTCAGAAAGTAAGCTATATCTAAGTTGTTGTCTAAGGGTAACAAGTTTGTTTGCTTGTTGTGGAGT
Source organism: Rhinoderma darwinii (assembly GCF_050947455.1). Classification (NCBI taxonomy): domain Eukaryota; kingdom Metazoa; phylum Chordata; class Amphibia; order Anura; family Rhinodermatidae; genus Rhinoderma; species Rhinoderma darwinii. The sequence continues at coordinate 264,838,100 of NC_134687.1, forward strand.
CGGTTTGGTTTTGTTAAGGGATTCCAATTTATGAATTTCGGATGTGATGGAGGAAATGGCTTCCATCTTTTGTTTCTTTACTTTATGGCCTAGTCGGATTAGAGTACCCCTAATGAATGCTTTATGGGCATTCCATAGCGTGGAATCATTAATTTGTGGAGTATCGTTGTTTTGGAAGTATTCTCGGAGTTCTGTCATTTACTACTTGCTTGTGTTCTGAATGGGATAATAGGAAGGGATTACATCTCCAAATATATGTTGGAGTACTCGTATTTTTGTCTGCCAGTGTCAAAGTGATTGCGGCATGGTCTGACCATTTTATGACCTCAATATTCGTGCTCTTTGCAGTGAAGAGCAATTCTTTCTCTATGACAAAAAGATCAATGAGGGAGTAACTATTATGAACTGAGGAATAATAAGAGTAATCTCTTTCTGTACTGTGTTGAGCTCTCCATACATCATACAGCTCATGCTGCCAAAGCAGATCTCCCAGCTGTGACTTTGGCTGTCTTATGGGGTTCGATGTATCTAAGGATGTGTCTATTATGGAGTTAAAGTCTCCGCACATAATTATTTTTCCCTTTCTGAATTTGTTTATAAGCCTAAATATTTTATGGAAGAAGCGACTTTGATGACGGTTGGGTGCATATACATTAACCAGGGTATACATAACATTATTAATTATGCAAGTCAGGATAATAAATCTTCCTTGTGTATCAGTGTGGTTGTGGATCATTTGGAACGATACAGTGTTTTTCACAGCAATCAATACCCCTCTTGATTTACTATCAAAGTGTGACTGAAATATGTGAGGGAAAGCCTGATGATGAATCCGAGTCGCATCTTTTGCCAGAAGGTGCGTCTCCTGTATACAAAAAATATCACAGGCTAACGATTGTGCTTCTCTCCACATATGAGCCCTTTTATGTGGGCTGTTGAGACCGTTAACATTCATAGACGCTAGCTTCAATGCCATTTTATAATATGTAAAATATCAGATGACAGCTGCCCTACTTCATACTCTTCCACATCTCTATCTAGCCCCTTAAAATAGTAAGTAATATTATACAAGCCTGTCTGATGTCTGGTGCTTCTGTTATACTTGCTGCTGAAACATAAGTAATAGAGAAAAAAAACATACATAGTAAACAAAAGGAACTGTAGAATGCCAGAACAGATCATACTGTTCCGATCTTTGGGGGGGAAGAAAATCTCAGTCAGCTTGAGGTCAAATTCCAGTGGCCACTACCGCACCTATGTAGTTAGGCCTCCATAAGGATCCGTCAGCAAACTTCTTTCTAACATATCCAACGTGGATAAATATAATAAGACATAAGGTAAAGAAGTGTTCCTTCAACGTTTCCTTTGTTTGCGATGCGTAGCTTGTCGCCAGTCTTCTCTCACTCTTGCAGGGGGGCGAGTAGGAGGTTGATCCTGAAAAAGAACCTGAATGTTCCATGTTTTCAGAATGGCCACTCCTTCATGTAGATTCCGGATTATGTGGAGGGAGCCATTACGATGGATCAGCAATCGGACCGGAAAACCCCAACGGTATAGAATCTGATTTTCTCGCAGAGCACTTGTAATTGGAGCCAGTTGTCTTCTGAGTTGCAGCGTGGTTGCTGATAGGTCTGCAAAAACGGATATCTTATTGTAAGGGGATGGGATCGCATCTTTGTTCTTGAGAGACGACATCCACTGTTCTTTTATGTGGTAGAAGTGGATGCGTGCTATCACATCACGTGGAGACTCGTCCGTCAGGTTGCTAGGCTTTGGGAGTCTGTGCACTCGGTCTATGATCATATCTCTTGGAGAGCACTTTGGTAGCATGGTTTTAATGAAATCTTGAACATATGTGGGCAAATCTTTAGAACCAACATCTTCTGGAATCCCTCTTAGTTTTATATTATTTCTACGGGATCTGTCTTCCAGATCTGCCATTTTTGCCTTCATCTGCAAGACGTCGTCCTCTAGCTCATAGTGGGCATCAATTAGTTCATTGTGTGAGGTAACAAATTTGCTTAACTTTGTCTCAGTGTGATGTACTCTCTGTTCCACATCCTGCACTGCTGCAGCTAAGGGGTGAAGCATTTTAGCAAACCCGGCCTGGAGTGAGGTGCTCAGAGCTTGTAACATTACTTTCATCGCCATTTCAGTGACAGGAATATCTGAGGAGGGCAGGTTACACATTTCCACTCCCAATTCTAGAGCAGGGAAATCATGATGTTGTTGTATGTCCCCTACCTGATCGTTTGTTTCGTCTATGGAAATCCTGTGTTGTCTCTGCCGCTCCGGGCTCTTAGATCCTAAAGATGTCTGCGAGGAGGATGTGGTGCCCGGGGCTGTACAAACCGGCAGGCGCCCACGTGTTCCTGCTGTAAGCTTCCTGCTGCGTGCCGCGGTCTCCTCCTGAGACTCTATGAATGTTGGGCTCAGTCCCGGTACAGAGGCACTTCTCCTGTGCTTATTGTCTTCATGAGAAGGTTTTATAGGTGACAGAGCTGCAGGCTCTGATGTGAGAGATCCTCTCTGTGAGCGTACCTCTCCGCCATCTTGTCTTTCCTCCACATGCCGGGAGGGGTAGGAGTCGGTGAGCCGAGCAGATCTCGTCACCGGTCTTTTTCTTCTCGGCATCCTGGCTGGTTCTGTGTCCCTTACGCCTGCTTTCGGTGAGTGGCGAATCTGTTTAGGAGGCTTGCGACGCTTGTTAAGTGGAGATGGTGCCGGAGCTCAACACTCACGCGGCCATTCGGATCGACAGCCAAGCCACGCCCCCTTCTATTTTTCATCTTTTAATCTGACAACTATTTTTTGTATTGCACTGCACTATTGTGTATTAAATTTGAAATACTAATAAGTCTCTTCCTTGAAGTCTTACAGAACTTAATCTTCCGAAGGTGAGGAACATTACCTGTATTTTATGTTTCATTTAGATAACCTGTGTTATTGTAATTGGTGTTAAGGGAATATAGAGACGTAGGCCCCTATTGCCTAGCGAAGTATAGGTGGTGGTAGCATACTGTGGTATAAATTATTGGGGTGATGGAAACCTATGTGAGTAATTTAGCATAATCCTGTCATCTAGAGTAGGTGGGCGTGGATGTATGTGGTAAATGAATAAACTCAGTAGTGTAGTTCACCCCTGTGATGTGACCTGAGATTGGCGATCGTCACAAAATGGAAGTGTGTTTCCTGCACCAATAAAACGTCACATTTTAGAACCTTGGCCTCACGCCACAGCAAGCTTCTTTCAAAAGGGCTATTAAGTCCCCTGTCATTAAATGAAGAAAAGCTCAGTAACATACCTAGGAATCAAAGGGCAGATGCCAGTGAGCGTGTGGAAATACCAACATGACAATAATAATACGAGAGCAAAACCCGTCCTTCTAGATAAAACCTTGATGGCCAACAGATTCTGAGATAACAAATTCAGAGCAGCCAAATTACATAATAAACAAACTATACAAAAGAAATAATACATTTTAAACCAGGAGGAAAAAATATAAAAAAGGTTGAGAACCATCATAGTGCGTTTCTCGCACTGCATTCTCTAGGGGAAAAAGAGCAAATACAATGCAAAATTACTCATTAATAGTATTAGATTTTAGTTAACCAGATATAGAATATAAAGTACTAGAATCTCAATAAATTTAGCAAGTAAACAACATATACTAAAGATAATAAAGTCACGTGGTTGCGAATGTTCACTGTCTTCCAATCCAGGGCAAGTGAGGAAGGCGCTTGGGCTTCCCAGGTTTATGGGGAGTGCCAGATGTAAGAATGTTCCATTTTCGTAATACCAATAAACCTTCCTTGACAGAGGTAGCAATAGTGACTGTTCGGTTATAAGTTATCAGCAATTTCGTAGGGAAGCCCCATTTGTACTTGATGCCAGAATCGCGTAAGGTTTTTGTAACTCTGAGAAATTCTCTGCGATCTTGGAGAGTGGCAGCTGAGTGGTCCGGGACAGTGAAATGGTGGTATAAGGAGTCGGAAGTGTACCTATTCTTCTGGCCTCGAACATCAGTCTCTCTTTCACATGAAAAAAGTGTATTTTGGACAACGTGTCACGAGGCGCTTTTTCTGGAGCTGCTTTTGATTTAGGTAATCTATGAACTCAGTCTATTGTCAAATCCAACTCTGAAAACGACGGTACCATTGCAAGGAATAAACTTCTCAGATATCCAGCTAATTCCGTAGGAGGCACCTCCTCTGATATACCCCGGATTTTAATATTATTACGCCTTGAACGGTCCTCAAGGTCTGTAACCTTGTGTTTAAGCCAAATAACATCTTCTTCCAGTGTATTATGAGCGTCCACAAGTTCATTATTGGTAATTGAAATATCTTCCATCTTACGCTTTAAATGATCCTTGCGCTCCCCCAATTAACATTAGATTGTAATTTACTGACAGGAGCTGACACACTTTTATTTATGCCATTTTGAAGTAGGACTAGCATTCCTTTAAGCGTATCCACTGTAATATGTGCATCAGAGGAAGGGAACTGGGAAATATCACAAGGTTCATCTGTCAGAATTTGAGACAACATAACATCGTCCGTTTGCAAAATTTTTTACAGGCAGGACCCTTACTTGCCGGTGAGACCATAGGTGAAAAGGTGCCACCACGTATAGCACTATCCCTGTTGGATGCTACAGCAGAGTTGGAAGCTATATCCACTGATAACACTCCATCCTGGGTTTGTGGGGAACCACGGGGGGACAGATTCACCCCATCATGCTGAACCAGAGTAGCAGCTGGCAGAGAGTCATCTTCCTGAGAAACAGCCGGATTAGCAAAGTATTCTGTCAACTTCTTTGGAGCTGCTCTTCTCTTACGTTTGGTCACGTTAACTGCTCCGTCAGATAACCACAAATCAAAATATATATAGTCACAGCCAGTATATGTAAGTGAGAAATAGGTGCACCCCCATGAGTTCAATAAGAACAAAGGCTGCCAGTTGGCAATATGGATTATCCACTGTAGCTCACCTTTACAATGACCCACTACGAAACAAACGGAACTCTCAAGATCAACACTGCAGCTAGAGCAGTGAACTAACACGTGACTTCGGCTATGAAGAGGACTGAGTGCCCAGAGCAGTATGCCGCCATCCACCAGGACCATCGGACCCTCCGGTACAGTTAAGGACAGGTAAGTACAACAGGGTAAGTTTATACTACCAGATAACGAATATCCCCTCCAGAGGAAGGAACCCCACAGCCATGTCAGATGTCCCTCCGTGGAAGCCGGGATGTAGCAGCTGCGGCAGCACAGATTTCCGGCAGACGTCCGTCAGATGTCTGGGCGATGAATAAATTGGAAGGGTCAATACCCGCCAAGCTTCCAGGAGACTTCCAGGTGCATGATAGCCAATTTGGCAGGTTAACTCTGTGTTGAGCCGCTATGAGCAGACGTTATAGCAGGAGCAAGTTTTTCAGGCAGCCATCCACCCCAGCAGCTAGGCTCCACCCCCATCTGCCGGAAGGAAGATGTTGCTATGCTAATGTGGAATCCATAGTCCAATTGGATGTGTTGTAAGAGCTAATCAATGTACCGAGGTAAGTGAAATATGAAAATGAAAATCTGGATGGCTATTTGATATTTGATGTTGTCTGTCTATATGATAGATCATAACGGGGACAATTTATTACAAAGTAAGAAGGAGAGAAAAAAATACATAGGAAAGGAGAGGAAAAAAGGGGGAAAAAAAGGGGGAAGGAGGGGAAAAAAAGGTAGAGCGGGAGCAGGATGAATGATGGAAAAAGTTGGGTGATGGAAAAAATGGGTGATGGAAAAAGAAAAAACGGTTTTATGGTACCTGTATCTGGTCGCACAATGGATCCTACATTTTCTAACGTGCCTGGAAGAAGCAGATATATGAAGTTATTACTGAAAATAAATAGTAAAAAGAGGTTTAGCAAAGATTAACATAACAAGTCATATTCCATGTTTAAGCCTTTTGGTGCTAATGTTTCAAGAGTGTGAATCCAGAAGCATTCTCTTTCTTTTAACAAGTGTATGTGGTTACCTCCTTTTCTCGATCTGGGTACCTGTTCAATAACTTGAAATCTCAGTTGGGATAAGTGATGGTTCATTTTCATAAAATGGTCAGGTAGAGGTAGCCATGGTTTTTTTTTTTTTACAATGAATTGTGGATTTATGGCTAGATAAGCGTTTTTTTATATGTTGGGTTGTTTAACCAACATACACTAAACCGCAAGGACGTTTGATGAGGTAAACCACAAAATTTAAGTCACATGTGAAATATCCCCTAATGGCAAACGTTCTGTTACAATGTGGGTGTTGGATGGTGTCACCTTTAATAATATTTGAGCAACATGAACAATGTATGGCAAGGGAATGTGCCCTTGTGTTGGGTTTGGAAAAATGTTTGTCTTGTGACTTTTGTGAAGCTGCCTATGTAAGCTCTAATAAGGCGATCGCGAATATTAGTTGGTCTCATCAAACACATCATAGCTGGATGTGAGAATGCTTCTATTTTCAGATAGGCTGTGTGTAAGTAGCGGCCAGTGTTTACAGATGATTCGTTTTAATTTAGGAATTATTGGGTGATATGTGTGAACAAATGGTAGTCGTGTTTGAATTTTTGTCCAGTCTATCTGTATCGGGTGATAATGTTCTCTGAAGTTCCTGTTTCAGGAGTGTCTCAGGGTACCCTCTCTGTATGAATTTGTTGGACATTTGTTCTAACCTGATTGTTTTTGTATTGTCACTAGAAACGATTCTGGAGTTTCTTGTAAACTGTGATCTGGGTAATGAATGTTTAGTGTAATTTTCCAAATGGAGTCACTTTTGGAGAATTTCCACTGTACTGGTACCTTAGATGGATTCCTCAATGGGTGTAGTTTCCCAAATGGAGTAACTTTTGGGGAATTTCCACTGTACTGGTACCTTAGGGGCTTTGCAAAAGCCAAATGGCACTCCTTACTTTTGGGCCCTGCCGTGTGCCCAGACAGCAGTTTATGACCACATATGGGGAATTTCCGTACTCTGGAGAATTTCCTTTACAAACGATGTGGGGCTTTTTCTCCTTTAGTACTTGAGAAAATTGCTTTTTTTTCTCGCTAAAACTACATCTTATTGGAGAATTCATTTTCACTTCCAAATGCTACTAAAATCTATGAAACACCTGTGGGGTCAAAACACTCACAACACCCCTAGATGAATTCCTTGTGGGTGTAGTTTCCAAAATGGGGTCTTTTTTTTTTGGGTGTCTCCTTTGTTTTGGCACCACAAGAGCTCTTCAAACATGACATGGGGCCAAAAATATAATCTAATAAAAAGAAGGCCCCAAAATCCACAAGATGCTCCTTTGCTTCTGAGGCCTGTGTTTTAGTCCAGTAGAACACTAAGGCCACATGTGGGATATTTCTAAAATCTACAGGCGGATTGGTTCTATAAAAAAAAAAAATCTAAAAGTGGCCCTATGTTGTGGGTGGGGCCACCACAAGTAGGCGGAGTCAGCAAACCGGTAGCTGTAGTCACTTTAATGGTAGATCTAATAATGCAGCCTTATTATTATAGTCAGCATTGGGCTCTGTTCACATCTGCATTGTACGCTCTTAGGCAGCTTTCACACTGCAGTATTTCTATCAATGATAGCTGATAAAGCTCCCAGGATATGCATTAAACGGTTTAAAAAATGGATGTCTCTGCTATCCATCCTCCATAGGCGCCTATGTTAAAAAAATACACATACATATGCATGGAATAGCGCAGCCTTCAAAGTTATTCCACGCAGCAAAAAAAAAAGCTACAAATCTGCTGGATTCCACCTCAACAGAGCCTTTTTTGGGTGTATGGGGGCCTATGAATCCATTTATCGTATGCGTCAGAAGATTTCCCACCACATACAAGCGACATGCCGAGTTTGGGCAAAGCCACACGTGGCGGAATTGCTCTTGAATTCCCCTGCGGACACTCCGCAGCGGAGCTGTTTCTCCATTGACTTCCACTTCTATTTAGTAGGGTTCGTTTAGACGATGCGGAAAATTCCGCTGCGGGGCATAGGCTGCGGTGCGGAATTTGGTGTCCGCAGCATACAATGGATGTTGCGGAGGTGTGGCGGACTGGTTGCGGACTCATTGCGGAATTTCTCCATTGACTTCAATGGAGATTCTAAATTCCGCAATCGAATCCGCACATGTTATGTGTGGTGCGGATTTCTGGTGTGTTGCGGTGCGGATTTCAAGCAGGAGCAGGATATGACATCATTCTGTAGAGGAAAGAAAGCCGCCGTTTTCGGCTTGCAGCCTGACAGCAATAGACAAGAAGAGACTGAAAAGTCAGAAAACAGTGTGCAATGTCAAGATATAGGCGCATGGACATGGAAGTTTCCGCACTGATAAATCTGGTAAGTACATGTATATGTTTATGTCATGTTGTTTCAAGTGGACTAGTATGTATGGTTTATCACTAGCAGCACCTGCAGTATGTACATATTCTAAGGCAGATCAACATGTAACAGATCCAACGTTAATCCTAAGTACAAAACAAATTGCAATATGCACTGTGTATTTCTTTTGTAGGTGCATAATAGGCCAGAAATATGGGACACCTCCAGTGCTGGTTATAGTGACCGTAATGCACGTGAGGACGGATGGACGTACGTTTGTCGCGGTCTGTACCCCGAGTGGGATGGCATGCTGGAGAGAGAGCAGGGAGTGATTGGTAAGTTTGCATATAGGTTGTAATGCAGATCGTTTTAAACACTGTATGCTAACGTTGTTTTGCATCATTTGAATGCTGAAATGTCTATTCAAATCTTTGGCCTTTCCTGGCTAGCTAAACCATACACCAACTTCTGTCATGTCACTATGACATGTGCGAAGTTGCTGACCACTTTCTTCGAACTGTAAGGGTATGTTCACATGGCCTATTTACGGACGTAAATAGGGCGTTTGACACCCCGAATTACGTCAGAAAGTACATCTTTAAAGCGTTGACAAACATATGCCCATTGAAAGCAATGGCCAGATGTTTGCCAGCGTATTGGAGCCGTCTCCTCAGGCGTAATTAGAGGCGTAAAATGCCTCCATTTCGCATAGAAATAGGTCGTGGGAACCCAGCCGGAGCCATATCCACTGTCTAGTCGAGTTATGACCCAATGATGTTGTTGCATTGATGATCTATCCTCAGGACAGGCCATTTGAAGCGATTGCTCTGGATACACCTTACTTCATCCACTATGCTCTAATTTTCAAACATAATTCCTTTTCCAGAAAATGATGTGTCAAAAACACCTGCAAGTGGCTCCTCTCCGGCACGTGGCGCAACCATTGCACACTATGAGGAACTGGCTTTCCTTATTCCGTGCAGGGAGCAACAAATGTAAGTCTCTATTTGCACACACACCTGGGTTAAAAGGGAGCGAATGAAACACCTGATTACAATCAATCGAATTTCAATTTCCCTCCTTTGTCGATTCCAGTGGACATGTTTGTTTGGATTTTTCCAGTGTCGTCACTAAAATGTCCCTTGACCTTACACATTATGACATATCACTCTGCGTTGCTTATGTAACTCATTCTCTTCTTGAAGAGAATGAGTCTTTATTTTCCACCCACAAGCTTGCTGTCAGATCGTGTGTGTGTATAATGGCAACCAGCAATGTTAGCGATATTTGCGACTGACAAACTGTCAGAGAAATGTGTTAACATTCCCAAAACTCAGTGGGCTTTTTTTTGCTTGTAGATCTCAGGGCAATGTACCACCTCGCCCTCCGCAAGTGAGTGCCCTTGCCCAGGTGCAGCAGCAGACCTTGGGAGCATCGTCGGACTATGTGGTGGGGGACATGCAGGCCGACGACATGGCTGAGGAAGATGTGCCCCACGAGTCAACTCCGGCCCCAGCAGTTCCTCGTGAACACACCTCTCCAGCCCCCCCGGCAGGACCTTCCCGTCATAGGCAACGAGTGGGTGGGCGAAAGCGCGTGTCCACACTGGAAACGACCAACACGGTGGAGGCACAAGCCTTAACAATGATCCGGAGGGTGGAGGCCGATGATGAGTTCCACAATTTTGGATATTCCATCGCTGGCCGCTGTCGAAGTATGGACAAAAATCGCCAGACAGCATATATGACATATGCCTATGCGCTGGCAGATATATTCGAGGCCCCCCAGCCCCTACCCGATGTGGCCGACATCATTTTTCACCTGCGCACGTTGACTGGGCGTAGGGCTGACCCGTCTGCCGCTGTGCCACACGCCCCACCTCCTGCCTCTGCACCCTCACTGCAACCCGATCCATATTTTTCCCCCTGGTCTCATGAACATCCTTCTGCTTCCTCTTTCCGTCCATACTCCAATGTCCCAAACACTTTGCCCACCTCTTACTCTTCCAATCTCCCACCTCTTCACATTCATCCTCCCACCTCTGCGTCATACATGCCTCCTACCACTACCTCCTCCTCTGTCCCCTCTTCGTTTCCCCAATTGACCCCTCCTCGCTACCATACGTTGCATTAGTTTTTGTGTTTTTGTTGGTCGCTAATGTACCTGTGGGACTATTTATGGGCAAAGTTCATACCTGAATTGTTCTCAGGGCATCTATTTGTCATGTGTTGACGTGTCATAAAAGTTTTGTTCAATTGCTGACTCTGCCTTGTGTCTTTGCCGTTTTTAATGTGTGGGCGAAAAAATGTTGAAGGGCATCAAGGGGACGATACAGAATATTCACGGTGTGGTCGCTTTCATGAAGGAAATAGTGTGTGGTTGGATATGCTATGGTGTGCTGAACAAAGAAAGCCAACCTGAACATCATACTCACTTTTCAGACATGTGATTTCTCAAATACACACACTTAGGCAAAATCAGAATAATCGTGCATTTTTTTATTTCAAAGGAAGCACATTCAACAGACAATTTGGCAATCCATAGGAGTATAATTGACAGAATAGCCTACTGTTTGGACATGAGACGGATTACTGCTGGGTAGGCTGCAAACCACCAATACAGGAGTATTGCCAAGGCACGGCCCCTTCAGAAGTCATGAAAAAATCAGAGAAAATATCTCGAACTCGTACACCACTACTGGCCTACCCAACAGAACCTCAGGGGCAGTGACAATGAAAGATTGTATCAAAAATATATACCTTCTTAGATCGCGGTAAAGAAGTGCAAAATGACCTTTGGTTGATCTTTCAGCAACCAAAGGGTGAACCCACAGTCGGATACGGCCTCTTTCTTCAGCCTGCGTGAAAATACTGATTGGGAAATCCAAGAAACATGTTACTATATCATTAGCAGACAGAAACATATACTTTTGCCTAGGACGTGTGTAGGTGACAAAATATTACTTACACGTTGCCTTTGCCGACGACAGACAATGCTCACTATGGTGCGCAGCAGCAGAATCAAATATTGTCGGCGTAATTGAAGTGGTCGCTCCTGGATGTCAGGCATTGTCCCACACTTCGGACTAGTATACTTCTCCAGGCAGATTCACTTCTCTTTCTGGCCACACTTATACATGCCATGGGTGTGTCCAGCACGTGGTCATAGGAAATGACCTCACAAATGATGTCAGTTCCTTTTTTTGAAGACTTGCCTTGGAAATCCGCACCTAAATCCGCAACGCAATCCGCAACGCAATCCACAGCACTTTGGCAAAATCCGCAGAGTAATCCGCAATGCGGATTATGTGCGGCATTGATGCGGACAGTGTCTGCAGAAATCCGCCACGTGTGGGCATGCCCTTTTAGTGAAGATGTGCATGCCAAACTACAAAGGAGTTTTCCACTAGATGTAACGTTTACTAGATGGGAGGCTTCAAATTCTTGTACTCCATTTATCCCTGACTTTAATGCCACCACAGGTACCAATGTGGAGGTGGAAAGTTTTGGACCAATGTTTTTTTTAAACTTATTTCTAACAAATGATTTGCTGAAACATATTATTTTCCAAACTAATTTATATGCTTCCCAATTCATCTCTCAGAATACCCGATCATATTATGCCAGGCAAAATTTATGGAGGCCAACAAATATTGATGAAATGAAGAAATTTATAAGCCTCACATTTGCCATGGAGTTTGTTAAACACCCCCACGAAAAACATTTAAATCAATGAGTCCCTTTTAAAATTCAAAGGGAGACTGTACTTCAAACAATTCATTTAATCTAAAAGAGCAGGTTTGGAATAAAATGTTGGAGAGTGCAACAGGGTACACATCAGCTTATCGCATTTATGAGGGAAAGATAGCCAACTAAACCCACCAGGATGCCGCCCTATTTAGGGACAAGTGGAGAAATTGTTTGGGAGTTTATGACCCAATTTCTAGAAAAGGGCCATAACTTGTATGTAGACAACTACTACACAAGCATACCTCTTTTTAAAAGTTTGGTCGAACAAAACACAGGGGCTTGTGGGACTATTCGTAAAAACCGGCTGGGGTTTCCACAATCATTGATCAATGAAAACTACAAAATGGGGCAGTCAGGTGGTGTTACTGCAAGCCCAGTACATAAATACAGCACCAGAACGAAGCTCAGTTCATAAATATAGCACCAGATCCAAGATCAGTACATATATACAGCACCAGAATCAACCTCAGTACATATATACAACACCAGAACAAATACAGCTCAATTTAGTGCAACCCCTGCACTCAATTTAGTGCAACCCCTATATAGTGCCACAGTGCCCATGTAGATAGTGCCACACACCCTTGAAGATAGCACCGCCTGCCCTGTAGATAGCATTACCCCCCTCTAGATAGCGGCATTGGGACTCCCTCTAGGAGCGAAATCCCCAGCCAGAGCACAGGCCGGGGATTCTGCTTCTAGATGCTACTGTTCATATATGGACAGTGACGTCACTGTCCATATACGGATGGTAACGTCAGGGGCTACTCCTGGAGCGGAATCCCCTGCCATAGTGTCGGCAATGGGGATTCCACTTCAGAGGAGCCACTGATGTCCCCTGCCATTGTGTCGGCAATGGGGATTCTGCTTCAGAGGAGCCAATAATGTCATAGTCCATATATGGACTGTAAAATCAGGGGCTACTCCTGGAGTGGAATCACCTGCCATAGCAGTGGACAGTGAGGTCAAGGGCTTCCCCTAAGTAGTGCTGTGCCCGCGGAGTCCTCGGCGAGTGGAGGAGCTCCCTCTGCTCCTCCGCTCTAAACTAATGATGAAGCAGGGAGCTTACTGTTCCTTGCTTCAGTAATAAATTCACCTATATCTTCATCCTGAGGGCGCAGATACAGTTGACTGCGGTGCAGGCCGTCTGGGACTGATGGGAGGTATGATACCTCTCCTGGAGAGGCCCCAATGCTGCCAGTGCTGAATCTCTGTGGCTTATGGGATCCTCGGAGCCAGTGCTGTATAACGATAACACACACAGCTACCAGAGGATGCATGGTAAGCTGGGACCAGTAGTTCTTTCTCTGCAGTAGAACATGATGGGACCAGCAGTTTTTCTCTGAAGTATTTTATGGGCAGTGTGGATGGCACTATTAAATTTACCCTATGGCAGGCATTACATGGGCATTATGACAAGAATGATTTTATGGGCCGAATTATTGTAGAAAGAATGTCATTGTGAAACTTAACCCCTTCCCTCTTTGGGCACTTTTGACCTTCCTGACAGAGCCTCATTTTTCAAATCTGACATGTTTCACTTTATGTGGTAATAACTCCGCAATGCTTTTACCTATCCCAGCGATTCTGAGATTGTTTTCTCGTGACACATTGGACTTTATTAGAGATGAGCGAACTTATGAAAAGTTTGGTTCGCCAGGTTCGCCGAATTTCATGAAAAAGTTTGATTCGGACCGAACTAGTTCTGACCGAACCTGTAGTACAAGAAAGCACCTAAAAATCGTGTATAACACTGTTTAAAAGCCCTAGAAGCCCTGTATAACACTCTTAGGTCACCCATGAGTGTATCCAAGTACTTTTGAGCTGTCTTTAACCCCTTAAGGACGCAGCCTAGTTTTGGCCTTAAGGCTCAGAGCCCATTTTTCAAATCTGACATATTTCACTTTATGTGATAATAACGTCGGAATGCTTAAACCTATCCAAGCGATTCTGAGATTGTTTTCTCGAGACACATTGGGCTTCATGGTAATGGTAAAATTTGGTTGATATATTCAGTGTTTATTGGTGAAAAATTGCAAAATTTAGAGAAAACTTTGAAAAAATAGAATTTTTCAGAATTTAAATGCATCTTCTTGTAAAACAGACGGTTATACCACCAAAAATAGTTACTAGTTCACATTTCCCATATGTCTACTTTAGATTGGCATCGTTTTTTGAACATTATTTTATTTTTCTTGTACGTTACAAGGCTTAGAACATAAACAGCAAATTTGCAAATTTCATTTTTCTTGCTGAATTTCAATTTTATTCAATTTCACCTCTACTTTGCTCTAAATTTCTGTGAAACACCTAAAGGGTTCATAAACTTTCTAAATGCTGTTGTCAATACTTTGAGGGGTCGAGTTTCTAAAATGGGGTGTTTCATAGGGGTTTCTAATATATAGGCCCCTCAAAGCAACTTAAGAACTGAACTGTAACCTAAAAAAATAAATAAATTAGGCAATACTTCGCTTCTTACATTATATTGATAATGAGCCGTGCCCACCCCGAGATGTCCCCAGTTTTGACCGTTTGTATAAACGGAGACCCCTATTAGACCGTTTCAGTGCCCGGTTTTCCCAAGCATACACCCCCGACAAGTGTATTTCTATTGATGAGTCCCTGGTACATTTTAAAGGGAGGGTTCAATTCCGCGAGTACCTGCAGGGTAAGAGGGCAAGGTATGGCGTGAAGATGTATAAGCTGTGCGAGAGTGCATTAGGTTGTACCTACAGGTTTAGGATATATGAAGGAAAGGCCACCCCCAAACCAGACTGCATCCTGGACTACAATAGGTACATGGGAGGGATGGGCTTGTCAGATCAAATCCTGAAGCCCTACAGCGCCATGCGGTGTGGTATAAGAAGCTGGCCGGGCACATCATACAGATGGCTTTGTACAATGCGTATGTGCTACATCGATGTGCAGGCCAGAGGGGAACTTTCCTGGAATTTCAAGAGGTGGTTATCAAGAACCTAATCTTTAGGGACCAAGAAGGGGGGGCACCCAGTACTTCTGGAAGCGGGGGCCACACGCATCGTACCAGGGCGGCAACACTTTCCAGGAGAAGTTCCCCAAACTGGCAAGAAGGGAAAAAGTCAAAAGAGGTCCAAAGTCTGCTATAAGAGGGTGATAAGGGATGACACAATATATCAATGTGACACGTGTCCCGAATAACCAGAGCTCTGTATGAAAGAGTGTTTTAAAATTTATCATACATCCCTTGGTTTATAATTTACCCCAATTTTACTTACCCTGATTCACTCCGCACAGCTTATCCCCCCCTCATCTTTCCCCTCTGGGCCCTGCTGTGTGCCCAGGCAGCTGATAACAGCCACATGTAGGGTATTGCCATACCCGGGAGAACCCACATTACAGTTTATGGGGTGTAGGTCTCCGGTCAAAATGCTCACTACACCTCTAGATGAATGCCTTGAGGGTGTAGTTTTTAAAACGGGGTCACTTCTTGCGGGTTTCAACTGTACTGGTACCTCAGGGACTTCTGCATACATGACTTCGCACTAGAAAATCTCCAGTAGGCCAAATGGTGGTCTTTTCCTTCTGAGCCCTCCCATGGGTCCAAACGGCAGTTTATCACCATAAATGGGGTATTGCGGCACTCAGAACAAATTGCGCAACAGAATGGGGTATTTTGTTTCTTGTGAAAATAAGAAATTTTCAGCCAAAACTACATATTATTTGAAAAAAATAATTTTGTTTTAATTCCCAGCCCAATTCAAATAAGTTCTGTGAAAAAACTATGCGGTCAAAATGGACACAACACCCATAAATGAATTCCTTGAGGGGTGTAGTTTCCAAAATGGGGTCATTTGTGGTTGGTTTCTATTGCTTTGATACCTCTGAGGCTCTGCAAATGCGACATGTCACCCGAAAACCAATCCAGCAAAATCTGGACTCCAAAGAACAAATAGCGCTCCTTTCCTTCTGAGCCCTCCCATGGGCCAAAACGGCAGTTTATCACCACAAATGGGGTATTGCCGCACTCAGGACAAATTGGGCAACAAAATGGGCTATTTTGTTCCCCGTGAAAATAAGAAATTTTGATTAAAAATTACATCTTATTGGAAAAAATGACATTTTTTTCATTTCACAGCCCAATTCAAATACGTGCTGTGAAAAAACTGTGCGGTCAAAATGGTAACAACAACCATAAATGAATTCCTTGAGGGGTGTAGTTTCCAAAATGGGGTCACTATTGGGGGATTCCTACTGTTTTGGCACCTCAACACCTTTTCAAACCTGGCATACTGCCTAAAATATATTCTAATAAAAAAGAGGCCTCAAAATGCACTAGGTGCTTCTTTGCTTCTAGGGCTTGTGTTTTATTCCACGAACGCAGTAGAGCCACATGTGGGACATTTCTAAAAACTGCAGAATCTGGACAATACATATTTAGTAGTGTTTCTCTGGTAAAACCTTCTGTGTTACAGAAAAAAAATTGAATAAAATTGAAATTCAGCAAGAAAAATGAAATTTGCAAATTTCACCTCCACTTTGCTTTAATTCCTGTGAAATGCCTGAAGGGATAAAAAACTTTCTAAATGCTGTTTTGAATACTTTGAGGGGTCTAGTTTTTAAAATGGGGTGTTTTATCAGGGTTTCTATTACATAGGCCCCTCAAAGCCACTTCAGAACTCAAGAGGTACCTTAAAAAAAAGGTTTTTGAAATTTTCTTAAAAATATGAGAAATTGCTGTTTATGTTCTAAGCCTTGTAACGTCCAAGAAAAATAAAAGAATGTTCAAAAAACGATGCCAATCTAAAGTAGACATATGGGAAATGTGAACTAGTAACTATTTTGGGTGGTATAAGCGTATGTTTTACAAGAAGATGCATTTAAATTCTGAAAAATTCTATTTTTTCAAAGTTTTCTCTAAATTTTGCAATTTTTCACCAATAAACACTGAATATATCGACCAAATTTTACCACAATCATGAAGCCCAATGTGTCACGAGAAAACAATCTCAGAATCGCTTGGATAGGTTTAAGCATTCCGACGTTATTACCACATAAAGTGAAATATGTCAGATTTGAAAAATTGGCTCTGAGCCTTAAGGCCAAAACTAGGCTGCGTCCTTAAGGGGTTAAAGACAGCTCAAAAGTACTTGGATACACTCATGGGTGACCTAAGAGTTTTATACAGGGCTTCTAGGGCTTTTAAACAGTGTTATACACGATTTTTAGGGGCTTTCTTGTATTACAGGTTCGGTCAGAACTAGTTTGGTCCGAATCAAACTTTTTCATGAAATTCGGCGAACCTGGCGAACCGAACTTTTCATAAGTTCGCTCATCTCTAATAGAGATGAGCAAACCGGGACAACCGAACCCGGTTTCGGTCCGAACTTCCGGAAAAGTTCAGTTCGCAGCGAATCCGAACTTCACCGCGTTCGGCCGAACCCGTTTTGGCCGAACCCGTTTTGACCGAACCCGGTCAAAAATATTATACAAATCGGCAGCCACTTATCTCTATCAATCACTGATAGAGAAAAGAGGCTGCTGATTAAAAATAAAATAAAAAGCATTTCATACGTACCTGGTCGTTGTCTTGCGGACGAGTCCCTCTTCTTCCTCCAGTCCGACCTTCTTTTCTGACGCGGCAGCCTGTGATTGGCTGCAGAGGTGATTGACTGCAGCGCTCACATGGGCTGCATCGTCATCGAGGAATGTCGGGCCGGATGTCGCGAGGGACGCGTCACCAAGGCAACGGCCAGGAGACCGGACTGGAGGAAGCAGGGAGTTCCCGGTAAGTATTAAAGTCTTTTTTTTTTTACAGTTACTCTATATTGTGATCGGTAGTCACTGTCCAGGGTGTTGAAACAGTTACTGCCGATCAGTTAACTCTTTCAGCACCCTGAAGAGTGACTATTTACTGACGTCGCCTAGCAACGCTGCCGTAATGACGGGTGCACACATGTAGCCACCCGTCATTACGGGGCCTCATGCACACGACCGTAAAAACACCCGTTATTAAGGGTCGTAATTACGACCCGAAATAGCGGGCCCATAGACTTCTGTTAGCCACGGGTACCTTCCCGTTTTCTCACGGGAAGGTGCCCGTGCCGTTAAAAAGATAGAACATGTTCTATTTTTTTATTTTACGGGCCGTGCTCGTAATTACGACTCGTAATTACGAGCACGGCCGGCCACGGGTAGCCGGCCGCTTTTACGAGCCGTGCTGTCATTATAAGGGTATGTTCACACGACAGCGTCCGTTACGGCTGAAATTACGGGGATGTTTCCGCCTGAAAACATCCCCGTAATTTCAGCCGTTACGGCATGTGCAGGCGCTTGAACGCCGCGTCCATTACGGACGTAATTGGCGCTGCTATTCATTGGAGTCAATGAATAACGGCTCCAATTACGGCCAATGAAGTGACAGGTCACTTCTTTGACGCGGGCGTCTATTTACGCGCCGTCATTTGACAGCGGCGCGTAAATATACGCCTCGTGTGAACAGACAAACGTCTGCCCATTGCTTTCAATGGGCAGATGTTCGTCAGCGCTATCGAGGCGCTATTTTCGGACATAATTCGGGGCAAAAACGCCCGAATTACGTCCGTAATTAGTGCGTGTGAACATACCCTGTGTTCACACGCACTAATTACGGACGTAATTCGGGCGTTTTTGCCCCGAATTACGCCCGAAAATAGCGCCTCGATAGCGCTGACGAACATCTTCCCATTGAAAGCAATGGGCAGACGTTTGTCTGTTCACACGAGGCGTATATTTACGCGCCGCTGTCAAATGACGCAAAAACGCCCTAATTACGGACGTAATTCGGGCGTTTTTGCCCCGAATTACGCCCGAAAATAGCGCCTCGATAGCGCTGACGAACATCTTCCCATTGAAAGCAATGGGCAGACGTTTGTCTGTTCACACGAGGCGTATATTTACGCGCCGCTGTCAAATGACGGCGCGTAAATAGACGCCCGCGTCAAAGAAGTGACCTGTCACTTCTTTGGCCGTAATTGGAGCCGTTATTCATTGACTCCAAAGAATAGCAGCGCCAATTACGTCCGTAATGGACGCGGCGTTCAAGCGCCTGCACATGCCGTTACGGCTGAAATTACGGGGATGTTTTCAGGCGGAAACATCCCCGTAATTTCAGCCGTTACGGACGCTGTCGTGTGAACATACCCTAATTATAGCAGCACGGCCCGTAAAATAGAAAAATAGAACATGTTCTATTTTTTTAACGGCACGGGCACCTTCCCGTGAGAAAACGGGAAGGTACCCGTGGGTAACAGAAGTCTATGAGCCCGTTATTGCGGGTGTTTTTACGGTCGTGTGCATAATGGGAGCACGGCTTGGAAAAACGACCGGCTGCCTGTGGCCGGCCGTGTTCATCTCCTGAAATACACTGTGCTGCCTTAAACTCTGTGGACAGGTCAGGATCCTGTTTCTTTTAAATGCTGCTAGGGAACCCGCTCGATCCACTATATAAGACTGCTCTACAGTGCAGCATTTAAAAGAAACAGGATCCTGACCTGTCCACAGAGTTTAACGCAGCACAGAGTATTTCAGGAGATGAGCGTGCAGATTCAGTGCTGCTGTGAACTCTGCTCTTACCATTACGTAGCTCTCAGTCTGTTACCTCTCCTCCACTACTGTCCTCAATAACACCTTCATGATTGGCAAGTCAGCACGTAACGGTAAGAGCAGAGTTCACAGCAGCACAGAGTATTTCAGGAGATGAGCGTGCGGATCTTGTGTGCGGTGGTGACTTGCCAATCATGTGAAGGTGTTCTTGAGGACAGGAGTGGAGGAGAGGTAACAGACTGAGAGCTACGTAATGGTAAGAGCAGAGTTCACAGCAGCACAGAATATTTCAGGAGAGGAGAGAGCAGATTCTGTGCTGTTGTGAACTCCGCTCTTACCATTACGTAGCTCAGTCTGTTACCTCTCCTCCACTCCTGTCCTCAATAACACCTTCACATGATTGGCAAATCACCACCCCGCACAAGATCCGCACGCTCATCTCCTGAAATACTCTGTGCTGCTGTGAACTCTGCTCTTACCATTACGTGGTGACTTGCCAATCATGTGAAGGTGTTCTTGAGGACAGGAGTGGAGGAGAGGTAACAGACTGAGAGCTAGGTAATGGTAAGAGCAGAGTTCACAGCAGCACTGAATCTGCACGCTCATCTCCTGAAATACTCTGTGCTGCCTTAAACTCTATGGACAGGTCAGGATCCTGTTTCTTTTAAATGCTGCACTATAGCGCAGCCTTATATAGTGGATCGAGCGTGTTTCCCAGCAGCATTTAAAAGAAACAGTGTGTGTCTTTGGGTATGTGTCTTTGTCTGTTTTTGTTTTTATATGTGTGTTTGTGTATATGTGTGTTTATGTGTGTTTGTGTATATATGGGTGTGTTTGTGTATATGTGTTTGTGTATATGTTTGTGTATATGTGTGTGTATATATGGGTGTATGTGTATATGTTTGTGTGTAGATGTTTGTGTTTGTGTGTTTTTGTATATGTGTGTGTTTGTGTATATGTGTGTATATGGGTGTGTGTTTATGTGTGTGTTTGTGTATATGTGTTTGTGTATATGTGTGTGTGTATATATGGGTGTATGTGTATATGTTTGTGTGTAGATGTTTGTGTGTGTGTGTGTTTGTGTATATGTGTGTGTTTGTGTATGGTTGTTTGTGTGTGTGTGTGTGTGTGTGTGTGTGTGCGTGCGTGCGTGCGTGCGTGCGTGCGTGCGTGCGTGTATATATGTGTGTAGGTGAGTAGAAGTATTGTTATTGTTCACATTGATAACTGTTTTTTTATGTTGTTGCAGATTTTGATGTACCGATTGGACTACATCTTCGATTCGTTGGACTACTGCGTAGATCTACGTTTTTTCAAATTTTAATAAAATGGTTAACGAGGGTTTTGTTGGGGATTTCTTATTTCAATAAAAAAGAATTGTCTTTGTGTTTTTTTTTAAACTTTATTAGTGCCTAGATAATGGCAGTTGGCTGATTGACAGCGTCCATTATTAAGGCGGTACTTAGTGTTAGCCAGTGCAGAGGCTAGCACTAACCACCCATTATTACCCCGGTACCCACCACCACCAGGGGTGCCGGGAAGAGCTTGGTACGATCCAGTAGCCGACCATCTGTTGTGATGGTCGGGTACTGGGGCGGCCGTAGGCTGGTATTATGAGGCTGGGAAGGGCCAAAAACAGTGGACCTTCCCACCCTTGTAATGCTAGGCTGATGCTGCTGTGTTGTATCGGGCTGGTTATAAAAATGGGGGGGACCCCACGTCGTTTTTTTTTTTTAATTTAACAAATTTAACAATAGACGTCTGGTCCCCCACATTTTTAATAACCAGCCATATACAACGCCGCAGCAGTCTGGCATTACATGGGTGGGAAGGGCCACTGGTTATGTCCATTCCCAGGCTAATAACACTGTGTTGTATGTGGCTGGTTATGAAAAAAAAAATATGTAAAAAATGACGTGGGGTCCCCCCCACTTTTATAACCAGCCAGATACAACACAGCAGCAGCAGCAGCCTAGCATTACAAGGGTGGGAAGGTCCACTGTTTTTGGCCCTTCCCAGCCTCATAATACCAGCCTGCGGCCGCCCCAGAGCCCGACCATCACAACAGATGTTCGGGTACTGGATCGTACCTGGCTCTTCCCGGCACCCCTGGTGGTGGTGGGTACCGGGGTAATAATGGTGGTCAGTGTTAGCCTCTGCACCGGCTAACACTAAGCCTCGCCTTAGTAATGGATGTTGTCACTCAGACAGCGGCCATTACTAAAGTGGTAGTAATAAAATTTGAAAAGAAAAAGACAAAGATATAGATAAAATATTTTATTGAAATAAAGCACCCCCAACACAACCCTCATTAACCATTTTATTGTAGAAAAAAAAACCGTCATCGAAGTAGTCCTCGAAACCGACGTAGTCCAAACACCAAACTTGCAAAAAAATAAAAAAAAATGAAATAAAACATGTCGTAGGCTTAGATTCAGTTTAATGTGTGATACTGACTGTTATACCATGTATAGAAGCCTGCCGCGAAGTTGACTTAGATACAGGGCTCCAGCAGACAGTATCATACATGGCCATACAGACATATATACAAACAAACAAACATACATACATACATATATACAAACATACATACATACATATATACAAGCATGCACATATATACATGCAAACATACACACATATATACATACATACATGCAAACTATCATACATACATGCATACACACACACACATGAAAACAGACATACATACATACAAACATGCAAAGATACATACATATATACAAGCATGCACAAATATACATGCAAACATAAATACATGCAAACATAATTACATACATGCACATATATATAAACATACATGCAAACATACATGCAAAAATAAAAACATGTAAACATACATACAAACATGCACATATATACATACATGCCAACATACATGCAAACATACATGCACACATATACATACATGACACCATACATACATGACAACATACATACATGACAACATACATACATACAAATATACATTCATGCAAATATACATTCATGCACATATACATAAATGCAAACATACATACATACATGCAAATATATACATGCAAATATACATACAAACATGCACATATATACATACATGAAAACATACATGCACATATATACATACATACATGGCAACATACATACATGACAACATACATACATACATACATACATACATACATACATACATGCAGACATACATAAAATACAAACATACATACACACATACAAACATACATTCATGCAAACATACATACATATATATATATATATACATGCAAATATACATGAACATATATACATACATGCCAACATACATACATACATACATGCAAACATACATTCATGCAAACATACATTCATGCAAACATACATACATACATGTAAACATACATACATACATGCAAATATACATACACACATGCACATATATACATACATGCCAACATACATGCAAACATACATGCACATATATACATACATACATACATGACAACATACATACATGCCGAAAAAAAATAATATTACGTTCATACTTACTTTCCTCCTGTCCGGCCTCCAGCGATGACGTTTCATCCATGTCGCCGCTGCAGCCTGTGATTGGCTGCAGAGGCGGTCACGTGGGATGAAGCGTCATCCTGACGTGCGTGACCGCCACTACAGCCTGTGATTGGCT
Source organism: Rhinoderma darwinii (assembly GCF_050947455.1). Taxonomy (NCBI): domain Eukaryota; kingdom Metazoa; phylum Chordata; class Amphibia; order Anura; family Rhinodermatidae; genus Rhinoderma; species Rhinoderma darwinii. The sequence continues at coordinate 264,861,449 of NC_134687.1, forward strand.
GCAGCGGCGAAAGGGATGAAACGTCATCGCTGGAGGCCGGACAGGAGGAAAGTATGTACGAAGGTATAATTTTTATTTTTTTATTATATTTAAATTGTATTTTCCGCGCGCCGAGCATGTACTGTCAAGGTTGCTGAAAGAGTTAGTGCAGCCCATTAACTCTATCAGCACCCTGGACAGTAGCATGCTCGGTGCACGGAAGTGACAGGTTCGGTCCGAACTAGTTCGGTCCGAATCGAACTTTTTTGTGAAATTCGGCGAACTAGCCGAACCGAACTTTTGAAAAGTTCGCTCATCTCTAATCTCTAATAAAGTCCAATGTGTCACGAGAAAACAATCTCAGAATCGCTTGGATAGGTAAAAGCATTGCAGAGTTATTACCACATAAAGTGAAACATGTCAGATTTGAAAAATGAGGCTCTGTCAGGAAGGTCAAAAGTGCCCAAAGAGGGAAGGGGTTAAGTTTCACACTGGATAAAATGACATTCTTTCTACAATAATTCGGCCCATAAAATCATTCTTGTCATAATGCCCAAGTAATGCCTGCCATAGGGTAAATTTAATAGTGCCATCCACACTGCCCATAAAATACTTCAGAGAAAAACTGCTGGTCCCATCATGCTCTACTGCAGAGAAAGAACTACTGGTCCCAGCTTACCATGCATCCTCTGGTAGCTGTGTGTGTTATCGTTATACAGCACTGGCTCCGAGGACCCCATAAGCCACAGAGATTCAGCACTGGCAGCATTGGGGCCTCTCCAGGAGAGGTATCATACCTCCCATCCGTCCCAGACGGCCTGCACCGCAGTCAACTGTATCTGCGCCCTCAGGATGAAGATATAGGTGAATTTATTACTGAAGCAAGGAACAGTAAGCTCCCTGCTTCATCATTAGTTTAGAGCGGAGGAGCAGAGGGAGCTCCTCCACTCGCCGAGGACTCCGCGGGCACAGCACTACTTAGGGGAAGCCCTTGACCTCACTGTCCACTGCTATGGCAGGGGATTCCACTCCAGGAGTAGCCCCTGATTTTACAGTCCATATATGGACTATGACATTATTGGCTCCTCTGAAGCAGAATCCCCATTGCCGACACAATGGCAGGGGACATCAGTGGCTCCTCTGAAGTGGAATCCCCATTGCCGACACTATGGCAGGGGATTCCGCTCCAGGAGTAGCCCCTGACGTTACCATTTGTATATGACAGTGACGTCACTGTCCATATATGAACAGTAGCATCTAGGAGCGGAATCCCCGGCCTGTGCTCTGGCTGGGGATTTCGCTCCTAGAGGGAGTCCCAATGCCGCTATCTAGAGGGGGGTAACGCTATCTACAGGGCAGGTGGTGCTATCTTCAAGGGTGTGTGGTGCTATCTTCAAGGGTGTGTGGCACTATCTACATGGGCACTGTGGCACTATATAGAGGTTGCACTAAATTGAGTGCAGGGGTTGCACTAAATTGAGCTGTATTTGTTCTGGTGTTGTATATATGTACTGAGGTTGATTCTGGTGCTGTATATATGTACTGATCTTGGATCTGGTGCTATATTTATGAACTGAGCTTCGTTCTGGTGCTGTATTTATGTACTGGGCTTGCAGTAACACCACCTGACTGCCCCATTTTGTAGTTTTCATTGATCAATGATTGTGGAAACCCCTGCCGGTTTTTACGAATAGTCCCACAAGCCCCTGTGTTTTGTTCGACCAAACTTTTAAAAAGGGGTATGCTTGTGTAGTAGTTGTCTACATACAAGTTATGGCCCTTTTCTAGAAATTGGGTAATAAACTCCCAAACAATTTCTCCACTTGTCCCTAAATAGGGCGGCATCCTGGTGGGTTTAGTTGGCTATCTTTTCCCTCATAAAGGCGATAAGCTGATGTGTACCCTGTTGCACTCTCGAACATTATATTCCAAACCTTGCTCTTTTAGATTAAATGAATTGTTTGAAGTACAGTCTCCCTTTGAATTTTACAAGGGACTCATCGATTTAAATGTTTTGCGTGGGGGTGTTTAACAAACTCCATGGCAAATGTGAGGCTTATAAATTTCTTCATTTCATCAATATCTTTTGGCCTCCATAAATTTTGCCTGGCATAATATGATCGGGTATTCTGAGACATGAATTGGGAAGCATATAAATTAGTTTGGAAAATAATATGTTTCAGCAAATCATTTGTTAGAAATAAGTTTAAAAAAAAACATTGGTCCAAAACTTTCCACCTCCACATTGGTACCTGTGGTGGCATTAAAGTCAGGGATAAATGGAGTACAAGAATTTGAAGCCTCCCATCTAGTAAACGTTACATCTAGTGGAAAACTCCTTTGTAGTTTGGCATGCACATCTTCACTAAAACTCGGCATGTCGCTTGTATGTGGTGGGAAATCTCCTAACGCATACGATAAATGGATTCATAGGCCCCCATACACCTAAAAAAAGGCTCTGTTGAGGTGGAATCCAGCAGATTTGTAGCTTTTTTTTTGCTACATGGAATAACTTTGAAGGCTGCGCTATTCCATGCATATGTATGTGTATTTTTTTAACATAGGCGCCTATGGAGGATGGATAGCAGAGACATACATATTTTAAACCGTTTAATGCATATCCTGGGAGCTTTATCAGCTATCATTAATAGAAATACTGCAGTGTGAAAGCCGCCTAAGAGCGTACAATGCAGATGTGAACAGAGCCCAATGCTAACTATAATAATAAGGCTGCATTATTAGATCTACCATTAAAGTGACTACAGCTACCGGTTTGCTGACTTCACCTACTTGTGGTGGCCCCACCCACAACATAGGGCCACTTTTAGATATTTTTTTTTATAGAACCAATCCGCCTGTAGTTTTTAGAAATATCCCACATGTGGCCTTAATGTTCTACTGTACTAAAACACAGGCCTCAGAAGCAAAGGAGCACCTTGTGGATTTTGGGGCCTTCTTTTTATTAGATTATATTTTTGGCCCCATGTCATGTTTGAAGAGCTCTTGTGGTGCCAAAACAAAGGAGACACCAAAAAAAAAAGACCCCATTTTGGAAACTACACCCACAAGGAATTCATCTAGAGGTGTTGTGAGTGTTTTGACCCCACAGGTGTTTCAAAGATTTTAGTAGCATTTGGAAGTGAAAATGAATTCTCCAATAAGATGTAGTTTTAGCGAGAAAAAAAAGCAATTTTCTCAAGCACTAAAGGAGAAAAAGCCCCACATCGTTTGTAAAGGAAATTCTCCAGAGTACGGAAATTCCCCATATGTGGTCATAAACTGCTGTCTGGGCACACGACAGGGCCCAAAAGTAATGCGTGCCATTTGGCTTTTGCAAAGCCCCTAAGGTACCAGTACAGTGGAAATTCCCCAAAAGTGACTCCATTTGGGAAACTACACCCATTGAGGAATCCATCTAAGGTACCAGTACTGTGGAAATTCTCCAAAAGTGACTCCATTTGGAAAATTACACTAAACATTCATTACCCAGATCACAGTTTACAAGAATCTCGAGAATCGTTTCTAGTGACAATACAAAAACAATCAGGTTAGAACAAATGTCCAACAAATTCATACAGAGAGGGTACCCTGAGACACTCTTGAAACAGGAACTTCAGAGAACATTATCACCCGATACAGATAGACTGGACAAAAATTCACAAACACGACTACCATTTGTTCACACATATCACCAAATAATTCCTAAATTACAACGAATCATATGTAAACACTGGCCGCTACTTACACACAGCCTATCTGAAAATAGAAGCATTCTCACATCCAGCTATGATGTGTTTGATGAGACCAACTTATATTCGCGATCGCCTTATTAGAGCTTACATAGGCAGCTTCACAAAAGTCACAAGACAAACATTTTTCCAAACCCAACACAAGGGCACATTCCCTTGTCATACATTGTTCATGTTGCTCAAATATTATTAAAGGTGACACCATCCAACACCCACATTGTAACAGAACGTTTGCCATTAGGGGATATTTCACATGTGACTTAAATTTTGTGGTTTACCTCATCAAACGTCCTTGCGGTTTAGTGTATGTTGGTTAAACAACCCAACATATAAAAAAACGCTTATCTAGCCATAAATCCACAATTCATTGTAAAAAAAAAAAAACATGGCTACCTCTACCTGACCATTTTATGAAAATGAACCATCACTTATCCCAACTGAGATTTCAAGTTATTGAACAGGTACCCAGATCGAGAAAAGGAGGTAACCACATACACTTGTTAAAAGAAAGAGAATGCTTCTGGATTCACACTCTTGAAACATTAGCACCAAAAGGCTTAAACAGGGAATATGACTTCTTATGTTAATCTTTGCTAAACCTCTTTTTACTATTTATTTTCAGTAATAACTTCATATATCTGCTTCTCCCAGGCACGTTAGAAAATGTAGGATCCATTGTGCGACCAGATACAGGTACCATAAAACCGTTTTTTCCTTTTCCATCACCCATTTTTTCCATCACCCAACTTTTTCCATCATTCATCCTGCTCCCGCTCTACCTTTTTTTCCCCTCCTTCCCCCTTTTTTTCCCCCTTTTTTTCTCTCCTTTCCTATGTATTTTTTTCTCTCCTTCTTACTTTGTAATAAATTGTCCCCGTTATGATCTATCATATAGACAGACAACATCAAATATCAAATAGCCATCCAGATTTTCATTTTCATATTTCACTTATCTCGGTACATTGATTAGCTCTTACGACACATCCAATTGGACTATGGATTCCACATTAGCATAGCAACATTTTCCTTTAGGGAGATGGGGGTGGAGCCTAGCTGCTGGGGTGGATGGCTGCCTGAAAAACTTGCTTCTGCTATAACGTCTGCTCATAGCGGCTCAACACAGAGTTAACCTGCCGAATTGGCTATCATGCACCTGGAAGTCTCCTGGAAGCTTGGCGGGTATTGACCCTTCCAATTTATTCATCGCCCAGACATCTGACGGACGTCTGCCGGAAATCTGTGCTGCCACAGCTGCTACATCCCGGCATCCCGGCTTCCACGGAGGGACATCTGACATGGCTGTGGGGTAACTTCCTCTGGAGGGGATATTCGTTATCTGGTAGTATAAACTTACCATGTTGTACTTACCTGTCCTTAACTGTACCGGAGGGTCCGATGGTCCTGGTGGATGGCGGCATACTGCTCTGGGCACTCAGTCCTCTTCATAGCCGAAGTCACGTGTTAGTTCACTGCTCTAGCTGCAGTGTTGATCTTGAGAGTTCCGTTTGTTTCGTAGTGGGTCATTGTAAAGGTGAGCTACAGTGGAGAATCCATATTGCCAACTGGCAGCCTTTGTTCTAATTGAACTCACTTACATATACTGGCTGTGACTATATATATTTTTTGATTTGTGGTTATCTGACGGAGCAGTTAACGTGACCAAACGTAAGAGAAGAGCAGCTCCAAAGAAGTTGACAGAATACTTTGCTAATCCGGCTCTTTCTCAGGAAGATGACTCTCTGCCAGCTGCTACTCTGGTTCAGCATGATGGGGAGAATCTGTCCCCCCGTGGTTCCCCACAAACCCAGGATGGAGTGTTATCAGTGAATATAGCTTCCAACTCTGCTGTAGCATTCAACAGGGATAGTGCTATACGTGGTGGCACTTTTTCACCTATGGTCTCACCGGCAAGTAAGGGTCCTGCCTGTAAAAAATTTTGCAAACGGACGATGTTATGTTGTCTCAAATTCTGACAGATGAACCTTGTGATATTTCCCAGTTCCCTTCCTCTGATGCACCCATTACAGTGGATACGCTTAAAGGAATGCTAGTCCTACTTCAAAATGGCATAAATAAAAGCGTGTCAGCTCTGGCCAGTAAATTACAAACTAATGTTAATTGGGGGAGCGCAAGGATCATTTAAAGCGTAAGATGGAAGATTTTTCAATTACCAATAATGAACTTGTGGACGCTCATAATACACTGGAAGAAGATGTTATTTGGCTTAAACACAAGATTACAGACCTTGAGGACCGTTCAAGGCGTAATAATATTAAAATCCAGGGTATATCAGAGGAGGTGCCTCCTACGGAATTAGCTGGATATCTGAGAAGTTTATTCCTTGCAATGGTACCGTCGTTTTCAGAGTTGGATTTGACAATAGACTGAGTTCATAGATTACCTAAATCAAAAGCAGCTCCAGAAAAAGCGCCTCGTGACACGTTGTCCAAAATACACTTTTTTCATATGAAAGAGAGACTGGTGCTCGAGGCCAGAAGAATAGGTACGCTTCCGACTCCTTATACCACCATTTCACTGTCCCGGACCACTCAGCTGCCACTCTCCAAGATCGCAGAGAATTTCTCAGAGTTACAAAAACCTTACGCGATTCTGGCATCAAGTACAAATGGGGCTTCCCTACGAAATTGCTGATAACTTATAACCGAACAGTCGCTATTGCTACCTCTGTCAAGGAAGGTTTATTGGTATTACGAAAATGGAACATTCTTACATCTGGCACTCCCCATAAACCTGGGAAGCCCAAGCGCCTTCCTCACTTGCCCTGGATTGGAATACAGTGAACATTCGCAACCACGTGACTTTATTATCTTTAGTATATGTTGTTTACTTGCTAAAGTTATTGAGATTCTAGTACTTTATATTCTATATCTGGTTAACTAAAATCTAATACTATTAATGAGCAATTTTGCATTGTATTTGCTCTTTTTCCCCTAGAGAATGCAGTGCGAGAAACGCACTATGATGGTTCTCAATCTTTTTTATATTTTTTCCTCCTGGTTTAAAATGTATTATTTGTTTTGTATAGTTTGTTTATTATGTAATTTGGCTGCTCTGAATTTGTTATCTCAGAATCTGTTGGCCATCAAGGTTTTATCTAGAAGGACGGGTTTTGCTCTCGTATTATTATTGTCATGTTGGTATTTCCACACGCTCACTGGCATCTGCCCTTTGATTCCTAGGTATCTTACTGAGCTTTTCTTCATTTAATGACAGGGGACTTAATAGCCCTTTTAAAAGAAGCTTGCTGTGGCGTGAGGCCAAGGTTCTAAAATGTGACGTTTTATTGGTACAGGAAACACACTTCCATTTTGTGACGATCGCCAATCTCAGGTCACATCACAGGGGTGAACTACACTACTGAGTTTATTCATTTACCACATACATCCACGCCCACGTACTCTAGATGACAGGATTATGCTAAATTACTCACATAGGTTTCCAACACCCCAATAATTTATACCACAGTATGCTACCACCACCTATACTTAGCTAGGCAATAGGGGCCTACGTCTCTATATTCCCTTAACACCAGTTACAATAACACAGGTTATCTAAATGGAACATAAAATACAGGTAACGTTCCTCACCTTCGGAAGATTAAGTTCTGTAAGACTTCAAGGAAGAGACTTATTAGTATTTCAAATTTAATACACAATAGTGCAGTGCAATACAAAAAATAGTTGTCAGATTAAAAGATGAAAAATATACATACAGTTACAATGCAGTCAAAAAGTTTATGAAAATAAAAGGGATAAAAGAAACAGAACAAAACCTTACTGATGTACAGCAGTGACATCCTGGTTGTGGAGATAGCTGAAAATATGGGCAGTCACTTCAACCGAGATATGGATCCCCAACGAATGACACTGACCCTCACTTCTCCTGGCATTTTAAACCCAGTATTTTCCCCCCAGTCCACTGGCTGGTGTTATCACTGAGAGGAGGCTGTTCATATGATAATGAAGCGTACTCCTCCCATTACACAGTTGTATTTCTATGGAGAAACATAAAAATAGTCATGTGTTCTTGCTGGAATCCCCAAGAAATATATTATTACCTGTATTCACCTGTGCAGACACTTACCAACCAGGGAATATCAAACACCACTATAATAGGCCCATGTTTTTAGCCAATAGCCAATTCCAGGTAGCTCCTCTGGGTGTAGGGATGTGAATTTGACATATATATATGGGGCTATTTCCCCTGATCATAACTAGCTATGCGGTCGCTACAAATATCAATTGTGATGGGGTTTGCCTTGATGTATCATACTTTCTTTGAACATAGGCCATTGTCACATGTTTCTCCTGGTCCACATGGCAGACACACCACAGGCATCCATTTGCATAGCTTTAGATGTTTGGTCAGGATGTGTGGGCAATTACTTCTAACCCTGGGTAAGAATGCTATCTAATGCTAGATACAGGCCCTGGTGACAAATTCTTAATCAACACATCTCACACCTTGGTGAGGAAAGGGCCAATTAAACATTTGTTAGACAGTGCACGTCCTTGGATGGCCAAAGATATGCATTTCTTATGTAAATCAGTTGTATCTTCTGCGTCAGAAGGAGTTATGAATTGACCTCCTAATAACCTACTTTTGATGATATTACCTATAACACCACACATGTGGAGAAAACTCCTAAATTTTAAAACAAATTTTTCCCATATATTTTTACCTCCTCATGTTCGGGCAAGCGTAAGGAGGTTATGATCGCTATTAAAAACTCGGTAGCTTTCACTTTTAACCCCTTCCCGTCATATGACATACAGTTATGTTATAGCCGGATAGGGGAAATATGGAGCGGGCTCACCGAGTGAACCCGCTCCATACGATGCCGGTGACTGCTGTATGTTACAGCCGACACTTCAGAGTAATGAGCTGCATTGCGCTCGAGCGTGATCCCGCACGTTTAACTCATTAAATGCTGTGGTCAATAGCGACCGCTGCATTTAAATCGTTAGAAAGAGGAGGGCGGCCCCCTCTAACAGCTCATCGCGCCCCCATCGCGAAATCGCGGTGGGGCGATGGTTGCTATGCTTGCCTGGGGGCCCCCAGGTCCGCCATCTCTGTACACCTATTAAGCCCTGCCTCCGGCAGGGCTTAATAGATGCCTGTCAGGATCACGATATACTGCAATACATTAGCATTGCAGTATATCGTGCAAGTGATCTAACGATCGCTGGTTGAAGTCCCCTAGGGGGACTAATAAAAAAAGTAGAAATGAGTTAAATAAAGTATTTTTTTTGTGTAAGAAAAAAATAATATATTAAAAGTTTAAAAAAAAAAACTTTTTCCATTTTGCCTCTAGAGCATAGTAAAAAATAAATAAAATAAACATAATTGGTATCACCGCGTCTGTAAAAGTCTGAACTATTACAATATATCATTACTTAACTCGCATGGTGAATGCCGTAAAAAATAATAATTTGAAAACGACAGAATGTCTAATTTTTGATCTCCCGCAAGAAAATAAAATAAAAAAATATCAAATCGTCTCATGTACACCAAAATGGTATTAATAAAAACGACAGCTTATCTCGCAAAAAATAAGCCCTCATACCACTTAATCGAAGGAAAAATAAAATAGTTATGGCTCTCGGAATTTGGTGACACAAAATAAATTTTACTTGTAAAAGTAGTAAAATATAGAAAAACTATATATATTTGGTATCGCCATAATCGTATTGACCCACAGAATAAAGTTAACATGTTGTTTTAATTGCACAGTGAATTCCGTAAAAACGGCGCACAAAAAACCATGGAGGAATCGCTGTTTTTTTCATTTTCTACCCCACAAATAATATTTTTCCAGTTTCCTAGTACATTATATGGCAAAATAAATGGTGCTACAAAATACTGCAACTTGTCTTGCAAAAATCAAACCCTCATAGTACTATATCGATGGAAAAATAAAGACGTTATGGCTTTTGGAAGGTGGGGAGGAAAAAACGTGAAAGTTGTTTACGACGGGAAGGGGTTAAATCCCTTCTTAGTGACCCTCAAGGAAGATACTTGGGATTAGTGTGCGAGATTAATAATATATTGTATACTATCTTTAATGCGTATTTTCCCAATAAACGTCAATACCATTACCTGAATTCCTTACTTCTGAAAATTAAGGCTTTAACGCAAGGTATGTTGATTGTAGATGGAGACTTTAATATGACTATTGACCCAGATATAGATTCCACTGCTAGAACCAGACAGTCTTGTCCTTTTGCATCGACTTTGTTAGAGGAAGGTCTGTTTGACGTGTGGAGATGCCAACATGGGGGTGAGAGGGACTATACCTTCTTTTCTCCCCCTCATGTGTCTTATTCTAGGATTGATTTGTTTCTGGTAAATAATAGGATACTCCTACAGTCTCAATCTTCTGTAATTGGACAGATAACTTGGTCTGATCACACACCAATCTCGCTTTCCATAAATGAGAAAATGTCGTCTTCTCTCCCTTCACAATGGCGTTTGAATGATTACATACTCCATCACTCTGATCATGCCTCGACTTTACTGAAAGAATTAACCTATTATTTTTCAGACAATGTGGGTTCCGTTTCATGTCCCTATATCTTGTGGAATGTGCATAAAGCATTTATGAGAGGGATGCTGATTAAAGCCTGTTCTCAGGCCAAGAGGAAGAGGGAAAAAGAGACTTCTAATATCACTAATCAGATAGCAGATATAGACATAAAAAATAAAGCCACGCCCACACCTGCTTAGGCCTCATGCACACGACCGTAAAAACTCCCGTTATTACGGGTCGTAATTACGACCCGTAATAACGGGCTCATAGACTTCTATTGGCCACGGGTACCTTCCCGTTTTCTTACGGGAAGGTGCCCGTGCCGTTAAAAAAGATAGAACATGTCCTATTTCAGGCCGTAATAACGGCACGGACAGTCCATAGAAGTCTATGGAGCTCCCGTAATGACGGATGGCTACATGTGTGCACCCGTCATTACGGCAGCGTTGCTAAGCGACGTCAGTAAATAGTCACTGTCCAGGGACCTGAAAGAGTTAACTGATCGGCAGTAACTCTTTCTGCACCCTTGACAGTGACTACCGATCAGAATAAAGAGCAACCTGTAAAAAATAAAAATAAAAGACGTTCATACTTACCGAGAACTTCCTGCTTCCTCCAGTCCGGTCTCCCGGCCGTTGCCTTGGTGACGCGTCCCTTTCGACATCCGGCCCGACGACCTGGCCATCCCTGGATGACGTTTCAGCCCATGTGACCGCTGCAGCCAATCACAGGTCAATCACAGGCTGCAGGGGTCACATGGACAGCCGCGTCATCCAGGGATGTCGGGCTGGATGTGAAGAGAGGGACGCGTCACCAAGACAACGGCCGGGTAATTATGATTTTTTTTTAACTTTTATTACAGAAAGGGCTGTCTCTTCTCTCTGTCCTGCACTGATAGAGAGAAGGGGCTGCCGATTAGTGCAGTGCTATTTTGCCGCCAAAAACGTGCCCGTAAATACGGGTGGAATACGGGTGACACCGGACCCATATTTACGGGCACGGGTCCGTAAATACTGGTGCAAAACGGGTCGAATACGTGTGACACCGGACCCGTATTTACGCCAGTATTTACGGGTGGGAAAAAATACGGTCGTGTGCATGAGGCCTTACTCTTCAGAGTTGAGGTCCTTGCGTTTGCCATTGCAGACATTGCTTGCGTCTCAGTATGACATTTATCTTAAACGTATGCAAATGACTACCTATGTACATAATAATAGAGCTGGTGCTTTCTTGGCTAAAAAAATTAAGCAGTCCTCGCCACGCACTCGCATCGCGTACCTCCTGGATAGTCAGGGTAATAGAATAACAGACCCTAGGCTGATAGCCAAGCAGTTCAAATCTTATTGTAGTGCCCTCTATAACATACATAAGGACGATAACACTTACCAGCCTTTACAGTACGAAATTGCTGATCTTCTCCACTCAGTCCTTTTGCCACAGGTATCCAAGTCTCAACTTGCAGATCTATCGGCTCCTTTTACCAAACCCGAGCTATAGCATTACTTAAACTTTTTAAAGCCCCGGGCCTGGATGTTTATACGAATAATTTGTAATGATAGGGGTAGGGAAACAGACAAGTGAGCCCTAATCTACCCGCCACTCTGTCCCTGCCTACTTGCAACGACCCGCCCTAGGCGACGGGGTACAACTGGGCGGCGGTCCCTACGCTCAGTAAGTGCACGAGACAAAACATACAAGGGAATATAAAGCAAAGGGAAAGGGGCCGTTGCCCACGGCAACACCGTGAGCAACAGAGGTGAACGAGCCAAGTCAAACCAGGAGAGCCCGAGGTACCAAACGCAGAGCAGAAGAGTAGTCAGAAAGCCAGGGTCAGAATTGAGCAGGATCAAATTGTTAGGAGCTGTAGCTGGGCCAGGAAACCACACGGAAAGAATCACAAGCAAGGAGGAAAAGGAAAGGCAGGTATAAATAGACAGAGGGCGGGAGCTAGCTGAGTCTGGCCAGGCTGCGATAGGCTCTCCCACTCCTAAGCCTGCCAGCCTGAGTGGTGGAAGCTGGAGTCAGTCTCAGAGAGATAGACTCAGGTAAAGAATGATTACCTAAGGAAGTTAACCCTGAAGCTGTGCCTGGCAGATCCTTTACAGTACCCCCCCTTTTATGAGCGGCCACCGGACCCTTTCTAAGCGGACCTGATTTACTGGGGAAACGAAGGTGGAACTTCCTGACCAATACCCCAGCGTGAACATCCCGGGCGGGTACCCAAGTCCTCTCCTCAGGCCCGTATCCTCTCCAATGGACCAGGTACTGGAGGGAGCCTTGGACCATCTTGCTGTCCACAATCTTGGCCACCTCGAATTCCACCCCCTTATGGGTGAGAACGGGAACAGGAGGTTTCCTCGAGGGAGCCAAGGACGGGGAGCAGCGTTTAAGGAGGGAGGCATGAAACACGTCGTGTATATGAAAAGATGGGGGTAACTCCAGCCGGAAGGAGACAGGATTGAGGACTTCAATGACCTTATACGGCCCAATAAACCGGGGAGCAAACTTCTTGGACGGGACCTTAAGACGCAAGTTCCTAGATGATAACCACACCAGATCCCCGACCATAAACAAGGGGTTAGCAGAACGTTTTCTATCAGCCTGAGTTTTTTGTACGCTCTGGGACGCCTCTAGGTTCTTCTGAACCTGGGCCCAGACTGTGCACAGTTCCCGATGAACGACCTCTACCTCGGGATTGTTGGAACTACCAGGTGAAACGGAGGAGAACCGTGGATTAAACCCAAATTTACAGAAAAAGGGGGAGACCCCTGACGAGTTACTGACCCGGTTATTAAGGGAAAATTCAGTGAGGGGAATGAATCAGACCCAATCATATTGACAGTCAGAGATAAAACACCTTAAATATTGTTCTAGAGATTGATTAGTCTTCTCAGTTTGGCCATTGGTTTCAGGATGGAAAGCAGAGGAGAAGGACAGATCAATCTCCAACTTCTTACAGAAGGCTCTCCAAAACAAAAAAACAAATTGTACCCCTCTGTCCGAAACAATATTGACAGGGACCCCATGGAGACGCAGGATGTGTTTGACAAACAAGGTAGCTAACGTCTTGGCGTTGGGTAGTTTCTTGAGGGGCACAAAGTGGCACATCTTACGGAAGCGGTCTACTACCACCCACACCACCGACTTGCCTTGGGATGGAGGCAAATCGGTGATAAAATCCATGGAGATATGTGTCCAAGGTCTCTGGGGAATGGGCAACGAACGTAGTAAGACCGCTGGTCGGGACCTGGGAGTCTTGGACCTAGCACAAACCTCACAAGCGGCGACGTAGGCCTTAACGTCTTTAGGCAAGCCAGGCCACCAATAGTTTCTGGCAATGAGATGTTTGGTACCCAGGATGCCTGGATGACCAGATAGTGCAGAGTCATGATTTTCCCTAAGTACCCTTAGCCGGTATTGCAGGGGAACAAACAGCTTGTCCTCAGGAAGGTTCCCGGGGGCTGAACCTTGATCAGCTGCAATTTCAGAGACTAAATCAGAATCAATAGAAGAAATGATTATACCGGGAGGCAAAATACAAGCAGGATCTTCCTCTGAAGGAGGGCTGGCCATGAAGCAACGCAACAGTGCATCGGCCTTAATATTTTTAGACCCAGCCCTATAGGTAACCAAAAAGTTGAATCTGGTAAAAAATAGCGCCCATCGAGCTTGTCTCGGGTTTAGCCTCCGGGCAAATTCTAGGAAAACCAGATTCTTGTGGTCGGTAAGGACCGTTACCTGGTGCCTAGCCCCCTCCAGGAAGTGGCGCCACTCTTCAAATGCCCATTTAATGGCTAAGAGTTTGCGGTTGCCAATATCATAGTTACTCTCAGTGGGCGAAAACTTCCTGGAGAAGTAGGCACAGGGGCGGAGATGGGTGAGGGACCTGGTACCTTGGGACAAGACAGCCCCCACTCCCACCTCGGATGCGTCAACTTCCACGATAAATGGCTCCATTTGGTTGGGCTGAACCAGCACCGGGGCCGAGATAAAGCACTTCTTAAGGACCTCAAAAGCCTGGACAGCCTCTGGAGACCAGTGGAGGAGATCAGCACTTTTGCGAGTGAGGTCCGTAAGAGGCTTAGCGATGACCGAGAAGTTAGCAATGAATCTCCTGTAATAATTAACGAACCCCAAAAAACACTGTAACGCCTTCAGGGAGGCAGGTTGGACCCATTCTGCCACAGCCTGAACCTTGGCGGGGTCCATGCGGAATTCATGAGGAGTGAGGATTTGACCCAAAAATGGTATCTCCTGTACCCCAAACACACATTTTTCGGTTTTTGCAAACAGTTTGTTTTCCCGAAGGACCTGGAGCACCTTCTTGACATGCTCAATGTGGGAGGGCCAGTCTTTGGAAAACACCAGTATGTCATCAAGGTACACTACAAGAAATATCCCCAGGTAATCTCTCAAAATCTCATTTATGAAATTCTGGAAGACCGCCGGCGCATTACACAACCCAAAGGGCATGACGAGGTATTCGAAATGACCTTCGGGCGTGTTAAACGCAGTCTTCCACTCATCCCCTTCTTTGATGCGGATAAGGTTATACGCCCCCCGTAGATCAAACTTAGAGAACCATTGGGCCCCCTGAACCTGATTAAAGAGATCAGGAATCAAAGGAAGGGGATACTGGTTCCTTACAGTGACCTTATTCAGGTTACGGTAGTCAATGCATGGCCTAAGACCACCATCCTTCTTCCCTACGAAGAAGAAGCCAGCACCTACCGGAGAAGTAGAGGGGCAAATGTAACTCTTGGCCAGGCATTCCTGGATATACTCTCTCATGGCTTCATGTTCGGGACAAGAAAGATTAAATATCCTACCCTTAGGAAGCTTAGCTCCTGGTACCAATTCGATAGCGCAATCGTATTCTCTATGAGGAGGTAACACTTCGGAGGCCTCCTTAGAGAAAACATCAGCGAAGTCCCGAACAAACTCAGGTAGCGTGTTCACCTCCTCAGGGGGAGAAATAGAATTAACAGAAAAACATGACGTCAAACATTCATTACCCCATTTGGTAAGCTCCCCAGTATTCCAGTCAAACGTGGGATTATGCAACTGCAACCAGGGAAGGCCTAAAACCAAATCGGACAATAATCCCTCCATCAACAGTACAGAGCACTGCTCCAAATGCATGGAGCCAACAAGGAGTTCAAAAACAGGGGTATGCTGTGTAAAATAACCATTAGCAAGAGGAGTGGAGTCGATACCCACTACCGGGACAGGTTTAGGCAAATCAATCAAAGGCATAGCAAGAGACATAGCAAATTCCACAGACATGATATTAGCAGAGGACCCTGAATCCACGAAGGCGCTGCCGGTAGCAGACCTACCACCAAAAGAGACCTGAAAGGGAAGCAAGATCTTATTACGTTTCATATTTATGGGAAATACCTGTGCGCCCAAGTGACCTCCCCGATGATCACTTAGGCGCGGAAGTTCTCCAGCTGCATTCTTACGCTTAGGACAGTTGTTCACTTGATGCTTGTCAACCCCACAGTAGAAGCAGAGACCATTCTTCCTGCGGAAATCTCTACGTTGTTGGGGGGACACGAAGGCCCCGAGTTGCATAGGTACCTCTGAGTCTTCCGGGGAAGAACGAAGCAACGGAACCTCGGGAGGCATCATGGGGGAGTCGGAGGAGAAAACACATAAACGTTCGCGTTGTCGTTCCCTGAGACGTCGGTCAAGTCGTACCGCTAAAGCCATAACCTGGTCTAGGGAGTCAGAAGAGGGATAGCTAACTAGCAGGTCTTTCAGGGCATTCGACAGACCCAACCTAAACTGGCACCTTAAAGCAGGGTCATTCCACCGGGAAGCTACGCACCACTTCCTAAAGTCAGAACAATACTCCTCAACAGGTCTCTTACCCTGACGTAAGGTCACCAGCTGACTCTCGGCAAAGGCAGTCTTGTCAGTCTCGTCATAAATGAGTCCGAGAGCAGAAAAGAAAAGATCAACGGAGGAAAGTTCAGGGGCGTCAGGAGCCAAGGAGAAGGCCCATTCTTGGGGCCCGTCCTGGAGCCGGGACATAATTATACCCACTCGCTGGCTCTCAGAATCTGAGGAGTGGGGCTTTAAGCGAAAGTAAAGCCTGCAACTCTCCCGAAAGGAGAGAAAAGCCCTCCGGTCCCCTGAGAACCGGTCGGGCAACTTGAGGTGGGGTTCAGGAGTTGAGGTGAGGGGAACCACCAAGGTAGCCTCAGGCTGGTTGACCTTCTGAGCCAGGGCCTGGACCTGTAGGGAGAGACCCTGCATTTGCTGAGCCATAGTAGTGTCAGGGACCAGGGTAGACTAGGTATATGGGCTTGTGATTATGTAATGATAGGGGTAGGGAAACGGACAAGTGAGCCCTAATCTACCCGCCACTCTGTCCCTGCCTACTTGCAACGACCCGCCCTAGGCGACGGGGTAAAACTGGGCGGCGGTCCCTACGCTCAGTAAGTGCACGAGACAAAACATACAAGGGAATATAAAGCAAAGGGAAAGGGGCAGTTGCCCACGGCAACACCGTGAGCAACTGAGGTGAACGAGCCAAGTCAAACCAGGAGAGCACGAGGTACCAAACGCAGAGCAGAAGAGTAGTCAGAAAGCCAGGGTCAGAATGGAGCAGGATCAAATTGTTAGGAGCTGTAGCTGGGCCAGGAAACCACATGGAAAGAATCACAAGCAAGGAGCAAAAGGAAAGGCAGGTATAAATAGACAGAGGGCGGGCGCTAGCTGAGTCTGGCCAGGCTGCGATAGGCTCTCCCACTCCTAAGCCTGCCAGCCTGAGTGGTGGAAGCTGGAGTCAGTCTCAGAGAGATAGACTCAGGTGAAGACTGAATACCTAAGGAAGTTAACCCTGAAGCTGTGCCTGGCAGATCCTTTACAAATTATTATAAAGAGTATGCACAGATTTTAGCCCTTCATTTAGTGCAGATATTTAACCAAGCAGCACAGGATGGTGCTTTTCCTATGGAAATGCTCTTGGCTACAGTAGTTACCCTCCCTAAACCAGGTAAGGACCCTACGTCCCCAGCAAGTTTTATCCTATTTCTCTCTTAAACTCGGATATTAAAATATATGCAAAAATCCTCTCGACTAGGTTGTATCATATTATTCCTCAACTGGTTAAATCGGATCAAGTTGGGTTTGTGACGGGACGTCAGGCTCCCTTAAATACCCTTAATATAGACCCCAAATTCCTTAAAATAAAGACGCCGGACCCACTTAATAGACAATCTAAATAGACCCCCTGTCTGCCAAGTAGGGATGCCTGTTAGGCCGCACCCGGAGGAGGGGCCAGAAAGGCATTTGATCTTAAAATGAAGATGGCTCTGCTCCCTGCCATTAACCACTTAGATCCTGCGATCAAAAGCGATCTTAGTGATTGCAAACAATCGGCAACGCTGCAATGCCGATGGTTGCTATGGCAACGCTGCAATGCTGATGGTTGCTATGGCAACTAGGGGCCTAAAAATGGTCCCCCTGGTCTACCACCTACGGAAGTCCTTTAGGCCTCCCCCAGAGGCGGAGCTTAATAGGCTTGCTGTCAGTGAATGACTGACAGCTCTAGTGCATAGCACTACGTGGGTAGTGCAATGCATTGGAATAAAGATCAGAGGTGCAGGCCTTCAAGTTCCCCAGTGGGACAAAAAAAAAAAAAAATTAAAAAAAGCTAATAAAAATATTGTACAAAAGTAGAAAAAATAAAAGTTATAAGCTGAAAAAAAAACCTGCCTTTTTTCCTATAATAAGGCTTTTATTATAAGAAAAAAAATCACCGCATTCATAACGAACCAAACTCTAAAACAATAATGTTTAATGTTATTTTTCCCACACTGTGAACACAACAAAAACAATAAAAGAATAAAACAATGCCAGAATCAATATTTTTTTGGTCACCAATTCTTCTAAAACAAAGAATAAAAAGTAATCAAAAAGTCGCATGTATCCCAAAACAGTACCAATAAAAATGACAATCTGTTCAGCACAAAATAAGCTCTGACACTGCTTTATTGAATGAAAAATTAAAAAGTTATGGCTCTCAATATGGTGACACAAAAAATAAATAAATAAAGAAAAGTGATTTTATTGTGCAAACGCTGTAAAACATAAAAAAAACTATATACATATTGGTATCGCCATAATCGTATCAAACCACAGAATAAAGTAAATTTGTAATTTATAGCCCACGGTAGAAAACGTTGTCAGAATTGCTGGTTCTTGGTCATCTTGCTTGCCAATAAATTGAATAAAAAGTGATCAAAAAAATCGTATGTACTCCAAAATGGTACCAATGAAAACTACAGATTGTCCCACAAAAAAAAGCCCTCACACATCTCCAGTGGTAAAAAAAAGTGGATAAGATCTGGCACCATTTATCAGTGCGACACTGGCCACACATCTGTGAAATATTATTTATTTACTCCATTATTGTACCCTCTTATTATGCCCTAATATACTTTGGGTTGTGGTTCCTTTAGAAAATTATAAATGGTAAAAAAAGATAAACTTTATTGAAAATCTTTAATTAATACATTTTTAAAAACTTGTATAAAATTCAATGTAGGTCAAAATTAATTTCAGTTCAGATGACCCCCTGTCATGCACTGTTGGGACATAATTAGCCCTATATGTAGTAAACTATCATTAGTTACTGTCATACACTAATACAATCAGAGCAGCCTATTGTCATTGAGTGTGTTACTCTATGATGAGCTATAATATTGGCTCTATTGTGGGCTATGTCCGATTTGTCAAAGTCCGGTAGTGGTGACTCACCTGCCCTTGATCCTAGTGTGCTGTGATTGAATGCACTAAATATATCAGTGCTTGCTGTCAAGTAATAGACACTAAGTTAGTGTCTTGAAGTCCTCACCATATAAGTGTGAGAGACGACATGCAGCAGCACATAGAGAAGTTAGGCAAAAATGTTTATGTTCACAAATGATGAACTCAGTGTGTGGTAGTTAGATGCAAGTAATATATAATATATAGTGCTTGCTGTCACAATAGTAGACACTTAAACAGTGTCTTGACGTCCTCATAGTGTGAATGTGAGAGACGACAAGCAGCAGCACAATGAGGTATCGGGCTGGAGAGTTTGTGTTCACCGCTGGCCCAATGTGACACAGTATGTTTGAATGACCACCGCTACAATTGTCAGCAGTGATATAACAGCCTGTGTAGAGATATATTATATAAAGTGCCCTAATTGTTGGATATTTAATCAGGTCAGTGTCTTTAGCCACTGTTAGGGAGAAATAGTGTTGCAGCAGCCCATATAGGATGCACTGTGTGAAGTGTCGTGATTTCTACTGTCGAAGAAACCCCTTCCAGGTAGCACCTTTTGGGATGGGTGCTCTAATGGGCTCCCTCTGCTTTGTCAGGTGGTATTCAAATATGGTAATTGAAGTATCAGCAGTGCACCGGGAGATCAATAAAGACAATAGCAATCTGTTGTCTCAATCAATAGTCTCATTTATTATCAAGATACATAGGTTAATATACCCTCAGGGCTTACCCTCTAATCAGGGTGTTACCTCTCATGGAACAACCAATCATAACATTTTACACGTAGACTGAAAATACGTCATAGGGTACCTTCCCACTGAGGTCACGTGATCTTTCTAATACCTGCAAATCCTGGCCTACAAACAATAGAAATGTAGGAGGTTTTCATAAGTGTACGTGGTGATTTCATATATGTGTGTGAAATACTGAGATAAAGAATTAATTGGAAATATAATGATTATTTCAGGTCTAGGCGTTCTGCCAGACTCCTATCTACCAGTATTGAAGGCCACGAAAAAGAACACAAAGTAATAACTTATTCCCTTGTGATTTAAGCAGAACCAGAAAGAGGTCATTACAAAATGGAGAATACATATCTTCATAATCCGGCATCCTGCTTGATAATTCATAGTGTAATTTAATACAGAGAACATAAGCAATTTGACCATCCATCACAAACCCCCCTTTTTCTCATATTAAAATACAGAGATTAAGAATTATCTGATTATAAACCTCAAACAAAATAGTGAATAGGGCCACTACTAATAATATAATCACTACTAATAATATAATGCTATCACCAAGTTCAGGTTTGGGTATAGGGTCCCGTCAGTGCATTTCTAATTGGTCCTCCAAAGATAGATAGAGCATATCCTAACTTGGTGTGCCAAGGTAAGTGTACCAATGTGTGGGCTTTTTGCTTTCCCCCCCTTTTGTACAGCATATGTTTTGGTACTTTATCATAAGGAAGTGCATCCTTGTCCCATGTCCAGGTAGCAGACTGTAACCTAGCTAGGGTACAGGTACCTGTGGTAGTCTGCGGGATCCATTTATATGCATTATGTCCGCACACTATATATATATCATGGGGAAGGTCAAACCATTGCATACTTCCTAGGGTTAACATATGAGCAAAATGAACTAAGGGAGAAGACTGCTGTAATACACACCAAGGGCAATTTGTTCCCAAAGACCCATGGTATACTCCTGTGCTTCCACAATACATAGTTTCATTTCCTTGTAAGTCTGTTTCTTCCATATACCCTGGATAACGTTTACAATCAGTCTTACTTCCTGAAGGGAAGAAATGGCCATATTCCCAACTACCATTATGTATGTACCGTTCTACCAGACTTGGTCTAAATACATCTGAGGTCTGTTGGGTTTTATTGAAGCTTATCTTTATGCCTTTTATGGGGATCTCACCTAGTGTCAGTGTTTTAGTGACATTTTTAGGGACCCATTTTCCATTTTCCTTTTGTGTGAGAATCAGTGCCTTACCAGGTATCAGGGTTAGATTTTACCTGCCACCAGGGATCCTCCATCCATCCTGCTATGGGTAAGGGCACACTGGTATTAGACCATGTATACCTTTTTGTGTTATCCTTTACCTTTGAGGGATCCCAACATGTAGTGTTAAGAAGTTCTTTCTCACTAAGGGGCACAGCCATGTATGGCATGGATTTTGAACTTATAGGACTGTGTATACATATCCAACAATCAGATAAGTTTGTTAATGCTGTTATAATTTGATGTTTTATGAATTTATTGTCTACTTCCTCCTTGAGAACTTGAGTCATCGCCCCCACGAGGGGCAACATCAACACCAACCCTGCCAAGGGCAACATCATCGATCGAGGCGACGTCATCTGGGCTGATAACCTTTTTACAATGGCTTGCATGTATCCAATTGGCTCGTCTTTGGAGCTTCACTGATGTGGCGGTGACCAGCTGTACTTCTACTGGTTGGCTGTACCTTGGTTCCAGACTGCTCCTGTTGTGTATCTTTGTTACCACCCAGTCTCCAGGTTGTAGTGAGTGGGTACCTGAAAGAAAGTTTGTATCTGGGATTGATGAAAGGATTAGTTTATGTGTCCTCTCCAGTTGTTTGTGTAGGGCAGCCAAGTATGTGGTCATATTGTCATAATGCTTTTGTAACTGCTGAGGAAAATACAATCCTGTCTTTGGCATATTTCCAAACAATATTTCATAGGGAGAAAGTTTATCCTTCCCTCTTGGTGTGGTTCTTACAGAGTATAAAGCCAGGGGTAGACATTGTGTCCACGGTAAAGAAGTTTTATTCATGGCCTTCTGGATTTTTAATTTCAAAGTTCCATTTAGTCTTTCTACCTTACCACTGCTTTGTGGGTGATAGGGAGTATGAAATGCTTGTTCTATCCCAAGGCTTTTTAATATGTTCCTCAATAGTTCTTGGGTAAAGTGAGTACCTCTGTCACTTTCAATTGTCTCTGGTACTCCATAGCGGCACACTACCTCAGCTATCAGTTTCTTTGCTGTGGTATCTGCATTTGCTTTAGCCACTGGAAAAGCTTCTGGCCATCCTGAAAATAAATCAGTGCAAACAAGTACATATTGGTACATTCCCATCTTAGCTAGTTGTATGTAGTCCTCCTGTAATCGCTGAAAGGGGTAGTAGGACTTAGGAGTGTGTTTAGCTGGTGTTTTGGTGGTTTTACCATGGGTTTTCTCATGGGCTAGGGCACACATCATTGGATACAGTGTTCTTGGTAGGCAAACCTTAGAATTAAGATACCTCAACTGTCCTAGACCTATTGCTGCACCTCTCTCCTCCCATTCTGCTTGCTCTTGAGGGGGTGCTTGGTCCTGGAAAGCACGCAACAGGGTCTCTGTGATGGGTTATAAAACAGGCTTCACAATCATCAGAGGGAGAGCAGCAGCGTCATTTGCCGCTGCATCCGCAGCCTCATTCCCTTTTGATAGGAGATCACTGTTATTAGTGTGGGCCTGTACTTTGACTATAGCTGCTTGGTCTGGCATGTGCAGTGATTCTAAAAGTTCTTCTACTGCTTTTGCATTCTTTATAGGTTTACCTGCCGAGGTCAAGAACCCTCTGGCTCTCCATATTGTCCCAAAGTCATGTGCAACTCCAAAGGCATATCTGGAGTTAGTGTATATGTTGACACGCTGTCCCTTACCTAATTTACACGCCTCAGCGAGTGCTTTTAGTTCTGCCTCCTGAGCTGAGCTGCTGGAGGGTAGGGACTGTTGTATGACGGCCTTACCATTGTGGACCACTGCATACCCGGTGAGGAAATGTCCTTTGTCTTCGCTCCAATATCGAGATCCATCTACAAAATACTCTGCATCAGAGTTAATCAGAGCAACATCAAATATACTGTTTATGCCGTTTGATTCCATATCCACTAGACTTTGACAGTCATGTTCATGTTCAAAATTAAATAGTTCATCATCAGTGGATAGTTGAAAAATAAGGGGGTGTCCATGTCCCTGTCCCCCCACTCCTCCCTCCTTTTGTTCAGAATCTAGGGGCAGGAGTGTAGCTCGATTCAGAACAACACAACGTTTGATAGTCACATTAGGGGACAGAAGAGTAAGTTCAATTTTAGTAAGTCTTGCAACTGATAAGTGTTTTGTCTTGACTGTGTTCATCATTTCTTGCACTGCGTGTGGGACTTGCACAATAATGTCATGTTGGAGTACAATATCTGTTGCTTTATCAACTAAAGCTGCTGCTGCTGCTGCTGAGACAGCGCGTATACAGGTCGGGGATCCTAGTACAATGGGATCCAGAGCAAGGGAGTAATAAGCAAGAGGTCGCATCTTGCCTCCATGATCTTGGGCTAATACTCCAGAGGCATGGCCTGCCTGTTCATGGTAGAACAGAGTAAATGGCTTATTGTAGTCAGGAAGTCCCAATGCTGGCCTTGTAGTCAGTGACAGTTTCAGGGAGTGAAAATGGGTCAGAGGTGAGACAGTCATATAATGGTTGCATCATAGCAGAGGCATCCCTGATCCAGGCTCTGCAGTACCCTATTAACCCCAGGAAAGTCCTCAATTGTTTAGGGTTTCTAGGGACTGGGTGTTTCTGTATGATTTCCAGCCTGTCAGGGGTTAAGTGTTTCATACCTTGGGAAATACAGTGAGCAAGGAAAACCACTGTTTTGGCACATAATTGCAGCTTGTGCTTGCTCGCTTTACAGCCTACTTCTTCTAGGAACATTAATAGTGATTTAGAATCTGTTTCACTGTTCTCCAGACTCTCACTACAAAGTAACAAATCATCTACATATTGTAGTAGAACTGAGGACTGATTGGGGGGCTGCCAGGTGTCCAGAATATCTTTCATGGTACGTGAGAAGATATCAGGGGAATTTGCGGCACCCTGTGGCAGCACTACCCAAGCATACTGTCTTCCCCTATGTGTAAATGCTAAATACTGCTGGCACTCTTTATCCAGCGGGATGGAGAAGAAAGCATTGGCTAAGTCTATAACTGTGAAATAGACTGCAGTGCCGGGGACCTGGTTGAGCTGGGTATGTGGGTTAGGCACTTGTAGTGTATTAATTATTGTCACAGCATTCACAGCCCGTAGGTCATGTACCATCCGGTACTGTACAGGTTGACCGGGCAGTGTCTTTTTCTTTACTGGGTAAAGAGGAGTGTTGAAAGGCGAGATTATGGGCACTATGAGATTGTTTTCCAGTAAGGAGTTAATATCCTTTTCTATAGCAGCGTCTTGCTGCGGACTCAGAGGATATTGCTTTATACAGACAGGACGGTTCTGCATGTCTTGTTTTAAATTTACTTGTACAGGCGGCACATTTAAAACTCCTACATCCATCTTATCTTGTGCCCGTAGTTTTTCTGGGATGTCTGCCAACCAAAGGGGAGGGGTACTGGGGGCTTTTTCAGTGTCCGGCATACTTGCCATACTAAGGAGTTTGCATAGCAGGGACTCTGGAATGGCAGAAGTTATTATAGGCGTGCCAGAAGAAAAGTCCAATGCTGCTCCCAGGGCACTGAGTACATCTGTCCCCAATAAATTGTAGGGAGTGTGTGGTGACACTAACACACGGGAGACAATTGATTGTGTGTCATGTATATTCATGAATACTGGGAAGATCCCAGAAGTTGGCAGGCACGTAATGAATACAAAAATAACTAAGTGTACCAAGGCACACTGAAAGCCAATTTCCCAACTGCTGACTGATATTATTTAAAAAGTAACTTTTATTAATTTTGCCACTAAGAATGTCCATGTGGACATAAACAATAAATACGAACAATTAAAAGTTATAGCCGATGTTGCTGCTACACACGCTCAAATTACACTCCGTCTGCATGTATTGCCAGACAGAGCACAGAGTGCTAGAATTTGTCCAATGACAGATTTGACAGCTAGGCAGCTGCAGACTGCCGTGCTGGGACAGATACAAAGTTAAATTCAAAATTAGATTCGCGTGCTGGATTTGCTAAACAAGTAGGGCTGTTTAAAACAATAAATTTAGCCCCCCCGACATGTTTCGCTGTCAACACAGCGTCCTCAGGGGATCAAAACGGGGCTAGTAGCTGTCAAATCTGTCATTGGACAAATTCTAGCACTCTGTGCTCTGTCTGGCAATACATGCAGACGGAGTGTAATTTGAGCGTGTGTAGCAGCAACATCGGCTATAACTTTTAATTGTTCGTATTTATTGTTTATGTCCACATGGACATTCTTAGTGGCAAAATTAATAAAAGTTACTTTTTAAATAATATCAGTCAGCAGTTGGGAAATTGGCTTTCATGTATATTCAGTCGCATTGGTTTTGTTAACTGTAACTGAAATGATGTTCCCTCCACCCCTTCACAATCTATATAGTCTGGTGATAGCAACTCTCCCGGTACATATTTGGTTTGTAATACAGTTCTGGCTGCCCCTGTGTCTACTAGAAAAGAGGTATTTTCCCTTGTGGGTAAAGTAACAGGCACCATCAATGATGGACATGTCGGGGGGAGCACTGGGCAGAGGGAGACATCAGGGTTGCCAGTTTCCTATGCAGCAATCAAAGAATTGGGAGGCTCAACTGGACAGGAGGGACATTGGGCTGAATAATGACCCTTCTTATCACAATTCCAGCATGTAATCTGGCTAAGATCCCTTCTCTGGGTTCTCAAAGTGTCTTTTTGTTCCCTGCCTCTTCCTCTATAGCCCCCCTTTTGTTGCATCGGGGCGAGACGGGTTCTTTTAGGAGCTAAATCTAACTCTGCACCTTTTGCAATGCTTACTAAATCATTAAACTGGCATGTACGCCAGTCGGGGCGGGATCTTTTAACAGCTTCTTGTACTGCCGGCTTAAGACCGGACATAAAAGTTATTTTTAGTAGGCGCAAGTCTTTTGCATCACCTTCTTCATACCCGTGATCTAACCACTGCTGCTGTAAAGTTGTGGCATAATCAGGGACTGACTGTTTAACATCTTGGGAAAATGACACAAAACTATCAGTTCGATCCTGTTGAGTAGTATCTACGCAGGGCTGCATAGCGTTCAGGTATTCTAGTCCTGATTGCTCATTGGTTTTATTTGCTGGTACGGGATTTGTAATAGCAGCTTGAATTTGATTTTTGAGCACTTCCCCTCCCTTTGTTTCTACCAGGCTCTCCATATCTGACCATGTAGCACGGTAAGCTAGATGTACTGCTCGCAGCTTTCTATGGAAAGCGCTGGGTGTTTTCCGTGGGTCTGGGAGTGTGCCACATACAGCTAGTAAATCAGCCGGGCTCCAGGGGCGATACACAGTGGCTTCATGTGACTGGATTTCCCCTACTGCCCCAGGTACTGGTTGCCCGTCTACATCTACTGGTTTCGGTCCCCTGTGTGTATGGATACTTGATACTAACGGAAACAATCTAGTGGGGTGCTGCGTACCACAACTGACACAATATCCTGCAGTGAGGGGGTTCTGCTGCCCACAGTGTGGACATGTCCAGCAGCTGCCTTTCTTGCTATTTTCAAGATAAGGAGATGGCGCAGTTGCTGCTGTGGGGCTGTTTGGCAGTTGTAAAGGGGTTAACACATTAGTGAGGAGCTTTTCACTTAAAGGGTCATATAAATCATACATTATTCCATGATTTGCTTCCATACTCTTATGTTCTGTGTTACTCACTCTCTGTGCTACCTCATACCACATTTGGGCTTTTTCCACCATGTTATTGTCTTTCAACCATCCAACACAATTTGTCATAAATCTTTTCCAATCACATTCTGCTAATGTTCCATAGGACCGAACTCCCATCATTTTAAACATTATTTTACAATCCTTCACAGCCTCAGATCCTTTTGCTCTTTCTACTATTTTGATGGCAGAGACCCACGTCTCAGGGCTGTCCCGCATTTTTGTCTTACTATTTTCTGACCCCATGGTCAGAGGGCGTAGGGTAGTCTCCGGAAAACTCCCTAGCTCCAAACAGACAGGCCTTAGTCTGTTGACAGATATCTCAGACAATCTATCTTACAGTTTCAGAAAGACTATCAATATCAAAAGTCGTTCCTTCAGACAATTCTAGCAGTGGGATATCCTTTTCTCTGATCCCTCACTGTTTTGAACATCAAGAACAGACAAAATGCTACCAATCCACAAATTACAAGAGCAAATCCTTCAACACAATCTACATTCATGAACTTCCATTGATTCAAGCAGGAGTTGGTCACATTCATTTCAAACTTCTACAAACCCTTCGTCTCTTTCACTTATGCAGAACACTTGCTGCCGGGGGGTGTCTTTCGGTTCATACAGCCTGTGATGTAGCATATATCCCAAACTCTTTCCTCTAGCACTTTGCAATGGTTTCACATGCAAATTATATTTGATAACATATATGTTATCCTCCCCGCTCAGCAGTTCACTCTGTGGGTTGTGGTTTAGGGGGCTGTTATGTATGTTGGTGATGATTTCTTTAGGGGCTCTGGGTCTGAGCCAATACCAATGTCCTTCACTGTAATTAGTCTGGGTAGTTATACTACTCCGACACAGGTGGCACCTGGGGTAAGTGTCAGGGTCATTCATTGAATACAGGATGTTATATTACAACGGTATTCAATCCAGCGGTCTGATGTTATACTACTACAGACTTAATTACTTGGATGTTATTTTACATCAAAGTGTATATGCCGGATTATCATGTGCTAGAAATCAGTCTGTACTGATTCCCACCTTATGCCAGTCTGGCAATGCATACAACTGGTTTATGGACCCTTACACACAATATCACTATTTGGCAGTGAATTAGGAAAATATTAATGATTTTCTAATACAGTATTCAAAGGTTTCCCTAATGTACTGGGTAATGGTATTGAGTGCAAATTCAATATAGACACAATTGCTCCTCCTTGCACTGAGTGTATATCGTCTTCTATGAAGTGGATATTACTTCTGGGCTGGGAGCCATACAGTTTCAACAATTTGATATGTATGTCTTCTCACAGATGTATTCAACATCACACTACACACACATTTATCACACTTGTCACATACACCCCCATGTAAATCCATTTAACCACACTACCATCCTGACAAAGGACCTGATTATTACGGGACCCCTTTGTAGAGACTTACATATACAAAGTACGTTTCCAGGGACTTAACAGAGTGGCTGAAACAAATGGTGTAACATAAAGTCTGTTACTTACCGCGCGGTTTTGGTTTCAGTGACTCCCCAGGTCCTTCCAGATTAGTGGACTTTGCACAAAATTCTCATTAGGAGGTCCCGGGCTGTTCGGCACCATAACTGTCGAAGAAACCCCTTCCAGGTAGCACCTTTTGGGATGGGTGCTCTAATGGGCTCCCTCTGCTTTGTCAGGTGGTATTCAAATATGGTAATTAAGGTATCAGCAGTGCACCGGGAGATCAATAAAGACAATAGCAATCTGTTGTCTCAATCAATAGTCTCATTTATTATCCAGATACATAGGTTAATATACCCTCAGGGCGTACCCTCTAACCAGGGTGTTACCTCTCATGGAACAACCAATCATAACATTTTACACGTAGACTGAAAATACGTCATAGGGTACCTTCCCACTGAGGTCACGTGATCTTTCTAATACCTGCAAATCCTGGCCTACAAACAATAGAAATGTAGGAGGTTTTCATAAGTGTATGTGGTGATTTCATATATGTGTGTGAAATACAGAGATAAAGAATTAATTGGAAATATAATGATTATTTCAGGTCTAGGCGTTCTGCCAGACTCCTATCTACCAGTATTGAAGGCCACGAAAAAGAACACAAAGTAATAACTTATTCCCTTGTGATTTAAGCAGAACCAGAAAGAGGTCATTACAAAATGGAGAATACATATCTTCATAATCCGGCATCCTGCTTGATAATTCATAGTGTAATTTAATACAGAGAACATAAGCAATTTGACCATCCATCACACTACTTATAAGCAGTTTGTAGACACAACGTAAGTGTCTTTGAAGTTCTCACCGCTGAGTCGGGAGAAAGGAATGCAGCAGCACAGTGAGATGTTCGGGCTGGGCAATCGCCATATACCGCTGTGATGACTCATTGAGTACAATTGAAGTCTCCCTGCAGCGTGTGCCGAGATATAATCGCTGCTCTCACTGCTGAGAGCAACGGCTGGGCAAGAGTGGATCCGAGATGGTTTGCGGACTGTTTTATTTATATTGCAGACAGCATTAGGGCTGATTCAGACGAACGTTGCGTTTTTGCGCGCGCAAAAAACGCTGTGTTTTGCGCGCGTGTCAGCAGCGTATGGCATGCGTATTTGGGCCATGTGTGCGTGCATTACGCGCGTAAGACATGCGTTTTTTCTGCGCGTGTAAAAACGCAAGCAGGTGTTCTGTTTTCGCCAGCCTACAAAAAGGCCAAGAATGCAACACCCCTGCTTGATGTGCGCACCTGTGGTGCTGAATTTGTGTGCAACAGAGTGTTCGAACGAGTATTTGCAGTTACTTTGTATGCCCCACTGCATTGATGCCACCTAGCTCTCTGGCCCGTGTCCTCTTAGCATGGATGGTTTCCCGGAGGTTTGGCCAACGCCGTAGCATGCTACTGCCACACCGGCGGAGATCAGGTAGGATGTGGGTTAACCCAATAGTGGCCCAACGCACCTCAAAAGGGCATTTTCCTACCCTGTATGCTGACCTCCGTCGTCACCCAGATAAATTTTCGCTCCTTTTGCCGCCTGTCTGTGCCTGCCTTTGATATGCTGCTGGAGCTGGTTCGGCCAGGAAAAACCAGGACACCAACATGCGGCGCTGTATTTCCCCAGAGGAGCGTCTCCTTGTCACCTTACGGTATGTGCTGTTTCTTAATCCAGGTTACACATTGTTTTATGTGCTTCATGTCCTACCTAACATGTTGGCTTTGTGGTTTGTGTTCCTGATTTCCTGTAGATTTTTGGCGACAGGCAATAGCTACCATTCCCTTCATTTCGAATTCCTTCTTGGAGTGTCCACTATTTCCAGTATTGTCCCATCAACCTGTGTTTTCCTGTGGCTGAGATTGAAAAGCAGCGTGATGCCTCAGCCTACGGCCCAACAGTGGCTTCGAATAGCCCAGCAGTTTGAAACCAACACTCAATTTCCCAACTGTATTGGTGCACTCGATGGGAAGCACATCCGTGTCCAAAAACCCCCCCACTCTGGGTCTCGATACTTCAACTACAAGCAGTTTTAATTCCATAGTCTTGCTGGCCTTGTCGGACTGTAATTTGTGCTTTACCATCGTCGACATCGGGTCCTATGGAAGCTCTGCGGATGCCCGCATATTTCGCTCGTCCAGAATGGGCCAGCGTCTAATGTCTAACCAACTTGATATTCCTGAGCCTAACATCCTCCCTGGCACCAGCGGGCCACCCGTTCCTTATGTTATGGTTGCAGATGAGGGTTTTGCCCTCAGCAGACAAGTCATGCGCCCATATGCGCGGAGGGGCATGGATAACCGTAGGCGCATTTTAAATAACCGGCTAGGCAGAGCACGGAAAGTGGTGGAATGCGCCTTTGGCATCATGTGCAGCAAGTGGAGGGTCCTGATGACAACAATGCAAATGTCGCCGGCCAATGTGACATCTGTGATCAAAGCCTGTGTTGTGCTGCACAACTTTACCCGCATCCATGATGCCGCTCATGATAGGGAATATATGTTAACAACTGCACCCACCACCAGCATCGCCCAGCCTGCTCGGCCAGGGCGGCCACCGACATCTGGCCTGCGAGAGTATTTTGACAGCCTGCCTGGAGATGTACCCTGGCAGAACGTAGCCATTTGAGGTGTGGTGAAGTTATATTCTATTGTCGAACGTCTGTTTATCCCTCTAGTCCTTTTTTGGTTTGGGGGGGGTGGGGTAGGGTTAGGGACTCGCAAAACTTGAGGCCCCTTGACGTGGGTTGCGAGCTTAAACCTCGGGAGGGGTTTGGAATTCCCTTTTTTTAAGCCACCAATTCCTTGACATAACATCCTCTTGTGTAGACAAAGGATTTCCTGCCCTATGTTAGCGCCCCTTTCTGCGTGAGTGAAGCTAGGTATGGCCAAACAATAACTACACTAATACCACCTCAGTTCCTGGTATTCCAAACCCCTTCCGATCAACGAAGACCTCAACGATGTGGTGGAGAAATGTCATACCGTCCAAACCTCTTACGCCATGGCACCTCATAGCGGTAGAGGCTATAGAAATCGGTGAGCTATGTAACAGAAGGATTGTCCACACGGGAGTGAAATATATAACTTAACACAAAAAAACAGACGGGGGATTACATACCCCAACAAAAATTGGCACCAACGTGATGCATTGCACATAGTAACCAGGAATGATTACAAGGCTGTCATGGCTTTTGGACATTTGGCCTTAGTATACACGCGCCCCTACAGATTGTGATAGGCATGGGGCGGCGATGTGTATGCAGACCTATCAGCACCACTATGCTGTCCCCGGGCCTGATGAGGATGTTCCTGAGCAGCATAGTGGTGCTGATACTGTGGCTGGTAGCCGTGAGGCTGGATGGGAGCCTGAAAACTTGGGGCAGGTAGGAAGTAGGGAGGGAAGTGATGGACAGGGCCAGCCATTGGGCCAGGGGAGAGGTATCTTGGCCCTGGAGGATATTGCGGCATCTGCGATATGGCAGGGGCAGGTTGTGAGTGCCCTGGCAAAAGGACCCCCGCGGTGGGCATAAACACACTACGCCACTGCTCGATAGCAGTGAAGCACCGCCCTGGACTAAGCGGGGGTGTAGCACTGTCGAGGAGTGACAGCATGTTCGATTGCAGGCGGGCCAGCCTATGCTCTGGTACCCGGCGCATTAAAGGTGCCATGCTGCGACAAAAGTAGTCGCAGTTGTCCTCATCAGCTGCACGCCGCAGGTACTCCAGAACACGCGCGTCCACCTGTGCACCTGCGGACGGGTTCACAGGGCGTCTGCGGCGGGTTGCTGCATGGGTAGGTGCCACTTGGTCCGGTGGGCCCGTTTCTGGCGCTGAGGCGACTGGGGCAGGATCCTCTCTGGTGGGGTCCGGGGTTAGGGTGACCAGGGGAGCAGTGGCTTCGGACGCCTGGGTAGACTCGGCCCGTGCCTCCTCTTCCGACGCGTCAAGATTGTCGCTAGTTCTAGAATATAGGGGAGACGTCAGTTGAGGAACACAATTTACTGTTCAAACACAAAGCATCTTTGGCGTATATTACATTTTTGGGAGGTCACGTTTGCAAAAAGGGCCAACAACGAGTACTTACGGTCGCATGTCCATTATTTCCCGCAGGAACAACAGCTGATCATAATATATATAGCGGCGCTTCCTGGTGCCACCTTCTCCGCTGCGGCCACTGGAACCATATTCTCTCCGGAACTGGTCCCTGGAACTTCGCCACCGTCTCTTTACATCGTCCACTGTATAAATAATTAGGAACACATCATTCAAGCAACACAACAGATGTTACTGCGCACACAGACACTGCATATAAACGACAGTACGACACCGCCACACAAGAACAGACCTTACTTTCAGCTACTATAAAGATGCCACTGAACCGAAACGTTGCCCATGACAGGCATTGTTTCAACAGGGACGCAATAGGCAATATGGATGGCATTATACACGTATATGTCGACACACATATATACACTCACCAATGCGTTGGCGGTCACGGGTGCGGCTGTCGGCCCACTCCTGCTCAAACAGCGCCTCGGCAATATGCTCCCATGCAGCCTCCTTGAGTGTGCGGTCATGGTCATGGGTGTTCCATACCTCCGGCTGCTCCTGAACTAATGCGATTAGCTTAGCAACATCCATCTGGCGAGGCATAGCTGCAAGCTGCTTGTGGTGCAGGAGTAAACGGTTTGGCCTCTTTTTGAAAACATGGTCTCTAAGCTACTTCCTGCTTTTCTGCTGGTTTCGACTAGTTAGGTCAAACTCCTTAGCATAGAGACAACGTGTCCTGCGTGAAAAACGTGCGTTCCACGCAGGTGACTCCGTATGACATGCGTGATTTTCACGCACCCATTGACTTCAATGGGTGCGTGATCCGCGAAATATGCAGAGATATTGAACATGTCGCGTTTTGTACGCAGCGAACAAACGCTGCGCAAAAATCACGGACTGTCTGTACTGCCCCATTGACTTCTATTGACCTGTGCGTGGCACGCGAAAACAACGCGCCCTGCACGGACGCAAATCACGCTTGTGTGAATCCGCCCTTAGATAGACATTGGACCTATTGCATTGGTGTAGCTAGACACCCGACGCACGTTTTGCCGGCATTCCGGCTTCCTCTTGCTACACCAATGCAATAGGTCCAATGTCTATCTAATGCTGTCTGCAATAGAAATCAAACAGTCCGCAAACCATCTCGGGTCCACTTTTGCCCAGCCGTTGCTCTCAGCAGTGAGAGCAGTGATTATATCTCGGCACACGCTGCACAATAAAATTCTATAACATGTTATAATGTTATAAAATTCTATAACATAATATAATGTTATAACATTATGGCCGATTACATCATCGTGAGTGTTTTCCTCATATTATTATGTATTATTTTCACAGGTGATTTTTGTAACCGATTATGTACAATCACGAAGATTTACGGAATTTTATTGTGTCACTTATGAATTGGAACCTGCACACTGGCAGGTCATAACATTGCATGTGTTGTTGTTAACTCTTTTTATTATTGCTCATTTATTATTCACTGCATGTGTGGTTTCATGGTGGATTGCCATGTGATGCAAGTACCTCCCACTTCATTGTATTTCCCCTATATTTATGCTGTTTGAGTGTGCATTCACTAGCTTGAAAAAGGCTCTATTGAAGAGCTGAAATGTTGCTGTATTGGATTGATGGAATAAAGCACCTTTTCTAATTTTGCTACAACTTCTTGAGTGCTGCCTGTTTTTTGAAAACTATCTATCATCTATCTATCTATCTATCTATCTATCTATCTATCTATCTATCCATCTATCTCATATCTATCTATCTATCTATCTATCTATCTATCTATCTATCTATCTATCTATCTATCTATCTATCTATCTATCTATCTATCTATCTCATATCTATCTATCTATCTCATATCTATCTATCTATCTATCTATCTATCTATCTATCTATCTATCTATCTATCTATCTATCTATCTATCTATCTATCTATCTATCTATCTTATATCTATCTATTGTATATCTATCCATCTCATATCTATCCATCTCATATCTATCTATCTATCTATCTATCTATCTATCTATCTATCTATCTATCTATCTATCTATCTATCTATCTATCTATCTATCTATCTATCTCATATCTATCTATCTTATATCTATCTATTGTATATCTATCCATCTCATATCTATCCATCTCATTTCTATCTATCTATCTATCTATCTATCTATCTATCTATCTATCTATCTATCTATCTATCATCTATCTATCTCATGCAAGAAAAAAGATTCCGCTTGAAAAAAGTTTCATGGTGGAACTGAAATGTCGCTTGATTCTAAACATGGGCAAATAAAACCACATATTTTCTTACTGGACCTTGCTGGAGTGTTACATAGTTACATAGTTAGTACGGCAGAAAAAAGACACATGTCCATCAAGTTCAACCAAGGGATGGGAAAAGGGAAGGTAAAAACTTCTACACATAGGAGCTAATATTTTTTTGTTCTAGGAAATTATCTAACCCTTTTTTAAAGCCATCTACTGTCCCTGCTGTGACCAGCTCCTGCGGTAAACTATTCCGTACATTCATAGTTCTCACAGTAAACAAGGCTTGTCGCCTCTGCAGGTTGAACCTTTTTTTCTCCAGACGGAGGGAGTGCCCCCTTGTTTTTTGAGGGGGCTTTACATGGAACAGGATTTCACCATATTTTTTGTACGTGCCATTAATATATTTATATAAGTTAATCATGTCCCCCCTTAGTCGTCTTTTTTCAAGGCTAAATAGGTTTAATTATTTTAATCTTTCCTCATAACTTAGATTCTCCATGCCCCTTATTAGCTTCGTTGCTCTTCTTTGTATTTTTTCCAACTCCAGGGCATCCTTTCTATGAACTGGAGCCCAGAACTGAACTGCATATTCTAGATGAGGCCTCACTAATGCTTTGTAAAGTGGCAATATTACATCCCTGTCCCGCGAGTCCATGCCTCTTTTAATACACGACAATATACTGCTGGCCTTTGAAGCAGCTGATTGACACTGCATGCTGTTATTTAGTTTATGATTTACAAGTACACCCAGATCCTTCTCAACAAGTGAATCACCCAGTGTAGCTCCCCCTAGGACATATGATGCATGCAGGTTGTTGGTACCCAGATGCATAACTTCACATTTATCTACATTAAACTTAATTTGCCAACTGGATGCCCAAACACTCAGTTTGTTTAAATCCGCTTGCAATTCACGAACATCTTCCAAAGACTGAACTATATTACATAGCTTGGTGTCATCTGCAAAAATAGAAACAGTGCTATTAATCCCATCCTCTATATTATTAATAAATAAGTTGAATAATAGTGGTCCCAGCACTGAACCCTGGGATATACCACTTATAACCGGGGACCATTCAGAGTAGGAATCATTTACCACAACTCTCTGGATATGGTCCTTGAGCCAATTCTCAATCCAATTACAAACTATATTTTCTAAACCTATAGTCCTTAATTTACCCATTAGACGTCTTTGCCTTTGCAAAGTCCAAAAACACTATATCCACAGCGGCCCCTCTGTCTAGGCTTCTGCTCACCTCTTCATAAAAACAGATCAGGTTCGTTTGACAACTTCTGTCCTTAGTAATACTGTGCTATCTGTCACTTATAATACTATTTTTTTGTCACATAATCCTGTATATAGTCCCTCAATAGCCCCTCAAATATTTTCCCCACGATGGATGTTAAGCTTACTGGTCTATAATTACCCGGGGAAGACCTAGAGCCCTTTTTGAAAATAGGCACCACATTTGCCCTGCACCAGTCCCTTGGCACTATACCAGTCACTAGAGAATTTCTGAATATTATGAAAAGGGGGACAGAAATAACTGAACTAAGCTCCTTAAAAACTTTAGGGAGTAACCCATCTGGTCCCGGGGTCTTGTGTACATTTATTTTATTTAACCCCTTGAGTACCCAGCTCATTTTGGCCTTGAAGACCAGACCCATTTTTTCAAATCTGACATGTATCACTTTATGTGGTAATAACTCTGGAATGCTTTTACCTATCCAATTGATTCTGAGAATGTTTTCTCGTGACATATTGTACTTTAGGTTAGTGCAAAAATTTGGTCGATAAATTCATTGATTATTTGTGAAAAACACCAAAATTTAGAGAAAATATGAAGAAATTATGATTTTTCTAAATTTAAATGTATCTGCTTATAAAACAGATAGTAATACCACACAAAATAGTTACTAATTAACATCCCCCATATGTCTACTTTATGTTGGCATCGTTTTTTGAACATCCTTTTATTTTTCTAGGACGTTACAAGGCTTAGAACTTTAGCAGCAATTTCTCATATTTTTAAGAAAATTTCAAATAGCTATTTTTTCAGGGACGAGTTCAGTTCTGAAGTG
This sequence comes from Rhinoderma darwinii, assembly GCF_050947455.1. Classification (NCBI taxonomy): domain Eukaryota; kingdom Metazoa; phylum Chordata; class Amphibia; order Anura; family Rhinodermatidae; genus Rhinoderma; species Rhinoderma darwinii. The sequence goes on from NC_134687.1 coordinate 264,898,080, forward strand.
GTTTTGAGTGCCCTATATATTAGAAACCCCCATAAAACACCCCATTTTGAAAACTGCACCCCTCAAAGTATCCAAAACAGCATTCAGAAAGTGTTTCAACCCTTTAGGTGTTTTACAGGAATTGAAAGAAAGTAGAGCTGAAATTTTCAAATTTTTTTTTTTTTTTTACAAAATTCTTTTTTAATACATTTTCTTCTGTACCACAGAAGGTTTTACCTGAGAAACGCAGCTCAATATTTATTGCCCAGATTCTGCAGTTTTTAGAAATATCCCACATGGGGCCCTAGTGCGCTAATGGACTGAAACACAGGCCCCAGAAGCAAAGGAGCACCTCTTGGATTTTGGGGCCTCCTTTTTTCAGAATATATTTTAGGCACCATGTCAGGTTTGAAGAGGTCTTGTGGTGCCAAAACAATAAAGACCCCCAAAAGTGACCCCCATTTTTTAAACTACACCCCTCAGGGAATTTATCTAGGGGTATAGTTAGCATTTTGACCCCACACGTATTTTGCTATATTTTCTGGAGTTAGTCTGTGAAAATTAAAATCTACTTTTTTTTCTGGAAAAACATAAAAATTTCTAATTTTTGCAAGAAATAAAGGAGAGAAAGCACCCCAACATTTGTAAAGCAATTTCTCGCGATTACGGAAATACCCCATGTGTGGTAATAAACTGCTGTTTGGACCCACAGCAGGGCTCAGAAGGGAATAACACCCATTTGGATTTTGGAGCTCTGATTTTACTGGAATGGTTTTCGGTGCCGTGTCATGTTTGCAACGCCCTGGAGGGACCTAAACAGTGGAATCCCCCAAAAGTGACCCCATTTTGTAAACTATACCCCTCAAGGAATTTTTCTAGTGGTATAGTTAGCATTTTGACCCCACAGGTTTTTTGCTGAATTTATTGGAATTAGTCTGTGAAGATGAAGAGAGACTTTTTTTTGGAAAAAAACACAGAATTTTCTATTTTTTATAAGGAATAAAGGAGAAAAAGCACCTCAACATTTGTAAAGCAATTTCTCCTGATTACGGTAATACCCCATATGTGGTAATAAACTGCTGTTTGGACCCACGGCAGGGCTCAGAAGGGACGGAGCACCATTTGGATTTTGCAGCTCAGATTTTGCTGAATTGGTTTCTGGGGGCCATGTCGCATTTGCAGAGTCCCTGAAGTACCAGTACAGTAGAAATTCCCCAGATGTGATCCCAATTTGGAATACCCCTGAAAGAATTAAATTAGAGGTGTAGTGAGCATTTTGAGCCCTCAGGTGTTTTACAGATTTTATTAGAATTGGTCCGTGAAAACGAAAAAATTTTTTTTTCCCAATAACCTGTAGATTTAGCTCAGAATTTTTCATTTCCACAAGGAATACAGGAGAAAAGACACCCCAAAATGTGTTACACAATTTCTCCTGATTACGGAAATACCCCATATGTGGTTGTAAACGGCTATTTGGACATACGGCAAGGGTCTAAATGGAAAAAGTGCAATTTCGCTTTTGGAGTGGAGATTTTACAAAATTTGTTTTTGACGCCATGTTGCATTGCGCTGAGGTACCAGTACAGTGAAAACTCCCGAGAAGTGACCCCATTTAGGAAACTACACCCCTCAAGGAATTCATCTAGAAGTGTAGTGAGCATTTTGACCCCCAAAGGTTTTGCAGAAATTAGTGCACAGTGGATGTTGCAGATTGAAAATTGACATTTTCCACATATATGCTATTGCAGTGCCCAATGTGTTGGGCCCAGCTTGTACCACTGGAGACATACGCCCCATAAATTGTTAAGCGGTTCTCCAGAGTACGGTAATACCCCATATGTGGTCATAAACTGCTGTTTGGGCACACTGCCAGGCCCAGAAGGAGCGCCATTTGGCTTTTGGAGCGCAGATTTTGCTTGGTAGTAGTTTGTTTAGTGTTTTACTGGTGTTTCAGTTTATAATGTGGGGCATATGTAAGCTGGGCGGAGTGTATCAGGGTATATGTAAGCTGTGCATAGTACATCAGGGTATATGTAAGCTGTGCAGAGTACATCAAGGTATATGTAAGCTGGGCGGAGTACATCAGGGTATATGTAAACTGGGCGGAGTACATCAGGGCATATGTAAGCTGGGCGGAGTACATCAGGGTATATGTTTGCTGGGCGGAGTGTATCAGGGTATATGTAAACTGTGTGGAGTACATCAGGGTATATGTAAGCTATGTGGAGTACATCAGGGTATATGTAAGCTTTGAGGAGGAGTACATCAGGGTATATGTAAGCTATGTGGAGTACATCAGGGTATATGTAAGCTGGGCGGAGTGCAACAGGCCATAATAGGATGATGTAATAATGGGGAGAATGAATAATAAAATTAATTATCCCTGGATAGTGACGTACGCTTTGAACCAATCCTTCATGCACAGGCTGGATTTTTGGGTGCAGGAGTCGCACTACTAAAGGGTGTCCGTGGTATTGTACAAAACATCCGCACTCCAGTATTGCCTAATCTTTGACTTCTTCATGTAGCACAGACCCCAAAATGTAATAGTTTCCGCTGCATTTACAGGGTCTAACAGTGGGGGCTGCAAATGATGACGTGGGGTTTTAGGTGAAGAACTGCTGCACATATAAATTAGTCTGGGCCGTCGTTTTGCATTATTGCGTTCAAAGAGTCATAACTTTTTATTTTTCCGTGGACGAGCTGTGTGAGTGTTTGATTTTCATGGGACGAGCTGTCGTTTTTATTAGTATCATTTTGGGGTACATGCGATAATTTGATCAGTTTTTATTCAATTTTTTGTGAGTGAGGAGACCAAAAAACAGAAATTCTTTCACTATTTTTTTTACAATTTTTTACCGGCGTTCTCTGTGCAGTATAAACAACATGTTTACTTTATTCTGTGGTTTCATACGATTATGGCAATACCAAATTTATATAGTTTTTGTATGTTTTACTACTTTTACAAAATAAAAACACTTTTTTCTAAATAAAATGTTTTAGTGTCGCCATGTCCTGAGAGACATAACTTTTTTATTTTTTTGTCGACGGATCTTTGTGAGGGCTTGTTTTTTGCGTGACACACTGTAGTTTTTATTGGTACCCTGATTGGCTACGCGCGACTTTTTGATCACTTTTTATTCAATTTTTTTTTAAACAACGTGACCAAAAAAGGAAATTCTGCCATTGTTTTTTATGGTATTTTTTTTACGGTGTTCACCATGCGGGATAAATAATATGATATTTTTTTAGGTCAGGCCAATACGAATGCGGCGATACCTATTATGTCTAGTTTTTGACTTTTTTTTTTTTTTTTTTCTAATTATAAAGGGCTTGACCAGGGAAACAGGGCGATTATTGTTTTTATTACGTAAAACTTTTATTTATTTATTTATCTAAAACTTTTTTTTACTTTTTTTCACTTTTTATTTTACACATACTAGGGGACTGGAAGATCTGATCTTCTGATCCCCTGTACAATACACTGCACTACTTCTGTATGTACTTGTGTAGTGCAGTGTATTGTAACTGTCACTTTACAACTGACAGTTGAGCCTATTACGTCCTGTTGCTAGGCTTCCTGGTTGCCATTGCAACCATCAGAACCCCGCGATTTTTCGGGGGGGGGGGGCAATGGGGTGCAGAGGGAGCCTCCTCCCTCTGTATTAAACACTTAAATGCCGCTGTCGCTATGGACAGCGGCATTTAAGGGGTTAAACTACAGCAATCGGAGAGGACAGTGATCGCTGTAGTTGCAGTGAGATGTCGGCTGTATATTACAGCCGACATCCGATGAAGATGGAGCGAGCACAGCTCCTGTGCCCGCTTCATCCTCAGGGCGTTACTATACGCCCATTTTCGGGAAGGGTTTAATAAAAATAGTGTTTTGTTTTTTTACACCACTTTCTCTGATCTCCTCACGTATCTCACAGAAATGAGGAGATCAGAGAAAGTGACAGGAGCTTTCTCCTGCAGACGACGTCACAGACGGCTGTGATTGGTCAGTCTACAGAGACTGACCAATCACAGCAATCGCCGGCATTGGGGACTGCTAATTGGTCCCCAGGCCGGTAGCAGAGACGGTTAGCTGTCAATGACAGCTGCCGCCGCTGTTATGTCACTATGTGATTTCACATAGTGACAGTTTATTCCTGCTCCGTAATAGTACGGCGAAGGTACGCTGGAATAAGCGGCCAGCGACGTACTATTACGGCGAAGGTACGCAAGGGGTTAAGTTAGCTTGGACCATCTACATTCATCCAATTCATTATATCAACTGATATATTAACAGCAATGGCACCAGTTACATCAGCTGCTCTTTCTTCTGTTGTATATACAGAGATAAAGAACCCATTTAGTAACACTGCCATTTCTTGATTCCCTGTGACCAACTCCCCATTACCACTATCTAGGGGTCCTACATGTTCAGACCTTGGCTTTTTTGCATTAATATACTTGAAGAATTTTTGGGGATTTGTTTTACTATCCTTGGCCACCTGCCTTTCATTTTGTATTTTTGTAATTTTATTACATTTTTGCAGATTTTATTATGCTCTTTATAATTTCCAAACGCTACAGCATTACCCTCAGATTTGTATTTTTCAAATGCCCTTTTTTGTCATGTATTGCCCTTTTTACAGAAGGTGTAAGCCATGTGGGATTTAATTTAAGTTGTTTATACTTGTTACCTATAGGAATAAATTTTGTACTATAATTACCCAAAGTAGATTTGAAAATCTCCCATTTATCATTTGTGCAATCTTTTTTCTTGTGTTTTTTTGAGCTGTGGATTAAGCTGCAGTTGCTTTGCACCCATCACATTTTTACACGAGTGCTGCTTCATTTAAATATTTTTGGCATCTATCTATCTATCTATCTATCTATCTATCTATCTATCTATCTATCTATCTATCTATCTATCTATCTATCTATCTATCTATCTATCTATCTATCTATCTATCTATCTATCTATCTCATATCGGTCTGTCTGTCTGTCTCATATTTATTGATATATAGTATAGTTCTAGGCCGGAGCTACACGACGCCTTTGGCCACGGCACAGGTCCCATGTCCAAAAATCTCTTTCTCCGGTAACCTACATCGCAAGTAAAATTACCGCGACCACATTCACTCTCATTATTTGCCATGTAGGCTACCTAACATATAGATAATTGGCCGTGCGACTTGTGCCGCGGCCAAAATCGCCCGGTAGCCCCAGCCTAAAACTATACTATATATCAATGTAAATGAGATAGATAGATAGATAGATAGAAATAAATATATTTATTGGAGGAAAAAAAAGTGTTTTGTGTTTTATTACTTAGGGTATGTTCACACGGCCTATTTACGGACGTAAATCGGGCGTTTTTGCCCCGAATTACGCCCGAAAATAGCGCCTCAATAGCGCTGACAAACATCTGCCCATTGAAAGCAATGGGCAGACGTTTGTCTGTTCACACGAGGCGTATATTTACGCGCCGCTGTCAAATGACGGCGCGTAAATAGACGCCCGCGTAGAAGAAGTGACCTGTCACTTCTTTGGCCGTAATTGGAGCCGCTATTCATTGACTCCAATGAATAGCAGCGCTAATTACGGCCGTAATTGACGCGGCGTTTAAGCGCCTGCACATGCCGGTACGGCTGAAATTACGGGGATGTTTTCAGGCTGAAACATGCCCGTAATTTCAGCCGTTACGGACCCCCGCCGTGTGAACATACCCTTACTGTTCTCCCTCCTTGACCCCCTGCCAGGAGAGGGAGACGTTTCAGGGGGGGTCGGTGCCATAAGGGGGTAGGCAGGGGGCACGAGGGTGGCAGGGTTGCCACGAGGGGAGACGGGGGAGGGTGCCACGCGGATGGAAAAGCGCCGCGGACTGGGAAAGTATTGTGATCATTGTGACAGGTTTTCACAATGATCACATGCCCAGAGACCACACCGATTGGTCTCTAAGCACAGATCCGTGATGTCAGCTGTCTGGAAACAACTGTATCATGGAGCTAAATGCCGCCATACAGCGGAAAAAAAGTATAAAAATGCAGGACGTTCTGGAACGTCCCTGCAGAGTTCATTGCGGACTGCCCGGGTGATTATAGTCTATGAGCAGTCCACAAGTGGTTAAGATTGCCTCTTACACTTGCGTTGACATTCTCTACATTCATTGGATCTTTGTTGGACATGAATGGATGGGGTTCACACATCATCTTATACCAAGATCAGCATAGATTGAATTGCTTTCACTCCTTTGCAATGAAGTACATGACGTGGACTTTTTTGCTTCACTATAACAGTGGTAATACTAGGATTACCAATTTTGTTTTTGAATGCTACTATTCACTTATTTTCTAGTTTACATGATGTTGTTTAGGCTTCATTCAAATCTGCGTCAGGGCTCCATTCCGATGTTCTGTCGGAGCATTCCGTTAGAATGTAGCCCTGACACAAACAGAAAGCATAGGTTTCCGTTTCCAACACCATTGACTTCAACGGTGAGGGATCTGGTGCCAATGGTTTCCGTTTGTCTCCGTTGTGCAAGGGTTCCGTTGTTTTGACGGAATAAATAGCGTAGTTGACTACGCTATTGATTCCATCAAAACGACGGAACCCTTGCACAATGGAGACAAACGGAAACAATTGGCACCGGATCCGTCACCAGTGTCATCAATGGTGATGGAAACGGAAACCTGTGGTTTCCGTTTCTTTCAGTCAGGGTCCTGTTCTGACAGGGAAGCTCTGACGGAACATCAGAACGGGACCCTGACGCAGATGTTATCGAAGCTTTAAATACACTATGCTGAAATAATTAATACTTTCGGTGCTATTTATATTTATATTATTAACACTGCATTATTTGTTTCATTCAGTTTACTACTTTACACATCACTCTTTAATTACCAGCTTCACTGGTGTTATCAATATTATAAGTACCATCACACCACTATACAATACACATTTAGTTATTATTATTTTTTTATCCTGTGTATAAGTCCACACTAAGCGCATCTGTTATTTGTTCATTTTGCTATTTTATTTTTTGGTCACATGATCACCTTTAGATGTGTATTTTATTTCCTTCTTTTATTCTTATATACCCATTATGAATTTATCATGATTCATATCCTATTAGATTTATTCTTTTACATTTATTCTTTATTCACCAGCATTTTTTCTTTGACCAACATATATTGGTCTTATTCATTACAGTATATGAGTCAACTGTCCACTTCACCATTAATTACCCAATCCTCTATGTACACGATACATGTCATTATTGTATCATTTATTTCATTTTCTACAAATATATCAATTTGCCAGAATTCTCCTGGTTAACACTACCCATGCATGCACATGCGCCGTCCGGGCGTGCTCACCATCTCTCGGCCCCTGTATTCTGTTGGTTGGTGCATCAGGTGCGTAATTACATAATCGCGCCCCATGTGCACGTGACCTGTGACACACGGATGCCGAAGGTGTAGTTGGGCATGTGGCTTATCATGGGTGTTACCTGATATTTAATAAGGGCCCTGCTAAGATGACGCCAACCCTAGACGAAGGCACTGCCGAAACGCGCGTCGGGTCTGACGTCATCCCGGAGGTTGCGTGCATTTACCTTGCTATCCTTGCTATGGGTATATAGACTTTCATTCATCTCATCTTATTATATTCATGGATGCTATTCTGTTATTTATCTAGTCAGTACCTAATTAAAACTTGGCAGTATACTTAGGTCTCCTTCTCCTATCTAACACACACACACACACACACACACACACACACACACACACACACACACACACACACACATTGCATTACTGATATCTTACCAATAGTATGCATTTTCCCACTGTAGGATTTTAATGTAATCCTTGATAATCATCAACATGTAATACTCACTACTTCTATATATGGCCATGGTAATTGGGCTTGTTGTCTCCCTTACGGTTATTTTAACACCGATAGCTTTACTTAGTATACATGGCTCCACTTTGGGTCTAAATTTAGTAACCGCTTGTAATTGAATTAGCTACAGTTATATACCAGCACCATTAGCGTACTAGCACTATGTCCTCCCCCAGGTTTATGACGCCTTATTCTTGCACTGTATGATCCATTTTAAGAAAAATTTATGCACTGTATATCTAAATAAAGTCTTTTTTGTAACATACTTAGTGTGATTACAGAGTTTTCCTCTGTAGGTTATCTAGTAACTCTAGTGAGTTTTATACATTTTTCACATGTGCACTTAATTACACCTTTAATAGAGCTATCTATATATCTCATATTTCTGAAACTTTTTTTTATGTATTATTGCTGAATATGTTTTATGTACTGTGAGTTTACTACATATGAATATAATATGTCCATGTGTTCCTGGTGTCATACGGTGTGTCATACTGTGTGTGTGATAATTGAATTGAGTGCTTGCAAATAGAATCAGGCAAAACTGACACAGTTTAAAACCCTTTTTTTTTCCTCAAGCTTCTGTCCTGCTGTGCAGCTGACTAGGGAGAGGGGGTAATAGCTCTCAGGTGATATAAATTAGCCTGCAGGCTTTAGTTGTGCTTGCTCTGTTTTTGAGCTTGCTAAAGTAAGTGGCTTGTGGATCAAGTGGAGTTGAAAAGAGGAGTTACAGTCCCTGTAAGTACTCTTCTTTTCTTTAACGTTTTCAAATGCTCACTGTTTTTTTGTAACTGGGATAATGGACAGCAAGATTGGAGATTTTCTTCAGTGCACAGTTTGCCATATGTATGTATTACTATAGCAGGAGTTCCAGGGTGAATACCTCAGTGGCAGACGTGAGCATGTTGTTCATCTGGAAGCTTGCATTAGAGATCTGGAAGAGCAAAATGCAACACTGAGGCCGATACACAATCTTGAGCAGAGCATACTGCTCACTGAGCAAGCAGTTAGTCGGGTAGACCTGGAGGGTGAAGACATGGGTCAGCAGGATCAGGCAAGTAGCTGGGTTAATGTAGTTAGGGGCAGTAGAAAGGGGTCCAAGAAAAGGAAGGCCAATCCTGTTTCTGTTATTCCAAGCAAAAGTGCCAAGTTGGGTGATGATGCGAGGGTATCAGTCTAAAAAATGGCAGCCCTAGTGGATACTGATCTCCCTAACAGCCGGGAGAACAGCCCAGCCAGTAGTCAGCGGAATGGTAATGCAGATAAGGCAAGACAATTAGTAGTTGAAGGGGATTCTATAATCAGGAAGACGGATAAAATAATTTGTCGCCAAGACCGCCTCAACCAAATGGTTTGCTGTCTCCCTGGAGATCCAGCTGTTGTGGGTATCAATGATGGAATACATGGTAGGTGGAGGAGCCTTAAGAATAATTTTAAAGAACTAGGCTACAAGCTGAAGGGAAGGACCTCCAAGGGAGTATTCTCAGGAATGCTGCCTATGCCATGCGCATCACAGGAAAGACAGCGGGAACTCAGGGAGTTAAATGCATGGCTTTAGTCTTGGTGTAGAGAAGAAGACTTTGGGTTCCTAGAGCACTGCGCTGACTTTTCATTGGGGTACAAACTGTATTCTGCAGATGATTTGCACCTAAATGGAAAGGGGAGAGAATTCTAGCTGAGGTGGCAGAGTATTTAAACTAAGGCTGAGGAGGGAGGTCAATGTAGAAAATAAAGGGGTAGTTAGGTTAGAGAGGGACCAGACTATATTGGTGGGGGGGGAGAAATAGACTGTGGGGAGAGGACTAGACAAGAGGATAAGGAGATCCTTCTGTTATAAAACAGCAATGAAAATAAAAATGCCCATATAATGTCAAATAATCACATTTCTGATACCAAACGTGGCAATTTGAAATGCCAGTTAAAGTGTATGTTCACAAATGCCAGAAGTCTAGCACGCAAAATGGGGGAGCTTGAGGCCTTGGTACTGGAGGAACATATAGATATAGTTGCTGTTGCTGAAACATGGCTAGACTCCTCACACGACTGGGCTGTTAATCTACTAGGTTTTACACTGTTTCAGAAAGACAGGGCAAATAGGAAAGTTGGTGGTTTATGTCTGTATGTGAGAAGTGATATGAAGGTGAGTGGGTGAGACAATAGTGGGTGAAGATTGTGAGGAGATTGAAACCTTGTGGGTGGAATTACAAAGGGTGGTAAACACTGAAAAAATTACTCTTGGTGTAATCTATAGGCCCCCTAATATAACTGAGGAGATGGAAGGTCAGCTATATAATCAGATGGAACAGGCTGCATAGGGGGGGGGGGGGGGTACTGTAGGGATAATAGGAGATTTTATCCTGATATAAATTAGTGTCATCGTTCGGCTTCAACTGCAAAGGGGAGAAATTTCCTTAACCTGTTGGAGGAAAATTTTATGGGCCAGTTTGTGAAAGACCCAACTAGAGGTGTTGGATCTGGTCATTTCTAATAATGCAGATCTTGTTCGGAATGTCAATGTTCGTGAAAACCTCGGTAACAGTGATCACAATATAGTTATATTTTACCTATACTGTAAAAAACAAACACAGGCTGGGAGGGCAAAAACACATAATTTTAAGAAGGCCAATTTCCCCAGGATGAGGGCTGCAATTTGGGATATAAACTGGGAAGAGTTAATGTCAAATAATGGTACAAATAATAAATGGGAGATCGTAAAATCTACTTTGTATAATTATAGTGCAAAATGTATTCCTATAGGGAACAAGTATAAATTATTCAAATTAAACCCCACATGGCTTAAACCTTTTGTAAAAAGGGCAATATATGATTAAAAAAAAAGGGCATTTGAAAAAACATCTGAGGGTACAACTATAGCCTTTGCAAATTATAAAGAGCTTAATAAAATCTGTAAAAAAGTACCGTGTTTCCCCGATAGTAAGACACCCCAGATTGTAAGACGTATCGGGGGTTTCAGGGGGGTCGGCTAATATAAGCCGTACCCCGAAAGTAAGACATATGTCTTACTTTCGGGGAAACACGGGGGTATTGCCGCCTCCTGCCCACTTCCGCGCCGCCCCCCTCTCCATACGTCACCCCCAGCACTTGTCAATGCCGCCTCCTCCTTAAAACCCGAGCCATAGACTTTTTACGGCTCGGGTTTTAACTTGCTGCCCGCGCGATCGGGCAGCTGAATGTCGGGTCTCCGGCTGTCAGTGACTGCCGGGGACCCTGAGGAGAGGATAGGAGCAGCTTTAGCTGCTTCTGTCTTCTCCGATGTGTTTTTACACAGCGTTCAATGAACGCTGTGTATAGGAGTAGAGACAGCAGCAGCGGCGCTGTCTCTATTCCTCCCGGTGATCATGTGACAGGTCACATGATCGCCGGGTCCCGTTAGTGACAGACTGCTGCTGGGTCTAACAAGACCCAGCACAGCCCTATTAGTGACAATCGTCACTATGAGAGGGCTGATCTCCCCTGTAACTGGGGCTGCTGTGCAGCTCCAGTTACAGGGGAAAAGATGGTGTAAAAGAAAGAAAAAAATATATATAAAGTTCCCCAAAGGTCTTTTTTGACCTTTGAGGGACAGACCATAGTAATAAAAAAATAATAAATAATAAAGTAAAGTGCAAAAAATTCGACAATTTTTTTCTAATATAAGACATACCCCGAAAGTAAGACATAGTGGGGCTTTTGGGGATAAAAAGAAAGTAAGACACTGTCTTACTTTCGGGGAAACACGGTAATAAAATCAGCAAAAATACAAAATGAATGGCAGGTGGCCAAGGATAGTAAAACAAATCCAAAAAATTATTCAAGTATGTAAATGCAAAAAAGCCAAGGTCTGAACATGTAGAACCCCTAAATAGTGGTAATGGGGAGTTGGTCACAGGGGATCTCAATGTGTAGAAATTTTTCCCTTTCCTTTTCCCATCCCTTGGTTGAACTTGATGGACATGTGTCTTTTTTCAACCGTACTATCTATGTAACTATGTAACTATGTTTTTTACACATACATGGATTTATGTTTAGTCACGTTATGTATATAATTGCATCATTGCAATGGCCAAGTCAATCACCATATCTCAACCCAATCGAGCATATATTTCACTTTGCTTAAAACAAAAATTAAGGCAGAAAGACCCACAAACAAGCAACAACTAAAGACCACTGCAGAAAAGGCCTGGCAAAGCATCACAAAGGAGGAAATCCAGCGTTTGGTGATGTCCATGGGTTCCAGACTTCAGGCAGTCATTGCCTGCAAGGATTCTCTACAAAGTATTTTTAAAAAAATACATTTTATTTATGGTACTGTTAATTTGTCCAATTACTTTTGAGCCCCTGAAATTAGGAGGCTGTGTAGATCCCTATATAAATATGGGATCAGAAAACTTTATGTTTGCTTGAAAAAGGCAGGTGCATCTGCCGAAACATCGCTTAAAGTTCACAACAACTAAATCTTTGAGCTTGCTCTGTAAATAGGAGCATCAAGCACCTGTATTTTTTGCCAAGTACAGATGCATGCAATGTCCCTAGTATTCACACTTAGATTTTGTGTCCATCATTGCTACTGAGCCTTCTCCTCTACTAGAACGGGACTGGCTCCCTCCTGAGTATGCCTATTGGTTATGCCAGCTGTTAATTTTTAGTGGAAAGAGGCCGGAGATTTGCGAAGTCCTCTTATTGGCTTCTTTCAGGAAATCCTGCCACTGTGACGTATTTCGAGGTATTATATGCCTCTGATTTGGCTGAGGATGCCCTCTTGGCGAAACATGTCGGGGAGGCTCTGTTGAATGTTTTTAATAAACCAAAAGCTCCGTGTTGTAACAATTGGGGAAGCAATCTGCAGACGCTCTTCTTATCTCTCAATGTAGATAACGACCGCAAAGTGCTTGAATAAATTCTATAGCTGGCCAGCGGAGATTGAATCTAACACTCTATATTAGCGCCTTATTTTCTGAGCTTGCGGTCCTCTTTTAAAGTGTGCAAATGATTTCCAGGCAAGGATAAAGAAAAAATGGGGATTCTAAAAAGTCGCTGCTAACATCCAGAAATTGTGATAAAATAATAGTTATTAATAATATTAATAGTTATTGTTGCTAAGCGTTTCAACGCTGGTCCGGCGTTTTCCTCAGGCCAGAATTGTTCATTAATAAATGACCTTCTTTTATCACAAATTCTGGATGTTAGCAGCTCCTCTTTGCAATCCCCATTTTTTATTTTTCCTTGCCTTGAAATCTTATGCATATTAAAGGGGAGGTGGAATTCACCCACCGGTTGGGGACGGAGCAGCTGACATCTAACTGTCGACAAGCACACACCACAGGCAGGGGTGAACCTAGCCCGTCTGCCGCCTGAGGCGAACTATAAAAAGGCGCCCCCCCCCCACAAATCTATCAGAGTTTTCTCATTCCTAACTTTACACATCAAACACGGAATATATAAATTATTTAAATAGGAAAACATTTGATGTTTATTTGTTAGGCCCTGTTCACACAGAGTATTTTGACGAGTTTTTGGGCGCGGAAACCGCTCCGCAAAACTCGTCAAAAACCGGCCGAAAATGCCTCCCGAGAAAGAAGGGACATGCCCTATCTTCGCACGTTTACGCCTCTGACCTCCTATTGACATCAATGGGAGGCAGAGAGAGGGTATTTCGCTGAGTTTTTTGCCCGTAGCACTCAATGGCCGTGAGCGAAAAACGCGGTGAAAATCGCGGCAAACGACGTGCAGGAAGGACAAAATTTGCCTCAAAAACCCAAAAAACTCAGTGTGAACATAGCCTTAAAGTGCTGTTTGAAGTATGGAAAATATTTAAAGAATTATTCTTACTGCCAATCAGTGCAGTGCAAATAGTACAGTCTGCACAGCCCCATATCTCTCCTCGGCAGCCAGTCTCATTTGCGGCTAAACTCTCTGCAATTACATTCAGGCCAGTCCAGGACGGATCGCGCTTAGCGCTGTTTTGAAGCAGCACGTCCTGGGCTGGTTTCTTTGCTCTACCTGCTGTATTGTTGTGGTCTGCCTGTGCTGGCTCGATGCCAGTGGTGGATTAATATGATCTTTGGCCCTGGGCTGTACACAAGTTATGGACCCACATCCCACACGTAAGTATCACCTACATGTCAAAGTACATCACATGCCACTCTGCGGACTGTCTCTTAGCCTAATCATCCGCTGCCACTCACACTTCCCCAGAGCCCCCACCACTGTAATATACATAGATTGTAAGACCAACATTACCAATAATACCGCCATACTGCTACTGAATAATACCCCATACTGTTACTGAATAATACCCCCATACTGTTACTGAATAATACCTCCATACTGTTACTGAATAATACCTCCATACTGTTACTGAATAATACCCCCATACTGTTACTGAATAATACCCCCATACTGTTACTGAATAATACCTCCATACTGTTACTGAATAATACATTTATACTGTTACTGAATAATACTCCCATACTGTTACTGAATAATACCTCCATACTGTTACTGAATAATACCCCCATACTGTTACTGAATAATACCTCCATACTGTTACTGAATAATACATTTATACTGTTACTGAATAATACTTCCATAATGTTACTGAAAAATGCCCTCATACTGTTACTGAATAATACCCCCATACTGTTACTGAATAATACCTCCATACTGTTACTGAATAATACCTCCATACTGTTACTGAATAATACCTCCATACTGTTACTGAATAATACCCCCATACTGTTACTGAATAATACCCCCATACTGTTACTGAATAATACATTTATACTGTTACTGAATAATACATTTATACTGTTACTGAATAATACCCTCATACTGCTACTGAATAATACCCGCATACTGTTACTGAATAATACCTCCATACTGTTATTGAATAATACCTCCATACTGTTACTGAATAATACCCCCATACTGTAACTGAATAATACATTTATACTGTTACTGAATAATACATTTATACTGTTACTGAATAATACCTCCATACTGTTACTGAATAATACCCCCATACTGTTACTGAATAATACATTTATACTGTTACTGAATAATAAATTTATACAGTTACTGAATAATACCCGCATACTGTTACTGAATAATACCTCCATACTGTTACTAATACCCCATACTGTTACTGAATAATACCTCCATACTGTTACTGAATAATACCACCATACTGGTACTGAATAATATCCCCATACTGTTACTGAATAATACCACCATATTGTTACTGAATAATACCTCCATACTGTTACTGAATAATACCACCATACTGTTACTGAATAATACCTCCATATTGTTACTGAATAATACCTCCATACTGTTACTGAATAATACCCCCATACTGTTACTGAATAATCCCTCCATACTGTTACTGAATAATACCTCCATACTGTTACTGAATAATACCTCCATACTGTTACTGAATAATACCCCCATACTGTTACTGAATAATACCTCCATACTGTTACTGAATAATACCTCCATACTGTTACTGAATAATACCTCCATACTGTTACTGAATAATACCTCCATACTGTTACTGAATAATACCCCCATACTGTTACTGAATAATACCTCCATACTGTTACTGAATAATACCTCCATACTGTTACTGAATAATACCTCCATACTGTTACTGAATAATACCTCCATACTGTTACTGAATAATACCTCCATACTGTTACTGAATAATACATTTATACTGTTACTGAATAATACCTCCATACTGTTACTGAATAATACCTCCATACTGTTACTGAATAATACATTTATACGGTTACTGAATAAAACTGCCAAACCATGATCACATATTACTACAACATTGTGTCAGAAAAAACCCACCATACTGTTAGTGAATAAATCACACTATATATAGACCAATATTACCACCATATAGTGACCTTATAGAGGTAGATGCCAGTTATACACAAGATATCTGCAAACCATATAAGTGATTACAGTATAGTTATATCGAGTGACTATTGTGGCAAATTTAAGTTTTTTACATTTTTATACTCCTTTTTTTGGTAGGTTCCGCTGGAGCGTTTGGACCACGTCGTAGATACATTGGACTACTCCGATGATCTACTTTTAAAAAAAAAAATAAAATGGTGAAAGAGGGTTGCATGGGGGAGTTTAGATTTCAATAAAAGTTTTTCTTGTGTTTTTTTTTAATACTTTATTATGGCCTTAGTAATGGCTGCTGTCTGATTGAGAGCGTCCATTACTAAGAAGGGGCTTAGTGTTAACCAGTAAAAAGGCTATTACTAACCCCTATTATTACCCCGGTTCTCACTGCCGCGAGGGGAGTACGATCCAGTACCCGACCATCTGAAGCGACGGTAAGGCAGCAGGGCGGTCACAGGCTGGTTTTACCAGGCTGGGAAGGGATAAAAAAACGTGGCCCTTCCCACTCTGGGGATGCTAGGCTGCAGCTGCTTTATTGTATCTGGCTCGTTGTGAAAAATAGCGGGAACCCCACGTCTTTTTAAAAAAAGAAATAGAAAAAAAATTACGTGAGATCCCCTCCATTTTTCATAACCAGCCAGATACAATAAAGCAGCAGCAGCCTAGCATCACCAGGGTGGGAAGGGCCATGGTTTTAGGCCATTCCGAGCCTGATAGTACCAGCCTGCGGCCACCCCAGTACCCGCCCTTCTCTTCAGACAGTCGGGTGCTGGATCGTACCCAGCTCTTTCCAGTACTCCTGGTGGTGGTGGGTACCGGGGTAATAATATGGGTTAGTGATAGCCTTATTACTGGCTAACACTAAGCCCCTTCTTAGTAATGGACGCTCTCAGACAGCTGCCATTACTAAGGGGGTAATGAAGTATTAAAAAACAGAGACATAAAGACATTTATTTTATTGAAATGACAACTCTTCCACACAATCCACTTTAACCATTTTATTTAAAAAAAAAGAAGAAATAAAGCTTAAATCAGCGAAGTAGTCCAATTAATCTACGACGTAGTCCAAATGGTCCAGCGGAACCTGCAAAACAAAAATTAGCAGTATGAAAAATAAAAATAAAGCTGGCTGCCCCCACAGACGTACAAACATATGAATAAATAGCTACCTTCGGAAACATATTAAAATAATTAGAAAAATTAGGCCAATAAAAAAATAAAAAATTATAACACCTTTCTTTTAAAGAGAACCTTTCACCTCCCCATACATGTACAGCTGAGTGCAGCATGTAATGGGGGGGGGGGGCATACAAACTCTGGGGCACTTTACATTTTTTTCGTTATTTAGATATCAGTGCTGTAATATTTGGCGCCCGATATTTAAATAACCCCCTGAACTGTCAATAGGGAGGTAATTAGCAAGGGGGCGTGTAACATCGCTGTGACACTGTCCAATCAGCTACGGTCAGCGTTACAGCAAGAGCTGGAGATAGAGCGCGTGCGCGCAGCTCCGCCACCACTAAGGAACACAAGAGGAGAAGAAGAGTGTGAATTCTTCTTCTTCTGTTTCATGGCATCGGAGCTGTGCGTGCACGCACGCTCTCACTCTTTAGCTCTCGGCAGACAAGGACGACAAGACTGATCTCTCACCTGAGATCACAGTCTTGTACTTGCCTGCCGAGAGCTGAAGAGTGAGAGCGTGCGTGTGCACATGATCTCCTCTCTCCAGCTCTTGCTGTTGACATTGTCCGCAGCAGATTGGGCAGTGTCACAGCGATGTTACACGTCCCCTTGCCAAATACCGCCCCATTGGCAGTTCATGGGGTTATTTAAATATCGGGCGCCAAATATTACAGCACCGATATCTAAGTATGGAAAGAGGGTAGAATTTTTTTTTTAAAGTGCCCCAGAGTTTGTGCAGCCCTGACCATTACATGCTGCACTCAAATGCAAATCTGTGGGCAGGTGAAAGATTCTCTTTAAAGTGTAACAACTTTTTAAAAAAATGTTGACATGTCAGAAGTTTTGATCAGTGGGGGCCGAGCACTGAGACACCTCCACTAGTCGCTAAAACGAAGCAGCAGAAGTGCTCGGGTGAGCGTGTGCCGCTTCAATTCTGTTTGGCTTTCCTTGGAGCAGTGTACGGGCTCAATAGAAAGTCTAGGAGTCCGTACACCGCTCACTCGGCTGAAAGTCGATCATAAATGAAGCGGCACAGCGCTCACCCGAGCACTTCTGCTGCTTCGTTTTAGCGATCGGTGGGGGCCTCAGTGCTCGGTCCCCCACCGATGAAAACTTCGGACATGTCACTATGATATATAAAGATATCTATTACTGCGATTGGTGCAAGTTTTAATTACTTTTTATTGAAAATGATTTGCACTTTTTGAGATACAGCTGCTTTGTATCCTGTATACAGAGCAGCTGTATATAGCGCTGAGACCTGAATCCATTAGGTCGCCTATTACCGATCACATCTAAGTTATGAACTTACATGTGATTGGTAACAGCTCGATCCTGCAGGACTCGCTGACACTGAATCAGTCAGTCCCACTGACCTGACGGATACAGGATACAGCGCTATATACATTATATAATATATTTATTTTAATTAGCGGGGGCAGGTTTATGGGGAAGGATTAGGGCCTGTTCACATCAGCGTTGGCTTTCCGTTCCGGGGTTCCGTGGGAGGTTTCCGTCGGGTGAACCCCCTGCAACGGAAAGTCAAACTGAAACCACAGCTTCCGTTTCAGTCACCATTGAAATCAATGGTGACGGAAACATTGCTAATGGTTTCCGTTCATCACCATTCCGGCAGGTTTCAGTTTTTGTGACGGAATCAAGAGCGCAGTCGACTGCGCTAATGGTGACTGAAACGGAAGCTGTGGTTTCAGTTTGACTTTCCGTTGCGGGGTTACCGACGGAACCCCAGAACGGAAAGCCAACGCTGATGTGAACAGGCCCTAAGGCTTCTTTCACTCTAGCAATAATATACGTTTACCTCTCTTCCGTCAGAGGAAGAGAGGATCAATACGTTAAACGGAAAGCAACGGCTCCATTAGAATTACCATTGCTTTCAATGGTAATTCTTTTGTATCAGTTGCTTTCCGTTTGTCTCCGTTCGCTAAGTTTCCGGTTTTTTTAAAGGAAACAAAAGTGAAGTCTGCAGAACTTTTATTTCCGTTCAAAAGAACGGAAACCTAGCGAACGGAGACAAACGGAAAGCAACTGATACAAAAGAATTACCATTGAAAGCAATGGTAATTCTAATGGAGCCGTTGCTTTCCGTTTAACGTATTGATCCTCTCTTTCTCTGACGGAAGAGAGGTAAACGTATATTAATGCTAGTGTGAACAAAGCCCAATACAAGTAAGATATTAATAAATAAATAAATTTAAAAAAAAAAAAACAGCAGGGATTTGAACCAGCAACCTCCAAGTGTAAGGCAGTCAAACAAGCTAACCACTACACTATAGAAAGCTTCAGTCTATGCCTGTGAAACTGTAGTACTTGAGGGTTTATTGAATGACAGGCACTATTAGTCTCTCCTATCTGCTGCGTGTGGGTGGTGACTGGTCAGAGACTCACAGTCAGACTGGCTGCCGCAGCTGCTGCATGCAGTGTGCACTGTGAGACTCACCAGTCAGCCCTATTTGTAGCTTTCCCACGCTAATTAAGCACAGGAAAGCGACAAAGCCAGGAGTATACTGCAGGGGGGGGTCGTTTTACTGACAGCAGAGGGCTCTATAGGGGGGAATCATCCCCCCACCATAGAGCCCTGACTAGTTAATATACTGGAAGGTTAGGGGGGTCTGAGCATCTGACTGCTCTAAAGTGGGGGCAGAATCCCCCCTATAGAGCTCTCTGCAGTAAGTCAGACGCTCAGACCCTCCCCCACTCACACTAATCGTTCCATTATAGTGATGTGAGGGCTCTATGGGGTGGATTATTCCAGCCCCATAGAGCCCTCTGCTGTCGGTAAAATGCCCCCCTGCAGTATACTCACGTCCCGGTCCCAGCAAGGCAGGCACTTACCTTGTGGTGCTGGAGCTGCTCGTCGCTCCTCCTGCAGACTTGCTCCTCTCTGGCTGTATGTACTGTGTACAGCGTCAGAGAGGAGGAGGAGTATTACAGACGTTCGGCGCGTCTGCATGGCCCCTCCCCCCGGTCCAGTCCCAGGCTGAAAATGCCGCCCCCCCCCCCCCGTTTGGGTAGGTGGTGCTGCCTGAGGCCGTCGGCTCACCTGGCCTCATGGCAGGTTCGGCACTGACCACAGGTTGTACTTGGACTGTACAACCAAACAAAGTGAGCACTTATACCCCTAATGCTCCCCCACGTCTAATCCTACTTAATACAGCCAGGTCCAGAATTATTTGGACAGTGACACAATCGTCATGATTTGGGCTCTTCATGCCCCCACATTGGATTTGAAATGAAACAACTGAGATGCAAATGAAGTGTAGACTTTCAGGTTTAATTCTGTGGGTTGAGCAAAAATATCCTGTGAAACGTTTAGGAATTGCAACCATTTTTCTACACAGCCTCCTCATTTCAGGGGCTCAAAAGTAATTGGACAAATTAACATTACCATAAATAAAATGTATTTTTTTTTTAAATACTTTGTAGAGAATTCTTGCAGGCAATGATTTCCTGAAGTCTGTAACCCATGGACATCAGCAAATGCTGGATTTCCTCCTTTGTGATGTATTGCCAGGCTTTTACTGCAGCTGTCCTCAGTTGTTGCTTGTTTGTGAGTCTTTCTGCCTTGATTTGTGTTTTAAGCAAGTGAAATGCATGCTCGATTGGGTTGAGATATGGTGATTGACTTGCCCATTTCATAATATTCCACTTCTTTGCCTTAAAAAACTCCTGGGTGGCTTCCGCAGTATGATTTGGGTCATTGTCCATCTCTACTGTGAAGCGATGTCCAATCAACCTTGCTGCATTTGGTTGAATCTGAGCCGAAAGTATACCCCTGAACACTTCAGAATTCATCCGGCTGCTTCTGTCTTCAGTCACATCATCAATAAACACTAGTGACCCAGTGCCTTTGGCAGCCATGCATGCCCATGCCATCACACTGCCTCCACAATGTTTTACAGAGGATGTGGTGTGCTTTGGATCATGAGCCGTTCCAAGCCTTCTCCATACTTTCTTCCTCCCATCATTCTGGTACAGGTTGATCTTAGTTTCATGCTGTTGCAGAACTGGGCTGGCTTCTTTACAGGTTGTTTGGAAAAGCCTAATCTGGCCTTTCTATTTTTGAGGCTGATTAAGGGTTTGCACCTTGTGGTGATTATATAACTGTATATTGATTATATAACTGTATATTCAACATGTTTTGGTAAAAAGTTAAAATGCCAAAACTTGTGTCACTGTCCAAATAATTCTGGACCTAACTGTATACCGCACGATGTGGCGCCCTATGTTCCTTTTTCTCCTTCAGATATAACTCTTTTAAGGCGTAGGCTGTATCTTGAATAAAGGATTTGTTTTTTTCATTTAGTATCTTAGTAAGAGTATAAAAGTCTATTGTAATTAGTAAAGTGGAAAATAGGGGCAGCTGTGAATTGGCAATTTGTAGTTCTAGTAAATTGACCTGCCGCTTACTTGAGAAAATCATTATTTTTTGTTTTATTTTTGTGTAAGACAGCAGAAAGTAGTATGCAAGATAGGCTTAGATACAGGGCCCCAGCAGACTGTATCAAACATTAGATACAGGGTATTAGATACAGGGCTAAGGACAGTATTCTTATACCTACCCACCTCGCTCTTGAGCTGGGCTGTCTTTCCATTCAGCATCATGACGTTGTATGCAGCACACATAATGTTGTGACGTTGAAAGGCGCCAGAACTCAGCGCTACACCCGGACCTTACATAGTAATGTAGTGGGTAAGTATACTGTTACTGTGGTAACAGGGGCCAGTGTAGTTTACCACATAGGCACTAGTTACTGCAGTAAATGTGGAGAGAATTTGTTCGGGGGGGGGGGGCCCAAGGCCCCCCATGGCTTCGGGGCCCAGTCGCAATTGTGACCGCTGTGAAGCCTATAGCTACGTCACTGATAACGCTACAGACTATACAAGAGAATAACACAATGAGCAGACAGAGTTACAGACAAAATGCATAACAATAGAGATAACCTGTCTGCTCTCCTGACATGTTTTTAAAAATACTTGTATTACTCATGAAATAACAATTCTGGAGCATCTTTTTATTAGAAATCGGCATTGTATCATTCCACTGTTATCCCTCTTTGAAATGAAAGAATAAATTGACAACTGGGTGTAAACATTCCCCTCGTCAAAGTGACTGCGTCCCTACATGCTGACACAATCAAATCATCGCTGACAGTATCATACTGTATAGGGACAAGGGGAATAGTTACACTCAGTTGTCAATTAGGCCTGGGCTAGACAAAGACTTTTTGTAGTACTACTGTCGAGGGACAGCTGTAGTCCACAAGGTTGCATGCAACCTAATGTGTGGCTTTGTGCTGCACCTGCAGCTCTATAGCTAAAATCAATTAGTTGCACCACAAAAAGTCTTTATGTAGGCCAGGCCTTGTTTATACATTTCCAGGAGGAATAACAGAGGAACACCACAACACAGAGTTCGAAGTGAGGATGCTCAAGAATTGTTATCTCATGGGGAATACAA
This sequence comes from Rhinoderma darwinii, assembly GCF_050947455.1. Taxonomy (NCBI): domain Eukaryota; kingdom Metazoa; phylum Chordata; class Amphibia; order Anura; family Rhinodermatidae; genus Rhinoderma; species Rhinoderma darwinii. The sequence continues at coordinate 264,920,537 of NC_134687.1, forward strand.
GTATTTATTATAACAGACATGGCAGGACATGTGACAGCTAATCTATAAATCCAGTGACTTACAGGTGACACTTTCTCTGATCAGAGTCAGAGTCATTCTCTTTACTTTTCTTCTCTATTCGTTCCTGACGGTCATGATGATTTCTCCTGCCCACTGCAGAATTCGATGCTGAAACATCTGTTGCCCTTTGCTTCTGAAGCCATACCCAGCCTTTCTAGCAACACATATTCAGTTATTTACTATAACTTAATTTATAGCGGAAATTTATGTCAGCTCATAGCTGGCATGGATTTCTTTTTCTGGTACATGAACAGCCAGAGATGTATGAATGGAGGATTGTATACGTATGAAACGACAGTCTTAATAAATTCCCCCATGCACATTTGATATGACTCTTTGGAGTGCTGCCTCTTTTTCCATTTTTGTTTACATTTTGGGATTTACAAGTCGGATCCCTGGAGGCCTGCACCCTGATACCCTGGAGGTTTTCTGTTCTGCTATGCTAGTCACATTTCCTTTGGATAAGCCTACCATGTGGTATGCTTAGATACAGGGCCCAGCAGACAGGATCACACATAAGCAATGATTCTAAGCCTACCATGTAGTAGGTTTAGATACAGGGCCCAGCAGAGAGTAATCTTATACAGTATAAGATTAGTCTTCTGGAGCCCTGTATCTCAGCCTACCATGTGATAGGCTTAGATACAGGACCCAGCAGACAGGATCACACATGGACCATGTATCTAAGCCTACCATGTGATAATCTTAGATACAGGGCCCAGTAGACAGGATCACACCATGTGTAAACCCGTCTGATGGGCCCTGTATCTCAGCCTAATGCATGGTAGGTTTAGATACTGGGCCCCAGCAGACAGTAAACTTGTACAGTATACCATGTGTAATCCGGTCTGCTGGGCCCTGTATTTAGATACATGGTAGGTTTAGATATAGGGCCCCAGCAGACAGTAAAGTTATACTTACCCTTCTCTTCGGCTCCGGACATAGCGGAGGTCCTGACACCATCCAGCGTCTCGACGTTGTACGAGGCGCACAGCGTTGTAGCGTCATGACGCGAGAAGACGTCAGGACCTCCGCAGTGCTCGGGAACGAGAAGGGTAAGTATATTGTTATTACTATAATAACATGGGCCTTTGTATTTTATTACATAAGCCCCAGCTACTATAGTAACTTTTTATAGACATGGTGCGGGGGGGGCCCCCTGGCTTCTGGGGCAGACCGCTGCGACCCCTATATCTACGTCATTATGTGGCAGTCGCCCAGAAATCCGGGGCACTGGGCCAAGGATCCGGGGCTTGGGCCCCGAAAGCCCAGTGGTAGCAACTCCACTGTCAAGCGCTACATATTTTTCTGCAGATTTGCAGCTGATTTAATCTTTTGCACTGCAAAATGTGAAATTCATGGCAAAACCGAGGCATGTGGCCTTAGTTGGACCTTATTCAGAGGTCTGCAAAGACATTAAGGTTCTGGCATAAGTCTGATTGAGTGCATTCGACAATTTTCAGTGACACTGCTGCACCAATCCTTTTGAAGAGTAGAGTTCTAGATTTTTTTTACACATTTTCCATATCCTTAAAGTCTATGTAAGATTTTGAAGCAATTTTTTTTTTTTTATTAATTAGTGTTTTATCCGATTTTAAACAACTTTTAAATTGATTTTTATAAAAAAAAACAAAAAAAATTTTTATGTATCCTGTATACATAGTAGCTGTATCGTTTCTTCAATGCTGATGCTGTATTGGCAGCTCGGCTGAAAAGTTGTCCTGCGCTGTCAGTTCAGCTTTGACGGAACAATACAACTTCTATGTTGTGAGTGAAGATATAGAAAAAGAGCCTTTAATTTTTGAATGCTAAAGAAAAAAAAAAGGTAAACGACTTAATATTTTAATCAGAACAAGCCCAATTTTATGTGTTTCAGTATTTTGGTCAGTATTTTGCTTCAGTATTTGTAATACAAAACATGGAACAGTTACAAATCTTTCTCCTATACTTTTTTTCTGTTTATATTCCACTCCTAAATTTGGCTTACTGATGCAAAATACTGGCCAAATACTGTCGTGTTAAAGTGGCCTTATTGCAAAATTCCCTTTCATTTCATATTACTATCAGAGTTAGTCTGGTACTACAGAGTACAAGAGGATCCTCTGAAGGATCTTATAAAATTATGGGCCCAAATAGTCTGGCAGAAGAAAACTCCATTTGGAACCGACTTTGGAGTCAGTTATATTGTTAAAAATTATAGAAGGTTTTGAATTGTTAACATTAACCTGTACTACCCCTTACTACTTTTCTAAATTATAAAAAATAAAAAAAATATATAAAAATCTGATACACCCATGAAGAATTATTGGAAGATTACTGCTACAATGAAAAGAGGAAATCAGAAAAAAAAAAAAATTGTCAGTGAAAGTTCTTCAAAATACATGCATTCATTTTTAGGAATTAGTTAATAAACTAAAAATATATGACAAACATAAGTCATTAATTTCTGACTGAGACAACATTTGTGAGACAATCAGAACAAAAAATTTATATATCTCATTTCACTACATTAACAGGGACACAACTTTCAGGGAATAAAATAGCATACATTAAAGATACAATGAGAGTTACTGCTCAGCAAACAAAAGCTTTATATTTTTTGCCATTACTTTTCTTTTCTTTTATTTTGTTTGTTTAGTTGGTTAATACAGCACATCACAAATATATTAAATTAGCATGTGATTGAAAAATTTATTAATTTTGAGGATTGAGTTGATGTTGATTTAGATTACATTTTCTTATTTTCACATAGCAACATTTGTCACCTGTAACAATAAAAACAAAAACAAAATAATATTCATAGCAAGCCAACAGGTTTGTAGCACTCGTCCCATTATGTCTCAGATTATACAAATGGGCATGTAATAATCCTATTCATAACAGTAGCAGAAAATTGGAATTAATAGCTTGAATTGTCAATTGGAATAAACAATCTGAAAACACAATGGGGGAGATTTATTAATGGCCAGAAATGTACTAGAGGATAAGGGCAAAGATAAAAATGTAAGTGCCTTATAGTTGCTGCTTGATACCACCAGAACCCCTAAGCACCTACAACAGGAGATCCTAATGACCCCATCCTGTCTTCCTGACTCAAGCACATTTCCACATTCTTATTTTCTAAAACGTGTGGAGATCAGATCATTATGCAGGTTCCCACCACTTAAAATAGGGGTGAGAGAAACCTGGAATCGGCCCCCCTCTCATGGCTTGAACAGCCGCATGAGAAACCATAGAGTATATAGGAGATATGCCTAGTACCAATATTTCTTTCCTGAGAAGCAAGCACTGGCTAAAAACAAAGCCAGATCAAACCTAGCGTAGGTTTTTGCCACTTTTCTCATAAAGAAAATGGTGGACATTATTAGTAAATGAGCCAAATAAGTAACTCGGACACTACACTCCAAAGCCCCACCCACTTTTTATGATGCATTTTAAAAAAAGTGGTACGGGGCTTCCTAAATATGGCATTTTGCCTAAACTACATCATTTTCATTATATTTATGGCACAAAACTGGCATAATTACATAAATAAATCTGCCCCCAATCTGTTGATTTAAATAACTTTGCATAAGTCAATAGTACAAAGCAAATATAAGACATTTTGTAATACATCTTTTTAGAAAAACATGCCTCTTTTCAGGCTCCTTTCCTTTTCCCCTCCTGTTTTCTTAACTGTTTACACACTCAGAATTCATTTATAGAATCATTAGAGCAGTGAGGCAGAGCATATGGTTCTACACTCCACTGAGAAATCAGCATACAACTACCAATACACATCTAAGGGGAGGGGGTGCAGGATGGGGAGGGAGATGCAGAGTGAGAGAAAGAGATAAACGTGCTGCAGCTTTTAGTAAGTGTCACTGTCTCCCCACAGTGCTGGATTTACAACTACACTGCTCCTGAAAACTTTATAATCTCCTCCATGCTGCTTCTATTAAGTATTTTGCTACCTCACCCGGTGCTGGATTCTCAGCTATAATGCTTTTTACTGCTATAAAATGGATCTTGTGTGTATGATGTGTATAGGAGACTGTTAGCTAGTCTCCAGCTTCTGCTTCCTCCTTACCCTTCCCTCTCCAAAGACTTGTTTGGACAGCTGTAACCTGAACAGTTAAGAAAACAGGCAGAGGTGGGGAGGGGAACCTGATGAGTCCAGATAGAGGTATTTTCCTTAAATAAGACATATTAAAAAGTTTCTTATCTTTGCTTGCACTATTGATTTATGGAAAGTTCTTTTATAATTGGAGGCACGCTTTAAATATACAATGTTGTTGTATGACAATTGCAGTACTACATAGTGCAAAACAAATGTGATTTTTTTTTAATATAATCAATGTCTTGTCCCCAAAATATCTTGCTGTGTTATTAATAAACATTTTTCAATTATTCACTTCACAGCATAATAAATAAAAGCTACAGATATTGCCATTACTTTTTTTCTCACTCTTTCATTCTTTCTTATTTTTTCATTAACATAATGAAGTCTTTTTGAGACAATTAGAAAAAAACCAAAAAGAAAACAGAGCATTACTTTGTATCCCGTACACAGGACTAGAAATGCCATTTAAAATTTTTTTTTTACAGCATAAAGATTTATGAGCTCACACAATATTATTTCTTATAGTAAATCATAAAAGAGTTTGTTAACATTACTACTTTCATCTTTCACATTCTATAGACTTGTGATGAGATGAGCTGGTTTCACATCAGTAGGATTTCCATCTTTGCTCAATGGAACTATGAATCCATCACTGCTTCCCCGTCCTAGTGGATAGTATGTATGAAGCTGATGTACGTTGTTTTGGGTACCCAAATTTGGCATGCTTTTATAGTATAATTCTTCTGCAACACTAGTTTTGACAGGCGATGAACCAGTTTGAGTACAAGTAGTAATGTCTCCTGTGACAGGTATGCCAGTTAGATTTGGCATGCTGGTGTAGAGAAAATCTCTTTTAGGTGATTGCATTGGTTCAATGTGCTCATTTCTTAACAAAGGGAAAACACTTTCAATGTTTTCTGATGGAATCTTTCTTGTAGTAAAGTGAAGAGGCTGGTGACTGTCTGTAAGGTAGGCCCGTGAGGATAACAATGGAGCATCAGGCTCCTCATTTATCAGTTCCAAACCAATAATTTCATCAGTCAAACATGTAGCATCAACAAGGACTGCATTGTCGTCTTTCAAATTGTTTATGTTATTTATCAACTTGTTTACAAGATTCCTCCTTTGTTCACATGAGTGTTCATGGTTGTTCAGATAGGAAGGTATATAGTTAGAAGTAACCACCTTTAAAATCTTTTTTTCTAAGGCAGATTCTTTGTGGTTAAAGTCACGGTCAATTATTTGTACACTGTCCCTAAGATATTCTCTTCTTGCAATGTTATAGCTGTTCACATTGTTACCATTTAGTGGTAGAGTATCCATGACACTTGTATCTGTGGCATTGTTCAGGATTCCCTCTGAAAAATGTTGCAATAAATAAAAAAAATAATACTGTTAAACCATCATAAAGATTTTATTATTACATTTAATGCCATTGTTTTCAGATAATTTCGGGCTAGAAGAAAAATTATTTAACCCCTAAGTGACTAAACCTATTTTGGCCTTATGGACCAGGCCATTTTTTTCAAATCTGACATGTATTTTAAGTGGAAATAACTTTAGAATCCTTTAATTTTCAAGCGATTCTGAGATTCTCGTGACATATTGTACTTTAAGTTAGTGGTAAAATTTGGTTGATACATTCAGTGTTTATTTGTGAAAAACACAAAAATTTTCATTTTTAGAAATTTTAATGTCTCTGCTTGTGGGACAGACATTAATACCACACAAAATAGTTACTAGTTTACATTTCCCAAATGTCTACTTTATGTTGGCATAGGATTTTTTAACGTCCTGTTATTGTTACAAGACGTTACAAGACTTAGAACTTTCCCACATTTTCAAGAAAATGTCAAAAGCCTTTTTTTAGGGGCCAGTTCAGTTCTGAACTGGTTTTGAGGGCCCTATATTTTAGAAACCCCTATAAATCACCCTTTTTTAAAAATGGAATCGCTCAAAGTATTCAAAACAGCATTTAGAAAGTTTCTTTACCCTTTGGGTGTTTCATAGGAATTAAATCAATGTGGAGGTGAAATTTACAAATGTTGTTTTTTTTGCAGAAAATCCGTTTTAAACCATTTTTTTCTGTAACACAGAAGGTTTTACCAGAGAAACGCAAATCAATATTTATTGCCCATATTCTGCAGTTTTTAGAAATACCTGAAATGTGGTCCTAGCGTGCTAATAAACTGAAGCACTAACTTCAGAAGCAAAGAATTACTGAGTTGATTTTGGGACCTCCTTTTTATTAAAATATATTTTAGGCACCATGTCTGGTTTGAAGCAATCTTGTGGTGCCAAAACAGTGAAAAGACCCCCAAAAAGACACCATTTGGTAAACTGCACCCCTCAAGGACTTTATCAATGGAGCATTTTGACCCCACAGTTTTTTTGCTGAATTTAGGGGTGAAAATGAAAATCTATTTTTTTTTCCAATAAAACTTAGACATTTTAAATTTTTACAAGGCATAAAGAAGAAAAAGCACTTCAACATTTGAAAAAACAATTTCCCATATATGGACAGTGACGTGAGTGGCTTCTTCAGGAGTGGAATCCCCGGTCAGAGCGTTGGCAACGATCTGGCCGGGATTCCGATCCAGGAGGAGCCTCTGACATCACTGTCTGTATATGGACAGGGACGTCAGGGGCTACTCTGGGAGAGGAATCCCCAGCCAGAGCGTCGGCAACAATCTGGCTAGGGATTCCACTACTAGGAGTAGCCCCAATTTCGCTGTCTAGAGGGAGAGGAGTGTAACGCAATCTACCGGGGGTGTTGCGCTATATACAGGGGTGTGTGTAGCACTATCTACACGGGGGGGCACTATCTACAAGTGGATGTGTGTGGCACTATCTACAATTGGGTATGTGGCACTATCTACAGGGGGGCTATGTGGCATTATTTACAGGAGGCACTGTGGCATTATCTACAGAGGGAACTATGGCATTATCTACAGGGTGGTGTGTGGCACTATCTACAGAGGGCACTGTGGCATTATCTACAGAGGGCACCGTGGTATTATCTACAGAGGGCACAATGGCACTATCCCCAGAGTGTACTGTGGCATTATCTACAGGGGCTTTGTGGCACTATCTACAGAGGGCATTGAGTGTGGCACTATCTATGCTGATTTTTACGCTAACAGTGGTGATCAGCACATATGGCCTAGCCCTAGTGATAAAGTGAAACATCACCTGCCTGTGTACAACCAAATAACCAGAGAGATACTGTCCACCATAGTTGTTGTCAGCCAAACTAGTGCAGACATTTATGTTCATTTATTTGTATGCAGAAATTCTGTGAAGAAAGCCATGCCCATAAGTCACACCCACCAGATAAGCCACACACCCATAAGACAGCCATCGAGGATGCCACAGTCTAAGTGTCCCCGTAAAAAAAATTTCAAATGTTGGCAATTATGATATATCTTAACATTATCTAAGTTCCATAATCACTGGTGTGCTATGAGTTTACTGTAGTGGGGGGGTATTCATCACCGTAAAATGATGTCATTCTTTTTGGATACATTTCCTATGCTGACTTCCAAGCAGCTGAGGACAGCACTGCTCTGTTGTTATGGCTAGAACAGGCTTCAGCTGCGGCGAGGGGTGTATCTAAAGGCACATGGGCCCTGATGCAAAAGTCCTTCTTGGGCCCACCAACTTCTTCTCATTGCCAATGGCCGCAGCTTTAAGCTGCATCGCAGGATCTCCTAAGTGACCCAACGATGCAGCACTCGCAGACAAGGGCATTGCTAAGGTCTTAAAACATCAGGGACAATAGCCCCAATACATATGTGTCCCCCCAAAAAAATGTGTGCGCGTGTATGTAGCAGACCGCATATCTAAAGCACTACGACCTTATATCTATGGATAGGATTACATACAGTGGCTCAGTAGACTTTATCACATATGATAGGCTTAGATATAGGGCCCAGCTCGCTAAATTGCGGCTCCAGTGCTGTACCCAGGAAAGGTATAATAATTACTTAGCTTTTTTATGTGTTGCTCATTTTTTTTGTGTGTTTGTGTATTTTTAGAGGTTTGGTTGTTGAACTACTACGTATACGAGGACTACTTTGATGACGGCATTTTTTTAAATTCTGAATAAAATGGTTAACAAGGTATGTGTGGTGGTTTTTTATTTCAATCAAATATTTATTCTATGTCCTTGTATTTTTTTAAACTTTATTACTATCGCCTTGGTAGAGGCCACTGGCTGATTGACAGCGTCCATTACTAAGGCGTGGAACTTACTGTTAGCCAGTGAAAAGGCTAGAACTAACCCCCATTATTACCTCGATACCCACCGCTGCCAGGCAGACCGGGAGGAGCCGAGTACGATCTAGCACCCAACCATCTGTAGTGATGGCAAGCCACTGGGGCGGCCACAGGCTGTTATTATTAGACTGGGAAAGGCCATAAACCTTAGCCCTTCCCACCATGGTAATGCTAGCCTGCTGCTGCTATGCTGTATCTGTCTGGTTATGAAAAATGGGGTGACCCCACATCGTTGTTTCCAACTTTTTTTTTTTTTAAATAACGTGGGGTCCCCCCAATTTTTCAATAACCAACCGGATACAATATAGCAGCAGAAGGCTAGCATTACCAGGGTAGGAAGGCCCACTGTTTTTGCGCTGTCCCAGCCTTATACCAGCCTGCGGCCGCCCCAGTACCCTACCACCTGGCTCTTCCCGATACCCCTGGTGGCAGTAGGTATCGGGCTAGTAATGGAGGTTAATGTTAGCGTCTGCACTGGCTAACACTATGTCCCGCCTTATTAATGGACACAGTTAATCAGCCAGCGGGCATTACTAAGGCGGTAGTAATAAAGTTTAAAAAAATATAAATATATATAATATATATATAATATAACACAACCCTCGTTAACCATTTTATTGAAATGAATAAAAAGTAGTCCTTGAATCCGCTGTAGTCCAATAACCAAACATGTATAAAAAGCAGAAACATAAAAAAAAAACATTAGTAACTCATGTGGTAGTCTTAGATGCAGGGCCCATGTGTGATACTGTCTGTTGGACCATGTATCTAAGCCTACCACATGGTAGGCGTTGTTACAGGGCCCTTCAGACAGTAATCTAATATAGTATAAGATTACTGTCTGCTGGAGCATTGTATCTAAGCCTACCCTGTGGTAGGCTTAAATGCAGGGCCCATCAGATAGGATCACACCATCTGTGATCCTGTTACATAGTTACATAGTTTGTACGGTTTAAAAAAAGACACATGTCCATCAAGTTCAACCAAGGAATGGGAAAGGGGAAGTGGGATGGGAAAGGGGAAGTAAAAAATTTCTACACATAGGAGCTAATATTTTTTTGTTCTAGGAAATTATCTAAGCCTTTTTTAAAGCCATCCCTGCTGTGACCAGCTCCTGTGGTAGGCTATTCCATAAATTCACCGTTCTCACAGTAAAGAAGGCTTGTCGCCTCTGCAGCTTGAACCTTTCTTTTTCCAGACGGAGGGAGTGCCCCCTTGTTTTTTGAGGGGGTTTTACATGGAACAGGATTTCACCATATTTTTTGTATGTGCCATTCATATATTTATATAAGTTAATCATGTCCCCCCTTTGTCGTCTTTTCTCAAGGCTAAATAGGCTTAGTTCTTTTAATCTTTCCTCATAACTTAGATTCTCCATGCCCCTTATTAGCTTCGTTGCTCTTCTTTGTATTTTTTCCAACTCCAGGGCATCCCTTCTATGAACTGGAGCCCAGAACTGGACTGCATATTCTAGATGAGGCCTGACTAATGCTTTGTAAAGTGGTAATATTACATCCCTGTCCCCGGAGTCCATGCCTCTTTTAATACACGACAATATCCTGCTGGCCTTTGAAGCAGCTGATTGACACTGCATGTTGTTATTTAGTTTATGATTTACAATTACACCCAGATCCTTCTCAACAAGTGACTCCCCAGTGTAGCCACCCCCTAGGACATATGATGCATGCAGGTTGTTCGTACCCAGGTGCATAACTTTACATTTATCTTCATTAAACTTAATTTGCCAAGTGGACGCCCAAACACTTAGTTTGTTTAAATCTGCCTGCAATTCACAAACATCTGCCATAGTCTGAACTATATTGCATAGCTTGGTGTCATCTGCAAAAATAGAAACAGTGCTATTAATCCCATCCTCTATATCATTAATAAATAAGTTGAATAATAGTGGTCCCAGCACTGAACCCTGGGGTACACCACTTATAACCGGGGACCATTTAGAGTAGGAATCATTGACCACAACTCTCTGGATACGGTCCTTGAGCCAATTCTCAATCCAATTACAAACTATACTTTCTAAACCTATAGTCCTTAATTTACCCATTAGACGTCTATGGGGGACAGTGTCAAATGCCTTTGCAAAGTCCGAAAACACTATATCCACAGCGGCCCCTCTGTCTAGGCTTCTGCTCTTCTCTTCATAAAAACAAATCAGGTTGGTTTGACATCTTCTGTCCTTAGTAAAACCGTGCTGGCTGTCACTTATAATACTATTTATTGTCACATAATTCTGTATATAGCCCCTCAAACATTTTCCCCACAATTGATGTTAAGCTTACTGGTCTATAATTACCCGGCGAAGACCTAGAGCCCTTTTTGAAAATAGGCACCACATTTGCCCTGCGCCAGTCCCTTGGCACTATACCAGTCATGAGAGACTCTCTAAATATTATGAAGAGGGGGACCGAAATAACTGAACTAAGCTCTTTAAGAATTCTAGGGTGTAACCCATCTTGTCCCGGGGCCTTGTGCACATTTATTTAATTTAATTTAGCTTGGACAATATCTACATTCATCCAATTCAGTATATCAACTGATATATTAACAGCACTGGCAGCGGCTACATCAGCTGCTCTTTCTTCTGTTGTATATACAGAGCGGCAGAACCCATTTAGTAACTCTGCCTTCTCTTGATCCCCTGTGACCAACTCCCCATTACCACTATCTAAGGGTCCTACATGTTCAGACCTTGGCTTTTTTGCATTTATATGCTTGAAGAATTATTTAGGATTTGTTTTACTATCCTTGGCCACCTGCCTTTCATTTTGTAATTTTGCTTATTTTATTATCTTTTTACAGATTTTATTAAGCTCTTTATATTTTACAAAGGCTACAGCTGTCCCCTCAGATTTGTATTTTTTAAATGCCCTTTTTTTGTCACCTATTGCCCTTTTTACAGAAGGTGTAAGCCATGTGGGGTTTAATTTTAGTCGTTTATACTTTTAATTTTGCACTATAATTACCCAAAGTAGATTTGAAAATCTCCCATTTATCATTTGTCCCATTATTTAACATTAGTTCTTCCCAGTCTATATCCTGAATTGCAGCCCTCATCCTGGGGAAATTGGCCTTCTTAAAATTAAGTGTTCTTGCCCTCCCAGCCTGTATTTTTTTTTTTTACAGTATAGGTAAAATATAAATATATTATGATCACTGTTACCGAGGTTTTCACGAACATTGACATTCCCAACAAGCTCTGCATTATTAGAAATGACCAGATCCAACAGAGCTTCACCTCTAGTCGGGTCTTCCACAAACTGGCCTATAACATTTTCCTGCAACAGGTTGAGGAAATGTCTCCCCTTTGCAGTTGAAGCCGAACCATGACACCAATTAATGTCCCGGTAATTAAAATCTCCCATTATCACAACAGTACCCGCCTGTGCAGCCCGCTCCATCTGTTTATATATTTGACCTTCTATCTCTTCAGTTATATTGGGGGGTCTATAGATTACACCAAAAGTAATTTTTTCCGTGTTTATCTCCCTTTGTAATTCCACCCACAAGGTTTCAACCTCCTCACAATCTTCACCCTCTAATGTCTCATTCACACTCACCTTCATATCGCTTCTCACATACATACAGACATACACCACCACCTTTTCTATTTGCCCTGTCTTTCCGAAACAGTGTAAAACCCTGTAGATTTACAGCCCAATCATGTGAAAAGTCCAGCCATGTTTCAGCAACACCAACTATATCTATATTTTCTTCCAGTATCAAGGCCTCCAGCTCCCCCATTTTGCTTGCTAGACTTCTGGCATTTGTGAACATACACTTTAACTTGCCTTTAAATGTTTCACTTTCAGTATCAGAAATGTGATTATTTGACATTTGGGCTTTTTTATTTTCACTGCTGTTTTGTAACGAAAGGATCTCCTTATCTTGTTGCCTAGTCCTCTCCCCACAGTCTGTTTCTTCCCCCACCAATATAGTCTGACCCCTCTCTAACCTAACTACCCTTTTATTTTCTACATTGGGCTGTCTGATGGGCCCTGTATCTAAGCCTACCACATGGTAGATACAGTATAACATTACTGTCTGCTGGAGCCCTGTATCTAAGCTTACTATGTGGTAGGCTTAGATACAGGGCCCAGCAGACAGGATCACACATGGGCCATGTATCTAAGCCTACCATGTGGTAGGCTTAGACACATGTGATCCTGTCTGATGGGCCCTGTATCTAAGCCTACCACATGGTAGATAGTAGGCTTAGATAGAGGGCCCCAGCAGACAGTAATCTTATACAGTATTAGATTACTGTCTGATGGAGCCCTGTATCTCAGCCTACCAGGTGGTGGACTTAGATACAGTACCCAGCATAAGAGATCAAACATGGGCCATGTATCTAAGCCTACCACATGGTAGGCTTAGATACAGGGCTCCAGCAGACAGTAATCTTATACAGTATACGATTACGGTCTGCTGGGGCCCCGTATCTAAGCCTACCATGCGGTAGGATTAGATATAGGGCCAATCTGACAGAATCACACATGGGCTATGTATCTAAGCCTACCATGTGGTAGGCTTTGATGCAAGGCCCAACAGACAAGATCACACAATGATACAGGATTCCAGCAGACAGTAATGTTATACTTACCCTTATCTTTAGCTCCGGGGGCGCATCCGTGGTCCTGACACCATTCAGCATCAAAACATTGTGTGCGGTGCACATCGTCGTGAGTTCATGCGCGGTGCAAAGTGTCGTGACGTCATGACGCAAATAGATGTCAGGACCTCTGCTGCGCTCAGAAATGGTTAGGGTAAGTATACTGTGTGTTACTATAGTAACAGGGGCCCGTGTACTATAGTACATAGGCCTCAGTTACTATAGTAACTTTTAATAGGCGGGCCCTCTGGCTTGCGACACCTATAGCTTCGCCACTGGCTGCGGCCTAATAGTGTCTTCTCAGGGGATCTCTGTAACGGCACCAGGGAGGTAATCCAAACTTTGGAAGCTTGTATAACTCTATGACCAAAAGCTGCATTTTTAGTTTTTTAGTGGAGTGACTCCCTAATTTTATATTGTGCCTATCTGGCACATTGCAATATAGAAAAAAAAACAACAAATAAGAGAAACTATAATGTATCAGCTAAAAGTCAGGTACCACACAATAACCAGCATTAACAGAGAATACAAAAACTACAATCACAAGAAAACACTATTTAACCTTTTAAGGATGCGGCCTATTTCAAATCTGCTCGTGTCACTTTATGTGGTTATAACTTTTACTTATGAATTGATTCTCATATTGTTTTTTTCGTAAAACATATTATGATTTCATTTGATTGTAAATGTTGGTTAATATATTTATTCTAAATTTATTAAAGAAAATCCGAAATTTAAAGAGGCTCTGTCACCAGATTTTCCAACCCCTATCTCCTATTGCAGCAGATCGGCGCTGCAATGTAGATAAGAGTAACGTTTTTTTTTTTTTCAAAAACGAGCATTTTTGGCCAAGTTATGACCATTTTTATATTTATGCAAATGAGGCTTTCTTAAGTACAACTGGGCGTGTTTAAAGTTAAGTCCAAGTGGGCGTGTATTGTGGGTGTGTACATCTGGGCGTTTTTACTTCTTTTACTAGCTGGGCGTTGTGAATAGAAGCGTATGATGCTGACGAATCAGCATCATCCACTTCTCTTCGTTAACACCCAGCTTCTGGCAGTGCACAGACACACAGCGTGTTCTCGAGAGATCACGCTGTGACGTCACTTCCTGCCCCAGGTCCTGCATCATGTCGGACGAGCGAGGACACATCGGCACCAGAGGCAACAGAGGCTACAGTTGATTCTGCAGCAGCATCAGTGTTTGCAGGTAAGTCGATGTAGCCTCTGTTATGGCAATAGCCCATATGTGGTAATAATCTGCTGTTTGGTCCCACTGCAGGGCTCAGAAGGGAAGGAGCGCCTTGGATTTTGGAGCGTAGATTTTGCTGGATTGGTTATCAGTGCCATGTCGGGTTTGCAACGCCCTCGAGGGGCCAAAACAGTGGAAACCCCCCAAAAGTGACCCTATTTTGGAAACTACACCCCTCAAGGAATTTTTCTAGGGGTATAGTGAGCATTTTGACCCCACAGGTTTTTTTTTGTAGAATTTAGTGGAATTAGGCCGTGAAAATGAAAATCAACATTTTTGTCCACTAAAATGTTGAATTTTTTACATTTTCACAAGGGATAAAAGAGGAAAAGCCACCCAGCATTTGTAAAGCAATTACGTCAATACCCCATATGTGGTCATAAATGTTTTTTTATTAGAAGTTAATTAACCCTTACAGGACTGATCCTTTTTTGCTTTTTCATTTTCGTTTTTCACTCCCCGCCTTCCAAGAGTCATAATGTTTTTATTTTATCATCAATAGAGCGGTGTGAGGGCTTATTTTTTTGCGGAAAGAGTTGTAGTTTCTATTAACACCATTTAAAGTACCATAAAATGTACTGGGAAACTGAAAAAAAATAATTTGCGGGCTGAAATTGGAAAAAACTGTGATTCCTCCATTGTTTTTGGGGTCTTGTTTTTAAGTCAACACAAAAGTTTTGTATTTTTTTTAAGCTGGTTCACAAAAAAAAAAAAATTCCAAATTCTACTGGACCAACTGCCTATTTAGAGACAGGCAGCACCTCCAGGAGCGACATCATAAGGGTAGGAACACACTAGGCGGATATGCTGAGTAAAACTACACAGCTTATCCGCCCCGGTAGCCGCAGGTAATTCCGCCAGAAAAACCGCACCAAATAGTGGCGCAGGTTTCGTGAGGCATGTCCGCTGCGGGAATCCTGCAGGGAAAAAAAAGTTTAGACTTGCCCCGGCCATAGCTTATGTGACGCATCTCTCTCTTCTGAACGTAGCCCCGCCTCCTGGGATGACGCTGTAGACCATGTGACCGCTGCAGCAGTCACATGGGATGAAACGTCATGACAGGAGGCCGGGCTGCGCTAAGAATAGAGGATCGCGTCACCTAAACTACGGCCGGGGCAAGTCTAAACTTTTTTATAAATTTAAAAAAGTACCTTTTTTTTCTTCTCATTTGTGATTTTTCGGCAGAACCACAGCATTTCCGCAACAGAGGAGCAGCGATTCTGCAGCATAAATTGACATGCTGCGGCTTAAAAAGCCACACTGTAGGTCAATTTTTTTTGCAGCGTGTGGATGAGATTTGTTCAAATCTCATCCACTCTGCTACGACTGTAATACGCTGCGGATTTTCCACAATAAAATGTGTTGCATAAAATCTGCAGTGTTCTTGCCTAGTGTGTTCCTACCCTGAGGCCGGATTCACACGAGCGTATGCTTTTTACGCACGCGCAAAAAATGTGGCGTTTTGCGCATGCAAAAGGTCCATAACAGCTCCGTGTGGCAGCAGCGTATGATGCGTGGCTGTGTGATTTTCGCGCAGCCACCATCATTATGACACTCTGTTTGTATGTTTGTAGCACGTGGTGTTTTTCTGTTTTCAATAACAGTTTATACTGCTGCGGAAGTGCTGGGCGTGGTTTTCACGCACCCATTGACTTCAATGGATGCGTGATGCGCGAACAATGCACAAATATAGGACATGTCGTGAGTTTTACGCAGCAGACGCACGCTGCGTGAAAATCACTGACAGTCTACACGGCCCCATAGACTAGCATAGGTCTGTGCGAGGCGCGTGAAAATCACGCGCGTTGCACGGGCGTATTACACGTTCGTCTGAATAAGCCCTAACAATAAGGCCCAGTTCAGAGTTTTTGGGCCTTGATATTGACTCGGACACTGCGTCAGAATCAGCACCAAACAACTTCCAAAACCGCCTCCCATTGATTTAATCTGAAATCAATGGGAGCCAGATGTTGAAAAAAGAAAAAGCAGCACGTCCTTTCTTGCCTCAGTTCCGCCTCTGACCTCCCATCGAAATCAATGGGAGGCAGAAAATGCATTTTTCGCTGCGTTTTTTGTCTGCTGTCCTCAATCGCCGCGGGCAAAAAACGTGGCAAGATAGTGTGGGCAGGTCAAAATCTGGCTCAAAATTCTGTGCGCGCTTCCAGGCGGTCGCGGGTGGGCGGTCGCGCACGCTCGCAAGTGCGCACGCGCGGGAGTTTGCGGGTGCGTGCGATCGGTCGCGCGGGCGGTGTTTGGCGGCCCCCATGACGAGAGGGGGGGGCCCGCAGCTCACGACATGCTTTTGGTGAAAAAAAACGGGCCCCATTGCAGGGGCCTGTTTTTTTTCTACCAAAGGCAAGTTGCCGGGCCCCCCTTTCAATTAGATTTGGACGGGCCCCTCACATCAGTACCCCTAATACACCCCTGATGGTGGTCCTTGGTAGCATGATATAGTGCTGGACGGAGTACCATTAACAGGCGGTGCCACGGTAGGGGGGGCCAGAAAATTTAGCTGTATGGTGCCCTGAAATACCTGTGTAGCCCTAGTATGCTACTTGACTCAGAACACAGGCCTCAGAAATGAAGAAGCAATTTGTAGATTTTAGGGCCTCATTTTTTTTAGGATGTTTTCTAGACACCATTTCAAGTTTGAAGCTGCTTTGAGGTGCCAAAACATAAGAAACACATTTTCTCTTATACCAATACACATGGTACAGCTCAGAATGAAAGGGGTGCCATTTGGTGCGCAGCGTTTGAAAAGCCCCATAAGTACCAATACAGTAAAAAAAAAAAAAAGTGACCCCATTTAGAAAACTACAACCCTCAAGGAATTAATCTAAGGGTGTAGTGAGCATTTTGACCACATAGGTGTTTCAGTGAACTTATTCAAATTGGGCCGTGAAAACTGAAAATTTTATATTTTAAGCTCAAATTTCATATTTTTTATCTTTACAAGGACTGTAGGAGAAAATGCACCCCACAATTTGTTATGCAACGTCCCTCAAGTATGGCAATACCCAATAATTGTAAACTAATATTTGGGCTCAGAAGGGTGGCAGTGCCTGTTGGCTTTTGGAGTGTTAAGTGATTTTATTGTGCAAAAGCTGCAACACCAGAATAAACTATATACATATGGTATTGCCGTAATCATATCGACCTGCAGAATAAAGTACAAATTTCATTTATAGCCCACGTTGAACACTGTAAAAAAGAAAGAATAAAAAACATTGTCAGAATTGCTGTTTTTTGGTCACCTTGCTTGACAAAAAAATGGAATAAAAATGTATAAAAAAAATAGCATGTACCCCAAAATGGTACCAATGAAAACTACAGATTGTCCCACAACAAATAAGCACTAACACAGCTCCGTTGGAGAAAAAATAAATAAAATTCTGACTCCCGGAATATGGCGATACAAAATGTGCAGAGCGTTCCAGAAGTGGATAAGATTGGGCACCATTTATCAGTGCGACACTGGCCCCACATCTGCAGATTATTATTTATTTATCACATTAATATACCCTCCTATTATGCCCTGATGTATTCACACACACATCTTACATACACTACCGTTCAAAAGTTTAGGGTCACTTAGAAATTTCCTTATTTTTGAAAGAAAAGCACAGTTTTTTTCAATGAAGATAATATTAAATTAATCAGAAATTCACTCTATACATTGTTAATGTGCTAAATGACTATTCTAGCTGCAAACGTCTGGTTTTTAATGCAATATCTACATAGGTGTATAGAGGCCCATTTCCAGCAACCATCACTCCAGTGTTCTAATGGTACATTGTGTTTGCTAACTGTGTTAGAAGGCTAATGGATGATTAGAAAACACTTGAAAACCCTTGTGCAATTATTTTAGCACCGCTGTAAACAGTTTTGCTGTTTAGAGGAGCTATAAAATTGACCTTCCTTTGAGCTAGTTGAGAATCTGGAGCATTACATTTGTGGGTTTGATAAAACTCTCAAAATAGCTAGAAAAAGAGAGCTTTCATGTGAAACTCGACAGTGTAGTCTTGTTCTTAGAAATGAAGGCTATTCCATGCGAGAAATTGCCAAGAAACTGAAGATTTCCTACAACGGTGTGTACTACTCCCTTCAGAGGACAGCACACACACAGGCTCTAAGCAGAGTAGAAAGAGAAGTGGGAGGCACCGCTGCACAACTGAGCAACAATACAAGTACATTAGAGTCTCTAGTTTGAGAAATAGACGCCTCACAGGTCCTCAACTGGCAGCTTCATTAAATAGTACCCGCTAAACGCCAGTGTCAACGTCTACAATGAAGAGGCGACTCCGGGATGCTGGCCTTCAGGGCAGAGTGACAAAGAAAAAGCCATATCTGAGACTGGCTAATAAAAGGAAAAGATTAATATGGGCAAAAGCACACAGACATTGGACAGAGGAAGATTGGAAAAAAGTGTTATGGACAGACGAATCGAAGTTTGAGGTGTTTGGATCCCACAGAAGAACATTTGTGAGACGCAGAACAACTGAAAAGATGCTGGAAGAGTGAATGACACCATCTGTCAAGCATGGTGGAAATAATGTGATGGTCTGGGGTTGCTTTGGTGCTGGTAAAGTGGGAGATTTGTGCAAGGTAAAAGGGATTTTGAATAAGGAAGGCTATCACTCCATTTTGCAACGCCATGCCATACCCTGTGGACAGCGCTTGATTGGAGCCAATTTCATCCTACAACAGTACAATGACCCAAAGCACACCTCCAAATTATGCAAGAACTATTTAGGGAAGAAGCAGGCAGCAGATCTCAACCCCATAGAGCTGTTGTGGGAGCAGCTTGACCGTATGGTACGCAAGAAGTGCCCATCAAGCCAATCCAACTTGTGGGAGGGGCTTCTGGAAGCATGGGGTGAAATTTCTCCCGATTACCTCAGCAAATTAAGAGCTAGAATGCCAAATGTCTGCAATGCTGTAATTGCTGCAAATGGAGCATTCTTTGATGAAAGCAAAGTTAGAAGGAGAAAATTATTATTTCAAATAAAAATCATTATTTCTAACCTTGTCAATGTCTTGACTATATTTTCTAGTTATTTTGCAACTCATTTGATAAATATAAGTGTGATTTTTCATATAAAATACTAAATTGTCTGGGTGACCCCAAACTTTTGAACGGTAGTATATGGCCCACATTATAAACTGAAATACCAGTAAAACCCCAAACAGAACAACTACCAAGCTAAATCTGCGCTCAAAAAGCCAAATGGCGCTCCCTCTCTTCTAAACTCCCTTCGTGCCCAAACAGCAGTTTAGATCCAAATATAAGGCATCACCATACCCGGGAGAACACACTTAACAGTTTATGAGATATTTGTCTTCAGTGGCTCAAACTGGGCACAACATATTGTGCACTTAAATGGTGCGCATTAATTTCTAATGAAAAAACACCTGTGGGGTCAAAATGCTCACTACACCCCTTGAAATGCCCTAAGTGGTGTAGTTTGCAAAATAGGGGTTACTACTTGGGGTTTGTTTTACTATTTGACCTCAGAGACCTGCAATTGTGGGCCAATGCTGTGAAAATCACCAAAATAAGACTCACATTCCCATGTTGCTCTTCACTTCTGAGCCCTGTCATATGTCCAGGGAAATGATCAATACCTCGAGGGGTGTAGTTTCTAAAATGGGGTCACTTCTTGGGGGCTTCCACTGTACTGGTACCTCAAGGTTTTGCAAATGCGACATGGCACCCGAAAATCATTCTAGCTAATCTTGAGATCCAAAATCCAAATGGTGCTCCTTCCCTACTGAGCCGTGATGTGTTTGTCCGAACAACAATGTATTATTACATAAGGGGTATTGCCGTAATTGGGAGAAATTGCTTTTCCAATGTTAGGGTTCTTTTTCTCATTTATTTCCTGTAAAAATTGATAATTTCTACGTTTTACCCAAAAAACATTCCAGCAAAACTTGAGCTCCAAAATCCAAATTTTTGCTCCTTTTCTTCTAAGCCCTGCCATGTGTAAAGGATTTGCCAGACACAGCTTCTGTGTCGACGCCCGTGGGCAATCAGTCTGCACCTGCTCTTATGTCTGTGAGACTGACTCCATCTTCCACCACTCAGGATGGCAGGCTTAGGAGTGGGAGAGCTTATCACAGTCTGGCCAGACGGAGCTAGCTCCCGCCCACTGTCTATTTATACCTGCCTTTCCTGTTCCTCCTTTGCCTCTGATTCTTCTTTAATTGTTTCCTGGCTTGCTGCTGCTGCTTGTACTACTCATCCTCTGCTTGTTATTGACCTTGGCTTTCTGACCACTCTCCTGCTCAGCGTTTTGTACTTCGTTCTTTCCTGGTTTGACTCGGCTTGTTCACTATTCTTGTTGCTCACGGTGTCTCCATGGGCAGCTGCCCCGTTTCCCTAGCTTCTGTGTACCCTTGTCTGTTTGTCAGTCTTGCACTTACTGAGCGTAGGGACCGTCGCCCAGTTGTACCCCGTCGCTTAGGACGGGTCATTGCAAGTGGGCAGGGACTGAGTGTCGGGTAGATTAGGGCTCACCTGTCTGTCACCCTACACTGTCATTACATAATCACAGGCCCATATACCTAGTCTACCATGGTCCCTGACACATCTATGGACCCCCTTGAGACCCTGGTTCAGCAGATGCAGGGCCTCTCCCTACAGGTCCAGGCCCTGGCTCAGAGGGACAACCTGTGTGATGCTTTCCTGGTAGTGCCCCCCACCTCACCTCTTGAACCCCACCTCAAGTTGCCTGACCGGTTCTCAGGGGACCGGAAGACTTTTTTCTCCTTTCGGGAGAGTTGTAGGCTCTATTTTCGCTTGAAGCCCCACTCCTCAGGTTCTGAGAGCCAGCGGGTGGGTATAATTATGTCCCGGCTCCAGGACGGGCCCCAAGAATGGGCCTTCTCCTTGGCTCCTGACGCCCCTGAACTTTCCTCCGTTGATCTTTTATTTTCTGCTCTCTGACTCATTTATGACGAGACTGACAAGACTGCCTTTGCCGAGAGTCAGCTGGTGACCTTACGTCAGGGTAAGAGACCTGTAGAGGAGTATTGTTCTGACTTTAGGAAGTGGTGTGTAGCTTCTCGGTGGAATGACCCTGTCTTGATGCCTCCCGAGGTTCCGTTGCTTCGTTCTTCCACGAAAGACTCGGATGTACCTATGTACCTATGCAACTCGGGGCCTCCGTGTCCCCCCAATAACTTAGAGAGTTCCGCAGGAAGAATGGTCTCTGCTTCTACTGTGGGGATGACAAGCATCAAGTGAACAACTGTCCTAGGCATAAGAATAAGCAGCCGGAAAACTTCCGCGCCTAAGTGATCATCGGGGAGGTCACTTGGGCACACAGGTATTTCCCGTAAAGAGGAAACCTAATAAAATCTTGCTTCCCTTTCAGGTCTCTTTTGGTGGTAGGTCTGCTACCGGCAGTGCCTTCATGGATTCAGGGTCTTCTGCTAATATTATGTCTGTGGAATTTGCTATGTCTCTAGCTATGCCATTGATTGATTTGCCTAAACCTGTCCCGGTAGTGGGTATCGACTCCACTCCTCTTGCTAATGGTTATTTTACACAGCATACCCCTGTTTTTGAACTCCTTGTTGGCTCCATGCATTTGGAGCAGTGCTCTGTACTGGTGATGCAGGGATTATCGTCTGATTTGGTTTTAGGCCTTCCCTGGTTTCATTTGCATAATCCCACGTTTAACTGGAATACTGGGGATCTTACCAAATGGGGTAATGAATGCATGACGTCATGTTTTTCTGTAATTCTATTTCTCTCCCTGAGGAGGTGAACACGCTACCTGAGTTTGTTCAGGACTTCGCTGATGTTTTCTCTAAAGAGGCCTCCGAAATGTTACCTCCTCATAGAGAATACGATTGTGCAATCGATTTGATACCAGAAGCAAAGCTCTCTTGTCCCGAACGTGAAGCCATGAGAGAGTATATCCAGGAATGCCTGGCCAAGGGTTACATTGAATAAGAACTTGAATAAGGTCACTGTAAGGAACCAGTACCCCCTTCCTTTGATTCCTGATCTCTTCAATCAGGTTCAGGGGGCCCAATGGTTCTCTCAGTTTGTTCTACGGGGGGCTTATAACCTTATCCGCATCAAAGAGGGGGATGAGTGGAAGACTGCGTTTAACACGCCCGAAGGTCATTTTGAATACCTTGTCATGCCCTTTGGGTTGTGTAATGCTCCCGCGGTCTTCCAGAATTTCATAAATGAGATTTTAAGAGACTA
The DNA here is from genome assembly GCF_050947455.1 of Rhinoderma darwinii. Taxonomy (NCBI): domain Eukaryota; kingdom Metazoa; phylum Chordata; class Amphibia; order Anura; family Rhinodermatidae; genus Rhinoderma; species Rhinoderma darwinii. Next base: position 264,943,079 of record NC_134687.1, read on the forward strand.
CCTGGGGGTATTTCTTGTACTGTACCTTGATGACATACTTGTGTTTTCCAAGGACTGGTCCTCCCACATTGAGCATGTCAGGAACGTGCTCCAGGTCCTTCGGGAAAACAAACTGTTTGCTAAGACCGAAAAATGTGTGTTTGGGGTGCAAGAGATACAATTTTTGGGTCAAATCCTCACTCCTCATGAATTCCGGACCCATTCCGCCAAGGTCCAGGCTGTGGCGGAATGGGTCCAACCTGCCTCCCTGAAGGCGTTACAGTGCTTCCTGAGATTCGCTAATTATGACAGGAGATTTATTTCTAACTTCTCGGTCATCGCTAAGCCTCTTACGGATCTCACTCGCAAAGGTGCTGATCTCCTCCACTGGCCTCCTGAGGCTGTCCAGGCTTTTGAGGTCCTTAAGAAGTGCTTTATCTCGGCCCCAGAGCTGGTTCAGCCCAACCAAATGGAGCCATTCATCGTGGAGGTTGATGCCTTCGAGGTGGGAGTGGGTGCTCTCTTGTCCCAGGGTACCAGGTCCCTCACCCATCTCCGTCCCTGTGCCTACTTCTCCAGGAAGTTTTCGCCCACTGAGAGTAACTATGATATTGGCAACCGCGAATTCTTAGCCACTAAATGGGCATTTGAAGAGTGGTGCCACTTCCTGGAGGAGGCTAGGCAACAGGTAACGGTCCTTACCGACCACAAGAATCTGGTTTTCTTAGAATCTGCCCGGAGGCTAAACCCGAGACAAGCTCGATGGGCGTTATTTTTTACCAGATTACACTTTTTGGTCACCTATAGGGCTGGGTCTAAAAATATTAAGGCTGACGCACTGTCGCGTAGCTTCATGGCAAGCCCTCCTTCGGAGGAAGATCCTGCTTGTATTTTTCCTCCAGGTATAATAATTTCCTCTATTGATTCTGATTTAGTCTCCGAAATTGCGGCTGATCCCGAGAACCTTCCTGAGAACAAGCTGTTTGTTCCCCTGCAACTCCGGCTAAGGGTACTTAGGGAAAATCATGACTCTGCACTATCTGGCCATCCAGGCATCCTGGGTACCAAGCACCTCATTGCCAGAAACTACTGGTGGCCTGGGTTGCTTAAAGACGTTAAGGCCTACGTCGCCACTTGTGAGGTTTGTGCTAGGTCCAAGACTCCCAGGTCCCGACCAGTGGGCTTTTTATGTTCTTTGCCCATTCCCCAGAGACATTGGACCCATATCTCCATGGATTTTATCACCGATTTGCCTCCATCTCAAGGCAAGTCGGTGGTGTGGGTTGTAGTAGACCGCTTCAGTAAGATGTGCCACTTTGTGCCCCTCAAGAAACTACCCAATGCTAAGACGTTAGCTACCTTGTTTGTCAAACACATCCTGAGTCTCCATGGGGTTCCTGTCAATATTGTTTCTGACAGAGGGGTACAATTTGTTTCATTGTTTTGGAGAGCCTTCTGTAAAAAGTTGGAGATTGATCTGTCCTTCTCCTCGGCTTTCCATTCTGAAACTAATGGTCAAATGGAGAGGACTAATCAGTCTCTAGAACAATATTTAAGGTGTTTTATCTCTGACTGTCAATATGATTGGGTCTCATTTATTCCCCTCGCCAAATTTTCCCTTAATAACCGGGTCAGTAACTCGTCAGGGGTCTCCCCCTTTTTCTGTAATTTTGGGTTTAATCCACGGTTCTCCTCCGTTTCACCTGGTAGTTCCAACAATCCCGAGGTAGATGTCGTTCATCAGGATCTGTGCACAGTCTGGGCCCAGGTTCAGAAGAACCTAGAGGCGTCCCAGGGCATACAAAAGACTCAGGCAGATAGAAGACGTTCTGCTAACCCCTTGTTTGTGGGCGGCGATCTGGTGTGGCTATCTTCTAAAAATTTGCGCCTTAAAGTCCCGTCCAAGAAGTTTGCTCCCCGGTTTATTGGGCCGTACAAGGTCATTGAAGTCCTTAACCCTGTCTCCTTCCGACTGGACTTGCCCCCGTCTTTTAGAGTGCACGACGTCTTTCATGCCTCCCTCCTTAAACACTGCTCCCCGTCCTTGGCTCCCTCGAGAAAACCTCCGGTCCCTGTTCTCACCCCTGAGGGGGTAGAATTCGACGTGGCCAAGATTGTGGACAGCAGGATGGTCCAAGGCTCCCTCCAGTACCTGGTCCATTGGAGAGGATACGGGCCTGAGGAGAGGACTTGGGTACCCGCCCGGGATGTTCACGCTGGGGTATTGCTCAGGAGGTTCCACCTTCGTTTCCCCAATAAACCAGGTCCACCTAGAAAGGGTCCGGTGGCCACTCATAAAAGTGGAGGTACTGTAAAGGATTTGCCAGACAGCTTCTGTGTCTACGCCCATGGTCAATCAGTCTGCACCTGCTCCTATGTCTGTGAGACTGACTCCATCTTCAACCACTCAGGATGGCAGGCTTAGGAGTGGGAGAGCCCACAGCCTGGCCAGACGGAGCAAGCTCCTGCCCACTGTCTATTTATACCTGCCTTTCCTGTTCCTCCTTTGCCTGCGATTCTTCTATGCTTGTTTCCTGGCTTGCTGCTGCTGCTTGTACTACTCATCCTCTGCTTGTTATTGACATTGGCTTTCTGACCACTCTCCTGCTCAGGTTTTGTACTTCGTTCTCTCGTGTTTTGACTCGGTTCGTTCACTACTCTTGTTCCTCACGGTGTCTCCGTGGGCAGCTGCCCCGTTTCCCTAGCTTCTGTGTACCCTTGTCTGTTTGTCAGTCTTGCACTTACTGAGCATAGTGACCGTCGCCCAGTTGTACCCCGTCGCTTAGGACGGGTCGTTGCAAGTGGGCAGGGACTGAGTGGCGGGTAGATTAGGGCTCACCTATCTTTCTCCCTACCCTGTCATTACACCATGTGTCCAAATAACAGGTTTTTTGTTTTACTAGATATGGGGTCTTGCTGTAATTGGGAAAAATTGCTTTTCAAATGTTGGGGTTCTTTTTCCCCTTTATTCCTTGTAAAAATTTAAAATGTCTATTGGGAAAAAAACTTAAATATTCATGTTTACAGCCTAATTCCACTAAATATAGAAAAAAAACACTGTGCAGTTAAAATGCTCACTATACCCCTTAATAAATTCCTTGAGAGGTGTAGTTTGCCAAATGGTGTCATTTTGGGGGTGCTACTCCACTGTTTTGGCACCAAAAAACCTCTTCAAACTTGACATGGTGCCTAGAATATATTCTAATAAAAAGGATGCCCCAAAATCCACTAGGTGCTCCTTTGCTTCTGAGGCCTGTGCTTCTCTCCATTACCACACTAGGGCCACATGTGGGATATTTATAAAAACTGCAGAATATGGTCAATAAATATTGGGTTACGTTTCTCTGGTAAAACCTTCTGTGTTACAGAAAGAAATAAATTAAAACAAAAAAAAAATAGTTTGTTAGTTTCACCTCCACTGTGCCTTAATTCCTGTGAAACGCCTAAAGGGATAAGAAATTTTCTAAATGCAGTTTTGAAAACTTTGTGGATGCAGTTTTTAAAATGGGGGTTTCTAATATATAGGGTCCTCAAAGCCACTTCTGAATTGAACTGGTCCATAAAAAAAAAGGGCTTTTGAAATTTTCTTGAAAATGTGAGAAATTGCTGCTAAGTTCTAAGCGTTGTAACATCCTAGAAAAATAAAAGAATGTTCAAAAAATTATGCCAACATAAAGTAGACATATGGGAAATGTAAACTAGTAACTATTTTCTGTTTTACAAGCAGATACATTTAACCCCTTAGTGACCAGCCTATGTTAGGCCCTAATAACCAAGCAATTTTTTCGGTTTTTCTATAGTCGCATTCAAAGAGCTATAACTTTTTTATTTTTCTGTTGACATAGCTGTATGAGGACTTGTTTTTTGCAGAATTCGTTTTACTTTTTAATGGCACCATTTTGGGTTACATATAATGTTTGGATTCAATTTTATTAACTTTTTTTCGGGGGAATAGAAGAAACCCTGAAATTCCGCCATTGTTATATGCGTTTTAAATTGACCCCGTTCACTGTGCGGCATAAATAACATTTTACCTTTATTCTATAGGTCGGTATGATTATGAGGGTACCACATATGTATATGTATAGGTTTTTTTATGTTTTACGACTTTTGCACAATAAAAACTCAAATTTTTTAATTTTTCCATCAATGTAGTGATTTTTTGGGTTTGCTTTCTTGCGAGACAAGACATAGTTTTGATTGGTACTGTTTTGAGGTACATGGGACTTATTGATTAACTTTTATTATGACTTTTTTGGGGGCAATAGAAAAAAATAGCAATTTCGCCATTGTTTTTTGCGTTTTTTTTTTCAGTGTTTAGCTTGCGGTTTAAGTTACATATTAACTTTATTGTTTGAGTCATTATGGTCGTGGCAATATTATATATGTGTACTTTTATTTATTTATTACACTTTTACTAAATAAAACCTCTTTTTATGGAAAAAGAAAGGTTTTATTTATTTTTTACTGAAATTTTTATTAATAATTTTTATTTCACATTACTTACTCATTTTTATAGTCCCACTAGGGGACTTTACTATGGTATCTTTAGATCGCTGCTATAATGCTTTGGTATACTTAGTAAATATGACAGGCAATCTATTAGGATGTGCCTCTGGCGTGTCCTAATAGGCATATGCCCAGGGCAGACTTGGGGGCTTTTATCAGGCCCCCAGCTACCATGGCACCCCATCAGAGGCCCGCGATTGCATTTGCGGACCGCCGATGGGTGAGAGAGGAACCTCCCTCCCTCTGTAAATAAGATAAATGCTGCGGTCGCTATCGACCGCGGCATTTAACAGGTTTAACGTTCGTTGGAGCAGGATATCCGAGCCTCGACCCCAGCCTGCATGGGACAGCCATGCAGGACTTAGACTGGGCCACTGTAAAAAGGCAACGTCCTAGCCTAAGGCCCCTTATTAACCGCTGTGAATAGGCGTATTGGTGGTCACTGAGGGGTTACATTTATAAATATGCTAATTTTTGCACATTTTCTCAAAATGTTGGTGTTTTTCACAAATAAACACTAAATGTATCGACCAAATTTTACCACTAACTTAAAGTACAATGTGTCACAACAAAACTATCTCAGAATCACCTGAAAAAAAATGGCCTGGTCCATTAGGCAAAAACAGGCTGTGTCCTTAAGCAGTTAAGAGACATATTGTATGTCTTGAAGCTATCCTTTATAAACAGGCAAGGTTTGGTGTGGCAGCTTTTACAATGGTAAATTGAGTCATTTTTTTGGTGGGATCAGTAGTTCTACCGCCGTCCTGGGCTCCTTTAAGATATTCCAAATGAGCCTACTACAGGAAAGAATGGCAAAAGGGTAGTCCTGTTAGTAAATTTAATTTGTGAGTATAAAAAAACCTTACATTTTTACAATTTACTGGCAGGACTACTCTATTGCCGTTCTTTCCTGTAGTAGGCTCATTTGAGATTCAATTGGTTTTTATTTGAAAATGTACAAAAGAAACAGGAATGCAAAGTACATAACATATCTATATACATTGGTGACAAGGCACATATTCATGTACATAGGAAAAAAGAAATACAAAGCTTGATATGAAAATGTAAATAAATTTTCGTGGTATTGTATATCCCCCACCTGGATAATTGTAAATTCACTTCTCTGTAGCATCAGAATAAAGAAAGAATAGATCCGGAGTACTAAAATATAACTTTTACTAATATAGATAAAAATAAATGAACAGACATGTAAAATAACATGAGGATCCTATCTGCCAATACTGCATACAGATATTTAGTTATTTTCCATCATTTCGGAATATTGTCAAGATTTCTGTTGACAGCAATGAATCAGTCCGCCTTTTGTAAGGTTTCCTAATATGAATAGTGCTTGATTTTTGGATCACATGTGGAAAAAATGTAAAAAACAACAGTGGGGCGATTGCCCTCCTACCCCGTATTTTTTGATTAGTAGTCCTCCACGTCAATGTGTCCAGCAAAATATATTGTATCCTCTCTTGAATGGTGGAAAACGACAGGTAATTCTCCCTACGCGTTTCCTGCTGACCAGGCAATTCCTCAGGGGAGATAGGTCGATGAAGCAGTGATGTCCAAGGTCAGGGCTTGCTGCTTAAAATGTAGCTGTCAATCTTTATGGAGAGGAGTGCTCAATAATTTAGAGCGTGTTGAAACAGAGAAGCAGTTGTTTTCAATGTGCTGCTCAGCTGTCATTTCTTGCACGAGGGAAAGCTCAACAGTTGGAGCAAGTTTGCAGTGGCAAAAGGAATCCTTAAGTTAGAACAATCTTGCAGTGGCAACGATTATATCCTTCCTGGTAGGAGGTAAACAAAGAACGCCTGTCCCTGGCACACGCCTGTCCCTAGCACTCCTCTCCATAAAGATTGACAGCTACATTTTAAGCAGCAAGCCCTGACCTTGGACATCACTGCTTCATCGACCTATCTCCCCTGAGGAATTGCCTGGTCAGCAGGAAACGCGTAGGGAGAATTACCTGTCATTTTCCACCATTCAAGAGAGGATACAATATATTTTGCTGGACACATTGACGTGGAGGACTACTAATCAAAAAATACGGGGTAGGAGGGCAATCGCACCACTGTTGTTTTTTACATTTTTTCCACATGTGATCCAAAAATCAAGCACTATTCATATTAGGAAACCTTACAAAAGGCGGACTGATTCATTGCTGTCAACAGAAATCTTGACAATATTCCGAAATGATGGAAAATAACTAAATATCTGTATGCAGTATTGTCAGATAGGATCCTCATGTTATTTTACATGTCTGTTCATTTATTTTTATCTATATCAGTAAAAGTTCTATTTTAGTACTCCGGATCTATTCTTTCTTTATGAAAATGTAAAACAAAGTAATAATTATACAAAAACAGACATAGAGGGTGGTGGTGAAATGCATACTGGATATCAAATCAATATTTCTAGTAGGCTCATTTGAAATATCTTAAAGGAGCCCGGGACGACGATAGAACTACTGATCCCAGCAAATCTTGAAACAACCAGTTTACATCTATTGTGCCGGTATATTGTACTATTGTTTATTCCCAGTAATGAATCAACGGGCTGGTTCGCGTTATACCTTCCTACTTTGAAACAAAAATATAGAGGAAGAAATAATATATAAAATATAACCTTTAATTTTCCATATAAAAATTGAATAATAATAAAAGTATAAATTGTGCTATTATATCATATAATATAATAGCACAATTGATACTCTTATTGTTATTCCATTTTTATATGGTTAAAAATTAAAGGTTATATTTTATATACTATTCCTTCCTTTGTATATTGTACTATTGCCTTTCCTCAAGGTGGAGAAGAGAAAAGGAGGAGTTTACTCTCAGGTGGATTGGACTTATGATTGTGGACTCATTGGGTCATCAGAGCAGCTAAGTATATATACTGTGACAGACCATGTGGAGAGGTTGTGGGTGGGGTCTATATTTCCCCAAGATTTCTGTCTTGCTATCTGAAAACAAACAGGGAATAAATTCAGCAGAGAATGTGGTTCTCCCTCCGCAAAAGGTTTTATATAAAAAATGGAAATGGGCCTGGTTGTTGGTGTGGGGAGAGATGGGTGGGTCCCCACTCCATCCACACAGTCCTGGTCTTGGGCTGTCTAGCTATTAATCAGGGGTCAGGTGTTATAGCCCTTTAAAAAGGCTGCAGTTCAGTCACACTCTCTCTCAGCCTTGGGAGAGGAGCTTGTGAGAGCAAACCAACTGCATTCATAACTAGAGATGAGCGAACCGGGACAACCGAACCCGGTTTCGGTCCGAACATCGGGAAAAGTTCGGTTCGCAGCGAATCCGAACTTCACCGGGTTCGGCCGAACCCGTTTTGACCGAACCCGGCTACATTTTGGCGCCTGCCACGTTAGATGTAAAATGGAGGATTTCACAATATCACCTGACATCAGGCTACCCCATAATGCCTTGCAAACGGCTCTCCCAGCCAATCGGGAGGCAGCATAGGGGCGGGCTCAAGCCTGCAATAAAAGTCTATGTACGGAGCTCAGCGGACATTTTACAGACAAGAGCTGTAGGGATAGCATCTCTGTGCAGTTAGGGAAAGCTTTAGGAATCTAAAAGCCAGGAATCCAGCAATCAAAGGGGCTCATCCACTACAGCGGGAGTCTACTCTACTCTCAGCAATCCACATCCAAATTGCAATACAAATTCTCCATTTGCCAAGCCAGTGTGTGAATAAGCTTTTATAAGGGGCTCATCCCCGTTGCATGGGTTAACATAACAATCCAACTTGCAATACAGGCAGCCTTTGTAGTACTACAACGCCCAGCATTCCCTGAGTGCACCGCGGTGTGGCTGATAGAAATTCTCATTCATTGCCATTTGCCAAGCCAGTGTGTGAATAAGCTTTTAGAAGGGGCTCATCCCCATTAACATAACAAACCAACTTGCAATACAGGCAGCCTTTGTAGTACTACGACGCCCAGCATTCCCTAAGTGCACTGCGGAGTGGCTGATAGAAATTCTCATTCATTGCCATTTGCCTAGCCAGTGTGTGAATAAGCTTTTAGAAGGGGCTCATCTCTGTTAACATAACAATACAACTTGCAATACAGGCAGCCTTTGTAGTACTACAACGCCCAGCATTCCCTGAGTTCACCGCGGCGTGGCTGATAGAAATTCTCATTCATTGCCATTTGCCAAGCCAGTGTGTGAATAAGCTTTTAGAAGAGGCTCATCCCCGTTGCATCCAAATTGCAATACAGGCAGCTGAGGCAGCCTTTGTAGTACTAAACGCCCAGGGCCAGCATTCCCTGAGTCAGTGCACAGTGGCTGATAGAAATTCTCATTCATTGCCATTTGCCAAGCCAGTGTGTGAATAAGTTTTTAGAAGGGGCTCATCCCCGTTGCATGGGTTATATAACATTCCAACTTGCAATACAGGCAGCCTTTGTAGTACTACAACGCCCAGCATTCCCTGAGTGCACCGCGGCGTTGTTGATAGAAATTCTCATTCATTGCCATTGGCCAAGCCAGTGTGTGAATAAGCTTTTAGAAGGGGCTCATCCCCATTGCTTGGGTTAACATAACAATCCAACTTGCAATACAGGCAGCCTTTGTAGTACTACAACGCCCAGCATTCCCTGAGTGCACCGTGGCGTGGCTGATAGAAATTCTCATTCATTGCCATTTGCCAAGCCAGTGTGTGAGTAAGCTTTTAGAAGGGGCTTATCCCCGTTGCATCCAACTTGCAATACAGGCAGCTGAGGCAGCCTTTGTAGTAATAAACGCCCAGGGCCAGCATTCCCTGAGTCAGTGCACAGTGGCTGATAGAAATTCTCATTCATTGCCATTTGCCAAGCGAGTGTGTGAATAAGCTTTTAGAAGGGGCTCAACCCCGTTGCATGGGTTATATAACATTCCAACTTGCAATACAGGCAGCCTTTGTAGTACTACAACGCCCAGCATTCCCTGAGTGCACCGCAGCGTTGTTGATAGAAATTCTCATTCATTGCCATTGGCCAAGCCAGTGTGTGAATAAGCTTTTAGAAGGGGCTCATCCCCATTGAATGGGTTAACATAACAATCCAACTTGCAATACAGGCAGCCTTTGTAGTACTACAACGCCCAGCATTCCCTGAGTGCACCGTGGCGTGGCTGATAGAAATTCTCATTCATTGCCATTTGCCAAGCCAGTGTGTGAATAAGCTTTTAGAAGGGGCTCATCCCCGTTGCATCCAACTTGCAATACAGGCAGCTGAGGCAGCCTTTGTAGTAATAAACGCCCAGGGCCAGCATTCCCTGAGTCAGTGCACAGTGGCTGATAGAAATTCTCATTCATTGCCATTTGCCAAGCCAGTGTGTGAATAAGCTTTTAGAAGGGGCTCATCCCCATTAACATAACAAACCAACTTGCAATACAGGCAGCCTTTGTAGTACTACGACGCCCAGCATTCCCTAAGTGCACTGCGGAGTGGCTGATAGAAATTCTCATTCATTGCCATTTGCCTAGCCAGTGTGTGAATAAGCTTTTAGAAGGGGCTCATCCCCATTGCATGGGTTAACATAACAATCCAACTTGCAATACAGGCAGCCTTTGTAGTACTACAACGCCCAGCATTCCCTGAGTGCACCGTGGCGTGGCTGATAGAAATTCTCATTCATTGCCATTTGCCAAGCCAGTGTGTGAATAAGCTTTTAGAAGGGGCTCATCCCCGTTGCATCCAACTTGCAATACAGGCAGCTGAGGCAGCCTTTGTAGTAATAAACGCCCAGGGCCAGCATTCCCTGAGTCAGTGCACAGTGGCTGATAGAAATTCTCATTCATTGCCATTGGCCAAACCAGTGTGTGAATAAGCTTTTAGAAGGGGCTCATCCCCGTTGCATGGGTTATATAACAATCCAACTTGCAATATAGGCAGCCTTTGTAGTACTACAATGCCCACCATTCCCTGAGTGCACCGCGGCGTTGTTGATAGAAATTCTCATTCATTGCCTTTGGCCAAGCCAGTGTGTAAATAAGCTTTTAGAAGGGGCTCATCCCCATTGCATGGGTTATATAATAATCCAACTTGCAATCCATTGTGGGGAAAATGTTTGAGGGGCTATTGAGGGACTATATACAGGATTATATGACAATAAATAGCATTATAAGTGACAGCCAGCACGGTTTTACTAAGGACAGAAGTTGTCAAACTAACCTAATATGTTTTTATGAAGAGGTGAGCAGAAGCCTAGACAGAGGGGCCGCTGTGGATATAGTGTTTTTGGACTTTGCAAAGGCATTTGACACTGTCCCCCATAGACGTCTAATGGGTAAATTAAGGACTATAGGTTTAGAAAGTATAGTTTGTAATTGGATTGAGAATTGGCTCAAGGACCGTATCCAGAGAGTTGTGGTAAATGATTCCTACTCTGAATGGTCCCCAGTAATAAGTGGTGTAGCCCAGGGTTCAGTGCTGGGACCACTATTATTCAACTTATTTATTAATGATATAGAGGATGGGATTAATAGCACTATTTCTATTTTTGCAGATGACACCAAGCTATGTAATATAGTTACATAGTTACATAGTTACATAGTTTGTATGGTTGAAAAAAGACACATGTCCATCAAGTTCAACTAAGGGATGGGAAAGGGGAAGTGGGATGGGAAAGGGGAAGTAAAAAATTTCTACACATAGCAGTTAATATGTTTTTGATCTAGGAAATTATCTAAGCCTTTTTTAAAGCCAACTACTGTCCCTGCTGCGACCAGCTCCTGCGGTAGGCTATTCCATAGATTCACAGTTCTCACAGTAAAGAAGGCTTGTCGCCTCTGCAGGTTGAACCTTTTTTCTCCAGACGGAAGGAGTGCCCCCTTGTTTTTTGAGGGGGTTTTACATGGAACAGGATTTCACCATATTTTTTGTATTCATATATTTATATAAGTTAATCATGTCCCCCCTTAGTCGTCTTTTCTCAAGGCTAAATAGGTTTAATTCTTTTAATCTTTCCTCATAACTTAGATAATCCATGCCCCTTATTAGCTTCGTTGCTCTTCTTTGTATTTTTTCCAACTCCAGGGCATCCTTTCTATGAACTGGAGCCCAGAACTGGACTGCATATTCTAGATGAGGCCTCACTAATGCTTTGTAAAGTGGTAATATTACATCCCTGTCCCGCGAGTCCATGCCTCTTTTGATACACGACAATATTTTGCTGGCCTTTGAAGCAGCTGATTGACACTGCATGCTGAAATTTAGTTTATGATTTACAAGTACACCCAGATCCTTCTCAACAATTGACTCCCCCAGTGTAGCTCCCCCTAGGACATATGATGCTTGCAGGTTTTTCGTACCCAGATGCATAACTTTACATTTATCTACATTAAACTTCATTTGCCAAGTGGACGCCCAAACACTTAGTTTGTTTAAATCTGCCTGCAATTCACAAACATCTTCCATAGTCTGAACTATATTGCATAGCTTGGTGTCATCTGCAAAAATAGAAATAGTGCTATTAATCCCATCCTCTATATCATTAATAAATAAGTTGAATAATAGTGGTCCCAGCACTGAACCCTGGGATACACCACTTATAACTGGGGACCATTCAGAGTAGGAATCATTGACCACAACTCTCTGGATACGGTCCTTGAGCCAATTCTCAATCCAATTACAAACTATACTTTCTAAACCTATAGTCCTTAATTTACCCATTAGATGTCTATGAGGGACAGTGTCAAATGCCTTTGCAAAGTCCAAAAACACTATATCCACAGCGGCCCCTCTGTCTAGGCTTCTGCTTACCTCTTTATAAAAACAAATCAGGTTGGTTTGACAGCTTCTGTCCTTTGTAAAACCATGCTGGCTGTCACTTATAATACTATTTATTGTCACATAATTCTGTATATAGTCCCTCAATAGCCCCTCAAACATTTTCCCCACAATTGATGTTAAGCTTACTGGTCTATAATTACCCGGCGAAGACCTAGAGCCCTTTTTGAAAATAGGCACCACATTTGCCCTGCACCAATATAGTCCCAATATAGTTCAGTCTATGGAAGTCTATGGAAGATGTTCATGAATTGTAAACGGATTTAAACAAACTAAGTGAATGGGCATCCACTTGGCAGATGAAGTTTAATGTAGATAAATGTAAAGTTATGCATCTGGGTACGAACAACCTGCATGCATCATATGTCCTAGGGGGAGCTACACTGGGGGAGCCACTTGTTGAGAAGGATCTGGGTGTACTTGTAAATCATAAACTAAATAACAGCATGCAATGTCAATCAGCTGCTTCAAAGACCAGCAGGATATTGTCGTGTATCAAAAGAGGCATGGACTCGCGGGACAGGGATGTAATATTACCACTTTACAAAGCATTAGTGAGGCCTCATCTAGAATATGCAGTTCAGTTCTGGGCTCTAGTTCATAGAAA